>NW_026652283.1:105890123-106255243 GCF_009828535.3 Hylobates moloch
ATTTCATTGAGCAGTGGTTTGTAGTTCTCCTTGAAGAGGTCCTTCACATCCCTTGTAAGTTGGATTCCTAGGTATTTTATTCTCTTTGAAGCAATTGTGAATGGGAGTTCACTCATGATTTGGCTCTCTGTTTGTCTGTGATTGGTGTACAAGAATGCTTGTGATTTTTGTACATTAATTTTGTATCCTGAGACTTTGCTGAAGTTGCTAATCAGCTTAAGGAGATTTTGGGCTGAGACAATGGGGTTCTCTAGATATACAATCATGTCATCTGCAAACAGGGACAATTTGACTTCCTCTTTTCCTAATTGAATACCCTTTATTTCCTTCTCCTGCCTGATTGCTCTGGCCAGAACTTCCAGCACTATGTTGAAAAGGAGCGGTGAGAGAGGGCATCCCTGTCTTGTGCCAGTTTTCAGAGGGAATGCTTCCAGTTTTTGCCCATTCAGTATGACATTGGCTGTGGGTTTGTCATAGATAGCTCTTATTATTTCTTTTATCCCAGGCAATCTCTCTCCTGTTCTTCTCTATTCGCCACTTGTCCATATCTAATCTCTGCTACCACTCTATGATTTCTGACATGATTTCTTCAGTCTCCACTTCCACCTTCTAGGTTATCTTGTTCATTCACATTCCAAGGCTTCCAAAGCCTGTTCTTTCGGGTTTATCTCTTCCCCTCCAATATTCTCTGTAAGACTACTGCTCTAAAAAAAATGGGTTAATTTTCCTTAAAGCTGTGTGGAAATGTATCTGATAAAAACAAGGAAAAAGAAAAAAGGAAGAGTAGGGAGTAGGGGGAATAAGAATGATTCAGAATTGTGTGAAAAAAGAAATTCCCATTTTCTAATGTTTTATTCCTGTTTCCTGAATCTCCTGTCCCTAAAAGAAATCTGAAGTACTATCTTAAATAAACACTCTAGGCCGCTGTTTTCCTTTCCCTATAATTTGCAACATTTATCTTTGAAATTTTCTATCTAGTAGAAAATTGTCTGCTGTGGTATAACAATACCACCTTTTAAAAGCAAACAATTGCACCACATGTGGCTTTTTAAATAAATAGTGCCAACTTCATTTTACAAAACGGATAGTTGTATGTACAGCTAAATAAAGATTTCAGAAATACGTTTTTTGTAGATAGGCTAGCAAAAATGTTTATTTACAAAGGGAACAAATTTATATAAGGACGGGGATTATCTCTGATACTGATTTTTATACCCTCCAGGAAAGAGGATATTGACATGTATTTGTTCAATAAACAAATTAACTGGAAAAACACAGAATATTTACATTTGAAAGGAGGACACACATACCATAATTAAAAATGACAAGTGATTGAGAGCTTCTGATGTTTCAACAGTTAGGTTTACAGTGCCTTCTTTTTGGGAGTCTGAGATGGGAAGTGTCAATGGAGAGATGTGTAAAGCTTATAAAGGGAAATGTGCTTTGTCATTCAAATTTTGATTTAGGGCAATTTAAAAAGTCTTGTGATTAGTATTTTAGTCGATAGGGATTATAAGTCTTAAATATTAATTGCAGAGTTGAGATTTTAAATATTTCATTAATTCTTCATATTAGAAAATAAAACTCATAGAAATTCCAGAAGCATGGCACATATCACTACATTGTGTCTACTTCAAATAAACAGTTCAAATAATTTAAAAAGCTGGGATGTCTGGGTAGAAAAGACTAACTATGCTTTTTTCCTTTAAAAGAAGATTCATGGACTTTTGTTCTGACAATATTAGAAGAATGTACTTTCTCCAAAGGCCTGTATTGGTCAGTGTTTCACTTATTTCTTCCTATTTTAGTCAAAATTATCTAGTGGTATTAAAGGACAGAAATAATCAGTTTTGTTTGAAGTAAAAACTAATATATCATCATAGTAAAGTGGTCATGTTCATCATGAAGCTGGTATGTTCTAAGGTGTTAAAGGACACATATCTAGAGGTCCCACAATTAGATGGATGGCTTTAGTTAGATGTTGTAAAACTCTAAATTAATATGACTCATTTCTCAGGTATGTACTAAAAACCTGTATCATTAGTTTATACAGTCACGTAGTAAAATACTTTTAGGCTGGTTGGAAGTAACATCCTTTAATGGCCATAAAAATAAATCTATTAAAAAGGTTAAGAACAGAGGATACAAGAAATAAATTTTTTTATTCAAATTTCAAATTATTACACTTTCACTATGAAAAATATTTAAGAATTACATCTTCACTTTGATATTACACTGCTGGAATAGTATTTTCTAAACACTGTTGACTGCTGTAATATACATCTGCTTACTTTATACTGAGCCTAGTGGAGGAACAAGATATTTTTTGTTATAGATACTGCTGGTATCAGAGCCTGTTGCCATAGTGTTATTAGGCTTTTCTTCTCTAATACCAACTGAGTAAGGTAAAAACATTATCTCTTTCAACAATCTGTTTCACAGATGTGGTTTACAGTTATAATGCAATTTCACTGAAGCAATCTCACAAACTCAAGTTTTATGCACTGCTCTAAGAAGGTGCTTTGAATATTTTTATAACAAACAATGCTATTGCTCTGATATATATTGTTTCTACCCCTAATATTTTTGCTTGTATTTGTTGCTCACACAACCTTCTGAGGGAAAAAAGTTGTTCTTAAACTATGTATCTAGAAATACAGTAACAGAACAGTGTAACTGGTATCCAAGACACAACTGTTTCTGAATTTCCACCTGCAGGTTACCTTTCAAAGCATGCACATGTACTTCAACGTCTTTTTTGGTGTGGAATGACGCAAGAAATGTTCTCTTAAGAAACATTAATCTGGTTGCTTCTTTTTAATTTTTGTTGTTTTTTAGACACAGGGTCTCCCTCCGTTGCCCAGGCTGGAGTATAGTGGCATGATTATAGCTCACTGCTATCTCCAACTCCTGGGCTCAAGTGCTGCCTTAGCCACCTGAGTAGCTGAGACTACAGGTGTGAGCTTCCATGCTTGGCTAGTTTTCTCTTTTTGTAGAGATACAATCTCACTATGTTGTCCAGATCTGTCTGGAACTTCTGGCCTCAAGCGATCCTCCCACCTCAGCCTCTCAAAGTGCTGGGATTATAGGCGTTAGCCACTGCATCTTGCCCTTTAAATTTTTATACCACTTTTATATGTTTTTAATTACTGAGAATGTATTAAAATTTCAAGTGTCTCTCTAATTTTTACAGGGAGTATATGCTGGTTATACACCCATACTAATCGAATTGCCAGGAGGAGATGGTATCCATGGCCAAGGAGGAGGGAGGGCTTGCATTTTTCATATTTAAAAACATTGTCATTCTGTAGCTTGATAAACCTATCTTGTCTCTCCTTCCTATTGAAATCCTATCATCCATCATGCACCAGCTAAATAATACTTCCTTAAGAAAGCCTTCCTTGCCACTCTGTTTGTTCAACAACAGTGCTCCAAATGTTAGGTATTTACACGTGTGTGTACACCTGCAGGAGGAAATATCTCCTACTTCACTTTGCTTTTCATTGTTTTTCAACTTATTAAAAAAATTCGAACCTATAGTAAACAGACTCACCAACTGTTAACAGCTTGCCAAATCTGCTTTATCTCTCTCTCTCTCTCTCTCTCTCTATATATATATATATGTGTATCTCTCTATATATATACATACATACACACACACACACACACACACCCACCCCAAGTTTATTTTGTCCCTACAACTATTTGAGAGTAAGCTTCAGAAAACATGAAGGTCAGTTTTTTAGTACAAATCATACAATCATTGATCATGCCAGGTTCAGAGATGATGGAAATGATTAATCAGAAATTCAGCTATTTGGTCTTCCAAAGGCCAAGATCAAAATCAAACCTAACAGCAGATTTTGACCCAGCACTGAAACTGAAGACAAACTGCAGTTTATTCCTACTCCTTATCTATTGCGTAATCATTAAGTCTTATTTTTCATTAGTATAGTTTTATTACATTCTCGGAGTTCACCAATTCAGTATTGCGGTCTCAATTCTTAATCCCCTTGGCTTTTTGTTTGAATGAAACCCCTCTATTTGACCAGACTCCTAAGAAATTTCTCCTTGTCTCAGCTTGATGAAATTCTTTAACCACTTTTTTGTGCTTTCTCGAAATTGTCTGCTCAGCCTCCTTCCATTTGTCATTTCTCATGCAGTCAGGCACTGACACACCATCTCAAAAATAAATAAATAATAATAATAAAATATTACTTTCTACTGGGTCTACTAGATGCCTTTATGGCAGGCATCTTCAGAGAAAAGCAAGGCCCTACCTTCCAGGTATGAGAATTAGATATGATTAGATATGGGAGAATGAGAATGAAAACACATACACACTGCACAATATTTCAGTACTACAAACCAACAGGGCAAAACAGATTTCAGAAGTGTTAAGGACACACAGGCAAAATGAATATTCATTTGCTTCATCAATCATATCTGCCAGGTACTGTAAGACACATAAGGTCTTTGGATCTTAGAGGGTAATGTGAGAAAGAAATCATCAGGTTGATGTGACAGAAACAACTACTGTGGCACTGTTTATAGAAGGTGGTCAGAAAATATACCTCTCAGGATCTAACTCTGAACAGTCCTGAACAATGAGAAGGTATTGACCACATGAAGAACTGGATCAAACATGTTCCAGTCAAATGTACTGGCAAATCATAAGGTCAAAAAGGAGGCCTAGGAGGGCCTGCATGTGGTGAGGCAGGCAGAGAGATCACGTAGGGCCTTCTAAGACAAAGAAGTTTGGATTTTCTTCAAGGTGCAACAGGAAGCCACTGAAGAGTTTTAAGCAGGGCAGTGACAAATCACTGACAGTTAAAGATGTGAAAGGAAACTTAGAGACTGTTAAGCCTCTTTCTACAGATGAAAATACTACATCCATAGGCTTCTATATAGAAACTCTTCACACTCTTTCAATAAGAAAAAGTGTACATTTATTTTCAGTAAGAAAAAGTCCAAATTCTGGACACATGAAAAGGTATTATTTTACTTATAATGAGAGAAAGCAATTATAAATATTCTTTTATTTATATCAGATTCATAAAGATCAAATATTTGATGTCACACAGCATTGATAAGGATGTAGGAAAAGAGGCAGGTGTGCCTAAGTTGGGAGTGTAACTTTGTATAGCTTCTTTGGAGGGCAATCTGGGCAGAATCCATTAAAATTGAACATGCATACATCATTAGTCCCAGTAATTCCACTTCTAGGAATTTATCCCACGGATATACTTGCACAAGTCCACAAAGACAGTATGTACAAAGATATTCAGTGAAACATTATTTGTGATGACAAAAGATTAAAAAAAAAAACCCTGTATGTCAATCACAGGAAAACTTAGGGTACACTTGTTCAATATAATATTATGTGATTCTAACAAAGATCTACACATACAAATATGGGATAATCTTCAAGATGGTAAATGCAAAAAGTAAATGCAGAATAAAAGATATCTTTGGGAAGGTAATGGGAATGCTGGGCAATGAGGAGGACTGCCAACCTTTTGTGCTGTTTGAACTTTTTACTGTGTATATACACTACCTATTTAAAACTAATTTAAAAAGAAAAATAGTTTGGTTTTAAAAGCAAATCACTACAAGAAGTAGTGATGTCTGGAAGAGAGAAAATAAAAAAGAAATGAAGAAAATAAACTGGAAATAACCTGAAATAAACACATTGCTTTATATATTATTTTCTTGTTGAACAAACTACTGTAATGTTTTATCCACAGAGATAGAGTTTAAAATGCATTAGTGGCCAAGCATGGGGGAAACATAAATATATAGTATATATGGTATACTGTACATATACAGATATTTTAAGTTTTTATGTATGTATGTATGCATGTATGTATGTATGGTCAGGGTCCTGCTCTGCCATGATCTTGGCTCACTGCAACCTCTGCCTCCTGGGTTCAAGCAATTCTCGTGCCTTGGCCTCCTCAGTAGCTAGAATTACAGGCGTGCGCCACCACGCCTGGCTAATTTTTGTATTTTTAGTAGAGATGGGGTTTCACCATGTTAGGCAGGCTGGTCTTGAACTCCTGACTTCAGGTGATCTGGCCGTCTTGGCCTCCTAAAGTGCTGGGATTACAGACCTGAGCCACCGAGCGCAGTCTATACGCAGATATACAACTTGGTAAGTGCCCAAACAAAAAACCGTATTTAACCTTAATTCTCCACAAAAATAGAGGCAAAAGGGACTACAGAAAAGAACACAAGAATGACCTAAAGTATGGCTGGTTGGGTGCAGTGGCTCATGCCTGTAATACTAGCACTTTGGGAGGCCAACGCAGGAGGATTGGTTGAGCTCAGGAGTTTGAGATCAGCCTGTGACAACATAGTGAGACCTAATCTCTTTCAGAAATCAAAAAAATTTGCTAGGCGCGGTGGCACATGCCTGTAGTCCTGGCTACTTGGGAGGCTGAGGTGGGAGAATCACTTGAGCCCTGGAGGTTGAGGCTGCAGTGAGCTGAGATTGTGCCACTGCACTCCAGGCTGGGTGACAGGGTGAGACTGTCTCAAAAAGACAAAAATAAGAAAATAAATAAAAAAATTTTTAAAAAAAGGAAGGCAGGCAGGAAAGAAAAGAAAGGCTGTAGGCAAAAAACTGAAATACTGTGCACTTACCAAGATCACTTCATAGCTCAGTTAGTTCAGGTGTGAAGAGTAGGGGCTGCAGGACTGGAAATTAGGAGGTCAGGAGTTCTAATCCTGACCCGGGCCTTATTAGCTATGTAATCCTAATCACATTACTTATTCTAAGTTTTAGTTCCATTAAAACTGAAACCAAAGGCTCAAGAGGAGCTTAAAAAAAGTTATTTAGTCCATTGCCCTGCAGAAGGCCACTGCAACTACAGGTAATTATTTTGACTTACTTTAGGCCTGATTTAGGCACTTGTGAGAAAATTAATTTATATAATTTATTAACAACAAATGAGGTTTTTTCCTTGTAATAAAAGCATGATATTTTATGAGGTATTATTGTATAAGCTTTCTAGCAACAATACTCTATATGGAAAATAACTTTCCAATCCCTAAACAGTGAGAACTTAAAGAAAAAGAGAACATCAGCTTTGTTAGTTTATTCAGTTATCATTCCTTTCCTTTGGAAAACCCATTCTGGAAATTTATAGGTTCAAAAATTCAGTTTGGGTTGAAAATTGCCTATTTCTCTAGGTGAGGTCATTTATTCTATCTAGGGTTTTAACACCCAAATCTGTGTCTGCTAACTCCCAAATCAGTACCTCTAGCTCATATGACTCACCTGAACTCCAGATCTATTAAGCTGTCGGCTGAACATTTCTGCACTTCCCACTCAGGTGTCCCATAAGTTCCTCACAGGCAACATATCCCTACTGGTCATTTAGATCAGAAACCAGAGAGTCCTCTTCCTGATGTTTCAAACTAGTCACCAGTAGATATGGATGTCAGTGCTAACACAGTGGTTCTCAACAGGGTGATCCCCTCCTTCAGGATATACTTGGCAACGTCTGGAGAAATTTTTGTTGTCACAATGAGGGATAGGGGAGATTGCTATTGGCATTTAGTGGTTAGAGATCAGGGATGCTGCTATGTATTCTACAATACAAAGGGTAGCCCTTTACTACAAAGTATTATCTTGCTCAAAATGTCAGCTGGGTTAAAGTTGAAAAAATCCTATTCTATCATATCTTGAATGTAAATTCTATGCAAGATGGGGCATGCCATTGCTCACTTCTCTATGTTCAGTATCTAGACCACTGCATGGTACATATATGACTACTGAGTAATGGAATGAGAAAATAATTTATACATTACTCTCCTTGTTTTTATCTTCACAGCTGAGCCTTAATTCTTTTCTGGGCTGAACTATTGTGTCAGCCCCTAATTGTTCTTTCTGTCTCCATGCTTCCAGGGCTGTATCTTACTCATCTTTATATATCAAGAGCCTGGAAAGTAGTAGGGGCTCAATAAACCTCTGCTTTATAAATGAGCCTTAAAATAGGTATTTAAAAAAGCAACCAACCTACAAGAATTTTTGGCAGGTCTCTGTTAACAGCTAACATACTGATACCATAAGAAAAATTCACCTGATGGGTTAGAATAGCTATGCTTATATGAATCAGTATGAATAACTTAGTCTGATCCTAGATCCATTTTATTTTATCTTTTTTTTTTTTTTGAGACAGTCTCACTTTGTCACCAAGGCTGGAGTGCAGTGGCGTGATCTTGATTTACTGCAGCTTCCACCTCCTGTGTTCAAGCAATTCTCATGCCTTAGCCTCCCAAGCAGCTGGGATTACAGGCGTGTGCCACTAAGCCTGGCTAATTTTTGTATTTTTTGTAGAGACAGGGTTTCACCATGTTGGTCAGGCTGGTCTCAAACTCCTAACCTCAAGTGATCCGCCCACCTCGGCCTCCCAAAGTGCTGGGATTACAGGCATCAGCCACCATGCCCAGCTCCCTAGATGCATTTTATTTATAATTTTTGTTGACTGTCTGACTTTGTTTCTCCTTATTTTTGGCAGGACAAGACCTGCACCACACCTGTGAAAGGACAGGTGGTCCTATCTTCTCTAATTCATCAATAAGCCATGATCATGTACTGACTCTTCTCTTGGACAGCTGGAAACTAGGAACATTCATTTCTCTCTGTCTCATTTTCTTTAGACCTCCTTGAACAAATCTCTAAGAGGCTGCTACCTTACTGAGAGATCCTGCTCCAACTCTAATGAAAAGAAAAAATTGTATGTTTATTGCGGCACTATTCACAATAGCAAAGACTTGGAACCAACCCAAATGTCCAACAATGATAGACACGATTAAGAAAATGTGGCACATATACACCATGGAATACTATGCAGCCATAAAAAATGATGAGTTCCTGTCCTTTGTAGGGACATGCATGGAGGTGGAAACCATCATTCTCAGCAAACTATCACAAGGACAAAAAAACCAAACACCTCATGTTCTCACTCGTACGTGGGAACTGAACAATGAGAACACATGGACACAGGAAGGGGAACATCACACACCAGGGCCTGTTGTGGGGTGGGGGGAGGGGGGAGGGATAGCATTCGGAGATATACCTAATGTAAAGGACGAGTTAATGGGTGCAGCACACCAACATGGCACACGTATACATATGTGACAAACCTACACGCTGTGCACATGTACCCTAGAACTAAAAGTATAATAAAAAAAATATTAAAACAAGAAAAAATCAAGGAAATTTGATCACTTGCCATAAAGGGATTGATATTTGGCAGGCAGTCTTAGAAATGAACTCAGACCTGCCTACTGTATCCCAGCTTGAACAAAATAACGTCACAAATAACTATCTAAGCAAGTAACGTATTTAAATAAAGTGGAGAATATTATACTTTTTTTCATTACATGTAGAATATTATTTCCCCATCCCATCTCTCAAGTGGACAATGAAATATAATTTGTTTTCAAATTTACAGATAATCAACACAGTGTGTCTGTTCCATGTCTTGATCTGGTTCCATAAAAGCCCTTTCCTACGAGGTTCAGAAAATGCCAAAACTGAAGCTTCATCTGGCTTAGTACTACAGAAGGTTTTCCTCTTTACAAGAATATTTCTTCCAGTATCACTTTACTGTCCTTAAATTTTATGTGTTTAGAGTGTTTCTCTCAGAGTTTCCAGTGTTCACTGTATTATGGGACCCTTTGATGTTTGGGATACTGAAGACTATACCTGGAGGAGTTACCCTACCCTTCTCTCTTCAAAAAACTCACGTGAGGGGAGGGTATCACTTGTGTCATCTGTGAATCTTTCCTTAGAAAAGTCACCCCTCTTTGGTAAGTGAGTTGAACCTTTTCTGAGCCCTGAAGGCAAAGAAGATCCTCATTTTCCAAGCTTCTGAATGTCTCACTTCAGTCTCCCCTGTTCACAACTTCTCCGCAGAAGAACATCCATCGTGAAGGAATTTAGGCCTATCTACCCCTTCCAGTTATGCTGATAGTAATATCAACCAACACAAACTTCCATTTAGAGTACGGTCACATTCACAGAGATAGGAACTCCAAGGCACGGAGAAGCACAGTAAAATACTTGTTTGAAACCTCCACCTTTATGGCAGGGCTCTTATAGGGGTGTGTCAGTAGATATCAGAGTGGCTGATTCACCACCACCTCTTCAAGGCCTTTGCGAACATACAGTTGGTTGAGTTGATTCAACCTGAAAAATTAAGCTGGCTTGAGCAATAAGCATCTCAGGAGACAATAATAAACTACAGGTCCTTCTTTAAAATTAGTGAACTGCATTTGACTATAGAAAGCTAGGAACAAAGGTATCTCATCCCAAAATATGGCTAAATTAAACTTCCTGTCAGCCAAAAGGCTGATTTCCTATTAGTTTATAGGCATATTTAATTTGGCTTACAATAAAGTTGGTATTCTTTGCCCTGAAAACAAAACCCAATCCTACTTCTTAGTAATTACTAAATTGGTGGTAGTTGTAGGTGGTGGCTGGACACACAGATATAATGTGCATTGTTTTAAAAGCACAAAGACAATGACACCATTTTGATCAATTTTTAATCATCACATTCATTTTGGAATTTCACACAACATTTAAGGATAGCATGCCATTATTAAAAGTTTACCAAAAGGAGAATGGACCAAAAAGAAAAACTGACTCATGTGATGTAAGCAATCCTATGACAGCCCGGTCATGATATTGAGGATACAAGGCCGTTCTGACACTAGTTAAATGTGAAAATGATCTGTGAAATGTGAAGTAACTTCTTTAAAGCTGGCAAAATCCAGAAATCAATATTTATTATTTAATGTAGTTATAACACCTCAGTCTGTGAATTAGAAACATATTGGAGAAAAGCCCCCAGTGTCTTTGGAAAGAGGATTCCTGGCAAAACAGAAAGGCACACAAAATCTCTTCTAACATTCTTTCCTCCTCATACTGTCTTTTCTCTCCCCTCAAAAATACTTGGGTTGGAGAATAATGTGATACAATTAATTTATACCAGAGTGTATGATCCAGGAACAAGTATTCCTTCTTCCAGGGATATAAGCAATCTAAACCTTCTCTATAATTGGAGATAAAAGGCTCAGTTTAGAACTGGGTTTAGGTTCTGGTTCTGCTACCTACTTCCTTTGTGGCCTGTGCGCAACTTAACGTCCATGGAACTCAGTTTTCTGATCCATGAAGTGGGGGGTAATAAACATTTTGCTTATGGCACAGTTACATGCATTTAACTAATTCAACAAATTTTTATTGGCTGCCTACTGAATCACCAGGTATTGTTCTATATGGACGAGATTAAAGGAGTGACATCAAAATAGACAAAGTTTCTGTGCTCATTGAGCTTACATGCTAATTGAGGAAAGGGAAACATAATAAATAAACAAAGAAATATATAACACCAAGACGGAGAGGTGCTATAGCAAAAAATCAAGTATAGTAGTGGTTGTGAGGAAGTTTGAGGAAGTTTATAGGGAACCTAAGGAGGTTGGAATTTGTCATCCATGAACCTCTCTGAAAAGGTGACATTTGAGCAGAGACATCAAGGGAGAAATGAAGTGAGTCATGTGAATTTCTGGGTGGCATACAAATGCAAGCAGAAGGAAGATTAAACGGAAAGGCTTGTGAAGAAGCATGCTTTGAGTATTTGAGTAAAAAAATGATGGCTGGCAACTTTGAAAACTATTCTGTGGATGGAGTGGTTCTATATGGTTTTACAGGCTTTTATTCAGGAGCTGGGAATCACTGAAGGGTTTAAGCAAATAATTTACATAATCTGACACACTATAGAAGGAAGCTTTAGACTGGGCGTGGTAGCTCACGCCTGTAATCCCAGCACTTTTGGAATGCTGAGGCGGACGGATTGCTTGAGCTCAGGAGTTCGAGACCAGCCTGGGCAACATGGCGAAACCCCACCTCTATCAAAAATACAAAATTAGCCGGGCATGGTGGCAAATGCCTGTGGTCCCAGCCATTTGGGAGGCTGACGTGGGAAGACTGCTTGAGCCTGGGAGGCGGAGGTTGCAGTGAGCTGAGATCACACTACTCTATTCCAGGCAAAAAAATAAAAAAGGAATCTTTCAGCGTATGGGGTGTACTGTTGAAGGGACAAGGGTGGAACCAGGAAGACCACATAGGAGATTTCCACAATAATCTGAGGGAGGAGAACAGTTGACGGTGGTTTGCACCAAAGAGTTTCTAGGGAAAGGTGGTGAGAAATGTTTGGATTCTAGATTTATTTTCAAGATTGAGCCAGTGGGACTGGGTCTGGCTAGATGTGTGAAAGGAGTCAAGAATGAATGTAAGGTTTTTAGTTTTAGCAACTGGAAAAATAGACCTGACATTCATTGATATGGGGAAAACTAGAGGAGCCGGTATGGCTGATGTGGAATGGGGTAATCAATCATTTGGTTCTGGATTTGTTAGGTTTGAGATGACTACTGGATGTTCAACTAGAGATGTCAAATAGGTAATTCAAAATGTAAGAAAGAACTTGCTCCATGGCCAAGCTTTATATGAATGCAAGAACTCAGGTTAAAAACAAGTCAATTCATGTTACTTCATGACAATTGCATGTTCTCTAACCAAGGCTGGAGTAAATGAATGGGTAGCTGGGTTTACACACATAAATCACTGCTCTTACTGAAAATTCTGGGAAACACATTCATCTTTCTTCTTTGAGTAGCAGCATTAACAATAAAAACAAGTACATAATAATAATCTAGTAAGGGTGCAGTTGTGGAACTCATTGTTGAACTTCAGTTACAGATCTCTCTCTGGCTTTCAGATGCTGAATATCACTGCTTCTTATTGTAACTAGTTAGCTACCTTATTTATGAGTAGCCATGACCTGTCAATTTAAGGTTAAAATCTAAAGAGAAAAATACAGATTTTGAAAACCTGAAGACCCCATCTATTTCACTTTTCAAAAGCAGTTAAGGCCTTCAGCATTAGCTGACATTAGTAAGCAGCCCATAGTTAGACTTTATATAAAATAACAACAAACAAACCCATAAACTGATATGCTCTGAATTGATCTCTAGGATCTTAAAATGTACTTGCTAAAATTTGTACTGAAAGAACAAATTATATTTAAAAAGATTTTGAATATCATTCTTAATTTCACTTACAGACACTTTATTGATGTGTGTAATTTTTTGTCTTGTTTTATAAAACACCTGAGGCACAAATTTTATCACCAGGAGATACTATCTTCTTGCCATTACCAAAGAAAACAGTGTTTTCCAGGAACATGGACACAGCATGTCTAACCTGTGCATAAGTTGCCTGAAATACTGAAAATAAAAAACAAACATGAGTGACTCTCTCACCTACCTAATTTCAAATCTATTTAGAATGAACACTTATTTTTTATGTCATGTACAGATGCACAGGGAGACAGACAAAGCTAAATTAAAAATGCGTTACCCCTATGCATTTCTACTGAAAAGACAAACATCTGACCTGTTACCTAACATGAGTCCTTAGTGAGGATGTAAGTCATTAGAATTTCTAAGACAGGCCAGCGGCAGTGGCTCATGCCTGTAATCCCAGCACTTTGGAAGGCCAAAGTGGGCAGATTGCTCGAGCCCCGGAGTTCAAGACCAGCCTGAGCAACATGGCAAAACCCTCTCTCTACAAAAAAAACCCAAAAAACAAAAATTAGCCAGGTGTGGTGGTGTGTGCCTGTAGTGCCAGCCTCTTGGGAGGCTGACATGAAAGGATAGCTTGAGACTGGGTGGAGGTTGCAGTAAGCCATGATCACGTCAATGCACTCCAGCCTGGGCCCCAGAGTGAGACCCTGTCTCAAAAAAAAAAAAGAAAGAATGTCTGAAACAGAAACATTAGACACAGAGTGTCACAATATTTTCAAAGTGTTTTTGGTAGAAAAAAACCCCAACATAATATATTCCATTAGTTTCTGAATTCTTCAAGCATCTTTGTTAATTTTATTTGATGTAAGACTTTTAAGATAAAATGTTTTTTATATTATTCACGAAAAGAAATAATGAGATAGGATAACAGTATACATGAAAACTGTCATAAATTTCACAGGTAGTCAAATAAATGTAAATTAATGCAACCACAAGATATGACTTTTTATCTACTGCCAGTAAAAAAGACTTAAAATCCTAAAAGCTGAGGGGAGTGTAGGGAAGTTCTACACTGTCACGTTGATGGTCACGACGTAAACTGATACAATTTTTCTAGAGCACGATTTGTCAATAGTTACCCAAAACTCTATAAATATGTGCAAACTCTTTACCCAGAAATTCCACATCAACAAATTTAACCTGAGAAAATCATGAAAGTATAAAAATGTGTAATTACAGGAATGTACATCACATCACTGATTAAAACAGAAGCAATGAGAAGAACCTAATTGTTCAGCCACATGAAAGTGATTAAATTTTGGTATATTTATACAACGGAATACTAGGCAGCCTTTATAACTGTAACACAACTAAATGTTTACTGGAAATATATATGGCACTGGATAAAAATAAACCATTAGATTACAAAGTAATCATGAAGCCATGGGGAGTATGGCCCAATTTTTGTAAAAAGGTGTATGTGTGTTTAGGTATGTATATGTACAGGCATGTAAGTGTACATATTTATATGTATATGATACAAATGAAGGAAACAAAAGTCTTAAAACAGATATACCTAAACAGCATGAATAATCAGTTTGGGGGAGATTACAGGCAAATTTTTTCCCTTTTGCTTATCTGCAATAGTTTTTTAATTATATAACAAATATGTAGGCTGCAAAATGAATAACATTAAAATACATATTAAACTTTTAAAATAAAGTACAGATTTTGAGCACTTTGAGGAGTAATTTTATTTATTTATTTATTTATTTATTTAGAGATGGAGTCTTGCTCCGTCCCCCAGGCTGAAGTGCAGTGGTGTGATCTCAGCTCACTGCAGCCTCTGCCTCCTGGGTTCAAGTAATTCTCATGCCTCAGCCTCCCGAGAACCTGGAATTACAGGTGTGAGTCACCACGCCCAGAGAATATTTGTATTTAGTAGAGATGGGATTTTGCCATGTTGGCCAGGCTGGTCTCGAACTCCTGATCTCAAATGATCCTCCTGTCTCAGCCTCCCAAAGTGCTGGGATTACCAGTGTGAGCAACTGCACCTGGCTGAGGAGTAATTACCTATAAATTTAAAAACTAATTATCTATGAATCTAAAAGCTAATCCCCAACAAAATACAAAGCAACTTCTGGCTGGGCGTTGTGGCTCACGGTTGTAATCCAGCACCTTGGGAGGCTGAAGCAGGTGGATCACCTGAGGTCAGGAGTTCGAGACCAGCCTGGCCAACATGGCGAAACCCTATCTCTACTAAAAATACAAAAAATAGGCCGAGCGTGGTGGCAGGTGCCGGTAATCCCAGCTACTTGGGAGGCTGAGGCAGGAAAATTGCTTGAATCCAGGGGGCAGAGGTTGCAGTGAGCCAAGATTGTGCCACTTCACTCCAGCTTGGGCAAAAGAGCGAACTCTATCTCAAAACAAAAAACAAAAACAAAAACAAACCAACCAACCAAACAACAACAAAAAACCCCCCAAAAAACAAAGCAACTTCTACCTTAAAAACAGATACTGAATTAAAACATTAAAACATATGCCTACACTGAAAAATAAATAGGTGTAAAAAGTTTTTATACACACTAGCAGTTCATTACACTTTTCTTTTTGGCCATAATGTAGTATTCCTAGATGGAGTTCTATTAAACAGGTATTTTCCCAGAGAAATAATATTATCATTGGTGGTTAAGTACTCAACTGAAGATCTGACATCAAATGCAATCGACAATGTCATGCAAGAAAAGATACCATGTAAAATGCCTTACCTACTTTGAAATAGTAAAATTGTGCTACAGGTTAAGTAAAAGGCATAAACATATAAGAAATTCGATGTACTAAAAATTATACTGAAATATAGCATTTGAAAAGTACTAATACTCAACCTGTTTAAAACTAGAATACTAAGTTTAATTAACATTATGTACTCAGGTAGTAATTGTTTTGCTTGCCTTATTAGAATTTAGGCAAATTCTGGAAGAAATTACTAGAATAGCTCATCTCTGATTTAAAAAACTGGGCAGCGGAATATATGGTGTTCAACCTGATCAAGCCCTACTGTGAAAAAGTTCCTGCAACAAGAAGGGGCATCTCAAATCATTCCTCTGACCTTTAAAAGCTACATTTGGGCTCTACAGTGTTTAGAAGTACTCATAAAAGGTTCTATTTATGATAATTTGGAAAAAAATATCTCATGAACCCAATCATGCTATGGACTAATTTTATGGTATGTATATCCACACAAATAACCATCAGATAGCCCATCAGATGTATTTATAAGCATCTGCTCTTATAAGTAATTCCCCCGACACCCACTGCTTCCCTGGTCCATTCTTCAGTGTGTTGGGAAATGTTGCAGGAATCAAAATGCATGGCTAACGTGAAAAAAAAAAGAGCAAAAGAGAGAAAAATACCAAGCAGCAGATAAAAGAAACCCAAGGCAACTTGAAACATGTACTATTTACAGTAACAGGACATTAGGAAGGCATGGAGTTGTTACATCAAAACTATTAATAATAAAGTATTTGTTTTACTTAATAGCCTTCACTACACTCCAAGTTTTTCTCCCTTGAGTAACAAACCTATCTACAAAATCTGATTTCTAAAACGGATATATTAGGAGGTGATAATTTGCTTTTAAATACTTTCCACAGATACCTATCAAACGTGCATTTGAATTGTGGTTCTAGGTATCAAAGTTTGCTTTTCTTTTTCTCCTTAGAGATTGTCTGGTCCAATTCATTACGTGGAGGGATATCATTTTTTCTAGTAAAATTCTTGACAGGTAGTAACTCAGTTTTTTCTTGAACACTCCTAGTAAAGGGAAGTGTGCTGTCTCAGGCGTAGAGCTACACACAAGTTGACTGTCCAACTGTGGGTCAGATTTCCCTCAGAAAAAACTGAAATCTACTTCCCGGTAACTGACACCCTCCCGCTTCTATTTTTGTCCCATCCAACCATCCTGGATAAAGTCCAACCCCTACCCACACCATAGTCCCTGAAACATTTGAGGACAGATAAAGCATTCCTCCCATGCCCTATTTTTACCAGTCAATTTCTCCAAGGCAAGTATGTATAATTCAGTGGAAAGTACATGGTCCCTGGAGTCAGACTTCAGTAGATTCCTGGTTGTACATTCTTGGAAAACCTCTCTAAGTCTCATCTATGTTTCCTCCTCTGTGACAAGGGAACATCCTAGTCTTACTGGAGTGTTCTGGAGAAGAAATGAGTTGGCAGAGCTGATGCCCAGTAGACTGCTCGACTCAGTGAAGAAAGTCAAGAATGCGATTTGACTCTCTCCCCCCCAGCTTATTCTAGCTTTGTTTAATCTACACATTTCTGTCATTCAGAACTAGGATAAGCCCACACATTTTCTGAAACTACTAATCTCAAGGAACAGATCACATCAGATTTACAAGCAACACAATAGCCTGGTCTGAGTTTTCCTCCTCCTTCCTCACTCTGTGCATCCTTTACCATAGAGGCTGAGAAAGAAAGGTCCTTACATTCCTCATAGTACAACAGATACTCCAGGTGACATAAGGGATGGTCTAAAGTACAAAAGGAAGGTATAAGGGTCCCATCCAGTAAAGGGAGAAGATAAGTATTAGATTTACTATGGCTTTGTCATTGAAAACCTACCAAATGCAAGCTCTTGGTGGTCACCAGTGCCACCAGCCCTGACAGCTTGAATAAAATGTATTGTGTAATGTAGGAAGAAGTATGGGCTTTGGAGCCAGGCTTTCCAGATTCAAATCCTTACACCACAATTTGCTTGATGCATAATGCTGGACAATTTACTTAGTTCCTCTGTCCCTGGTTTCCTCATTGAGTTACTATATAATTATAGTTACTACTTTTTGCTTTGGTAACACTATCTAAGCATCAATGGAAAGAAAGGAAGAGCAGGGGCAAAAAAGAGGAGGGAGGGGAATTATAGAAAGTCATGGTGAAGGTCCAGTCTTATTCTTGTTTTTTTATATTGTTTACTCCAATCCACAATGCAAACAAGTTTTCTGTCCCTGTGCATTGTGACGTTAAGTCAGGGCCAGACGAGAATTCTTTCTTGGTAGCCAAAACATAGTGTCCTCAGGGTCATTTCCTTTACTATAGTGGAGAACAAATGCTAATGGAGATGACATAATATTTAAAATAGTCAAATATCTGACCTGTAGGCAGTAGAAAAGAATGTGAAGACTTTCTGAAGTATATAACCTTGGCTTAAATAAGTGAGAGTTCTTTCATGTTCTGATTTCACTGCACTCTTGCACATCAGACAGGAACATAAATGACTTTTCATTGATTAATCAGTTTCATTAATGAACTATTATAAATACTTCTTTACTAAATTTTTTTTAACACGATTTTTAAGTCTCTGTGGGTCATACTTTCCATACTAGTCCATGTGTACTGCATGTGAGCAGCTGAACTCTAGAGGCACCAAAACTCAAACCTCCATAGCTGGTGCTATAAACCTTGCCTTGGCAAAGCTTCCTCTGCCTTTAGCCCGATTCTTGCACTTAGCTTGCTTGGGCTCTGGCTCCAGGCTACGTCTGATTTTCTGGGCTCTGGTACTCACCCTGGCCCAACCTTATGACCCCACTTTCACCCATAAAACATGGTGTTTTATGTTACATTAAAACGTGTAACAAAGAAAGGAGATAATGAGGAGAAAAAGGAGGAGAAAAAACAATGAAATCAGTAAAAAGCTGGAGTGGAGGAATAACCTACAATTTTTTACATTATTTCATTTTATACACCATCAATCCTGGGAAGCTGTCTGTGACAACAGAATAGACATGCATCCCTAGAAATGTATATTTAAGAATAAGTATATGTATCTAGAAATATAATCCATATTGCTAAAAGTCAATGAAAACTTCATACTGACCTTAGGGGGTTTAAACGGATAGTCTGGTGAAAAGGTAATGTCAAGAAAGAACACTCCTCCTTCATAGACAGATCCTGGGGGTCCCAATATAGTTGACCTCCATTCATAAATGTTGTCTCCTTTGGGTCCAGCACTGAAATAAGACATACAAATGAAATGTGCTTAGAAATTACATAAAGGCTGGAATTTAACAAAATCTATTTATGATAACCAATTGAGTAATTCCATAAAAACACAAAAAGTTAATCAATTAACTCTCAAGATTCATATTGTCAATATTGTCATTATCCTAGAAGTGAAATACGTTGGTATTACTTAATAAAAGAACACCAAGATCCTCTTTTGCCATTCATAACCCTAAGCCTATGGAACAAGAGTCCAAGGACCATAGGCCAGAGGTAGAAACACAAATGTTTAATAAAAGCATGAAATTATTTGTGATGTCACAGACAAAATTTCAAAGTTAGAAGGACCTCTGAGGAATGACTAGTCTGATCCCTTTGCCAACAACTGAGAACACAAAGGAGGTTCAATGTTCATCATCCAAAGTCTCTGCTCAAATATAATATCCTGTCTGAATCTTCCTTTCTTTCTCCCCACCCAAAGGACTTCCTGACCCCCTACATCATGACCAATGAGGTCTGTAGATGATAAGATGTATCATTTTGTTTTATAACTGTGTTTCGTAACTAATGCTTCTTTCTACCCTCCCTAGAAGGTGCTTGAGGAAGTCATTATGCTGGATGACGATGAATTAATAACAAAGCAAGTGAAGAAGCCACATGGCTACTAGCAGTACACATGTCTCTGAGTTTCAGAGAATTTTGCTGAAAACAATATGGCCCACATGAGTCAAGTGAATTGTAATAGTTCTCTCAGGTGAAAAGAAGGGCAAAATGAGATTAGGATTTAGCTTTCCAGTGTTCTTTTTGTTTCATCAAGCTATTAACTACATGTAATAATAATAGAATACTAGAAGTTCTCCTCACACCCGGTAACAAAGTAGGCAACCCTATTAAGAGTCTTGGGAAAGATTTTATTGGCAATAAAGATTCAGCTTCTTTTCCCTCTTATTTTGAAATGAGTTTATATCTACAGAAAATTCATTACTGAGCAGCCATTTTATCACAAACAGCCATTCGTAATTACAAAAACTCCATAAACTTAGCAAAAGTGGAACAGAAGGAAACTTCTTTAACCTGATAAAAGACATCTATCAAAAACCTCACATCAACTACTATATTCAATGGTAAAATATTAAAAGCACTCCCTTTAAATTGATGAACATGACAAGAATGGCTGTTATCTCCACTTCTAATCAGTACTGGATTAGAGATCATATTTATCAAAGTATGAAAATCAGAAGGAAAAATAAAAGGTATATGGATTGAGACAGAAGAAATAAAATAGTATTTGTAGTATTTAGGTTCACAGAAAAAAAGTCCAAATATAAATATATATATATATATACACACACACACACACACACAAACACACACACACACACAATGCATTAAACTTAATAAAAAGAGTTTAGCAAAATTGCTAGATATAAGACCAATATCCAAATATCAACTTCATTTCAATACACCACTAAAAAATGTATTTTCTTTTTTTTTTTTTGAGACAGGGTCTTACTAGGTTGCCCAGACTAGTCTTGAACTCCTGGGCTCAAGCCATTCTTGGATCTCACCCTCTCAAGTAGCTGGGTTTACAGGCATGCATCACTGGACCACACTTGGCTCCTAGAAAATGTATTTTTAAATGAGTTGCAATAGGTCTTGTAAGGAAGCTATGAATAAAGTCATAAAAGATGTGTAAGATCTTTATGGAGAAAATTATACAAAACTTGTTGAAAAATACTCATAAGAGTTAAATAAATGGAGTGAGATACCAAGTTTATGGGCAGGGAGACCTGATATCAAATGTCAGTTTCTCCAAATTGATTCATCACAATTCCAATGAAAAAGTCCAACTGCTTTTTAAAACCAAAACTTAACAAGTTGATTTTAAAATTTTTTTGGAGGCTCAAAGAAATTCCTCAAACTTTTCCACACGTATATGAAAACCTGATTTATGTCAACTGATGGAACTAGGAAAAGTTTTTATATTTGAAAAACAGAGAAACTGGATTTTTACCCTCAGTAAATAAACAAATGCTGTTGCAGATGGATTAAATATTTAAATGGAAAAGTCAAAATATTAGAGTTTGACTGAAGAGAGTGACAAGGCAAGCCACAAACTGAGAAAAGATATTTGGATCATATGAAAGTGACCAAATACTAGTGTTGAGAATACACAAATTCCTAAGACTCAACTAAAAAAAGACTCTATGAAAAAGACATAGACATTTCCAAAAAAAGAGAAACACAAATGGCCAATAATCATATGAAAAATACTCAATATCATCAAAATCGGGGAAACGAAACTGAGAATCACAATTCAGTAATATTATTTTACAAAATGCAAGTGCAAAAATAAATGCCTGACAAAACCACATGTTGATGAGGATGTGGAAAAACTAGAACTCCTATGTACTGCTGATGAATATGAGTAATTACTTTGAATAAGAATATAGGTTCATCTAGTTAAGTTGAATATACAGCTGACCCCTGAACAACAGGTCTGCATTGCGTGGGTCAACTTAGATGAAGTAAATTTCAAGAAAATACATTAGAAAAATTTCAGATTTGTGACAATTTGAAAAAACTCGCTGACAAAGCACTAGCCTAAAAATATTGAAAAATTAAGAAAAAGGAATGTCATGAGTGCACAAAATATACAGAGATAATAGTTTTTCTTATTTACTACCAGAAAATATATACCAATCTCTTATGAAGTTAAAATCATACACACAAACCATACATGATGCCATGCACATTTAAAAGAAATATAAGCAAACAGAGTATTAAATCATAACTGCATAAAAGTAACTGTAGTATGTACTGTACCACTGTAATAATTTTGTAGCCACCTCCTGTTGCTATTGCAATGAACTCAGCTATTGCCAATAGCTGCTTAAAATGTCTAAAATGCCACGTGACAAAAATTATCTCTGCATGAGCACTTCATCTCTCCAGCAAATTGCGTATTGCCATAAAAAGTGCTCTCTCTCAGTTCTCGCATATTTTTCATTGTGTTTATGCAATACCATAAACCTTAAATAACACCATGGGATCCATACGACGGGCCACTAGTGATTCTGGAAGTGCTCCCAAGAAGCAGAGAAAAGTCATGCCATTACAAGAAAAAGTTGAATTACTTGATATACACTGTAGAGTGAGGTCTGTAGTTGTGGTTAGCTGCCATTTCATCTTGTAAACAGATGATGTAAACTTAGGGTAACAATAAACACGGCACAATACTATAAATGCATTTTCTCTTCCTTAGGACTTTCTTAATATTTTCTTTTTTCTAGCTTACTTTATTGTAAGAATACAGCATATATACATATAACATGCAAAATATGTGTTAATTGAAATGTTTATGTTATGAGTAAGGCTTTTTGTCAACAGTAGGGTATTATTAGTAGTTAAATTTGGAGAAAGTCAAACATTATACGTGAATTTTTGATGGCACAGGGGGTTGGCACCTCTAAACCCTGAGTTGTTCAAGGGTCAACTGTACACCTATTTTACAACATAGCAATTATACTCCCAGGTATACGCTACAGAGAAACTTTTACACGTGTGTACCACCCGAAGACATTGAGAAGAATGTTTATAGAAGCACTGTTTATAATAGCAAAATTGGAGACAACACAAATGGCTACTGACAGAAAAATAGGTAAATCCACCCAAAAGAATACTATACAGCACTGAAAATTTACAGATTAACATGAATGAATCTTAAAAATACATTTAATAAAAAATTAAGACTAAAAAGAATATATATAGTATGACACTATTTCTACAAAGGTTAAAAACAAGCAAACAAGGACATATACTACTGAGGGACACATAAATATGAGGTAAGAAAAGAAAACCAGCAAGAAAAAAGTTCAGAAGAGTGGTTTCCTGGGTGGGAGCAGAGGTTGGAGAAGCAGCACACTGGAGCTTCAATGGTTCTGGGTATGTTTTACTTCTCAGTGTGTGCAGTGGATTCAGGGGCTTTCTGTTTTATTACTAGGTTTTCTCACCTACCATGTGTTAGATACATTATTACATAGGTACCAAATTCTTATATTAAGAAAAATTATGTCAAAGTTCTACCAATATGGTGAGAAAAGCAACTTGCTGCATAAGTACAGTGTGATCCTACTGTATAAATAAACAGATCCTACTCTTTTTAATTTATAAGATCCTACTGTATGAATTTACAGGTCCTACTATATGAATATTTTATATTATTTATGGATACATATCTATGTCAAAGTCTTCTAAGAAATTAACTGGAAAGATAAACCTAAATTCATGATAGTGGTTATGAGAACAACAAGGGATGAGGTGGAGTGGGGAGATGGGAGGAAATAGATGTAGAGATGTGAAATGAAGCAGAGTTAAATTTTATTTCTAGTGTTTGATTTCTCTTGTTTAAAAAAAGATGAAGTAAATAAAATCACAGTTATCCTAGCTTATTGCAAAGGTTGGAATATATTGAGAAGCAGTGGTGTAAGGGACTAGCGTACAGCATTCCTCCCCCATCGCCCCGTTACCTCCTTCTCCTGAGGCTGGCAATGAGGCATAGACAGTAATTCAGCCCAGATGACAATAAAGCTTTGGCAACAACGGCCTCTTGTTGCCAGACAAGCTCACTCACTCAGATGAATAATACACATGGTTATGCCCTGAGCTATAATTAAACCCAATATGAATAGATAAGCTTATCAGAAGGAAGAGCTTAAAAGTAGAGAATTACAGGTTTATAGTTACAACATTACTTCAAGGTAGATGAATAAATTCAGTTAAAAAGTACACACAGGTGAGTGTATACAGCTATGAAATAACATACACAAACACATTTAGCAAATACCAAGCTACAATTTCTCTGAGTCACTTTAAGAAATCTTAAAATGGCCTCCCAAGAATGGTAACCACAGTAAATTACAAGATATAGGCTAAATAAGGAGTCACTACCAAATAGTGTGGCTGAGGAAGGGACTCTGAAGTAGAAGACAGCAGTATCCCACCAAGAAGGGCAATGTCTGCAGATAACATAAACTCAATTTTTGCCCATTCCAAGTTTTATTTGGCTCTCAGTCAGAACTCCAAGTTTTATTAGTTCTTTGAAGTCAGTCAGCTGTCTACATAGTTATTAACAGTGGACTAAAATAACACAGCTAATATTATCACTCTGAATTGGTTTATGCTGTCAAAGTGTGCCTCTTTAAGAAATCTTAGCCAGCAGCAACAAATTATCTTGAAAACAGACTGGTATTTTAAAATGCATATAAAACTAGCCTGTAATCACAGCACTTTCGGAGGGCGAGGCGGGCAGATCATTTGAGGCCAGGAGTTTGAGACCAGCCTGGCCAACTTGGTGAAACCCATCTTTACTAAAAAAATACAAATATTTGCCAGGTGTGGTGGTGGGCGCCTGTAATCCCAGCTACCTGGGAGGAGTATACGGAATGCTCCTATCCCAGGAGATAGGAGATGGGATACTATTTGAGGCAGGAGAATTGCTTGAACCCAGGAGGTGGAGGTTGCAGTGAGCCAAGATTGCGCCACTGCACTCCAGCCTGGGTGGCAGAGTGAGACTCTCAAAAAAAAAAAAAAAAACAAAAACAAAAAACATATAAAACTAATACTATTTCCCTCATATAAAAATTGGGTTTTAGCAACCTGGACTCTTCTAACATTTTAGAAATGTATCACTTGAAATCCCAAAGCTTACAGCAGTGGTTCTTGAACTGCACAGCCCTCTGCCCCACTCCTATTTGGATATGTACCAGTTGAGAACCCAACATCCAAAACTTTGCTGTATAATATGGTAGCCATGTGGCTACTAAGCACTTGAAATGTGGCTAGGGAAATTGAAATGTGCTGTATGTGTAAAGTATATACCAAAGTTTGAAGACTTAATGCAAAAGAAAGTAAAATAGCTCATTAATAATTTTAATAATTACTATTTACCTATTAATTTAATAATTATTAATGAATAACTACATGTTGAAATGGTAATACTTGGAATGTACTGGCGTAAAAATGTATGAAAATATGCTTCACCTATTTCTTTTTCCTTTAGTCTGGCTGTCAGGAAATTTAAAATTACATACATGGCTCACGTCATATTTCTGTATCATGAATCAAGAAGTGAGAAAGAAATCTTTTAATCTTTTAATGATCACTTATCTCTCAAGCTGATCAAATAAAATTTGGTGCCAGAGGACACTTGCAGTACAGAGCAATGATGAAGAACATAAACAGGCTGTGGAGTCACACTAAGTTGTCTGAATCTTAGCCTTGGCATTTAAAGCCTGTTAGGACCTGGGTAAATGTGTGATTTTTCTATGTCTTAGTTTCCTTGACTGCAAAATGAGATAATTATAGCATCAATCTTGTAAATTTTTAGTAGAACTGTACTCACAGAACTTGGAAAATAGTAACCCTCCAAATGTCAGTTGCTGTTGTACTTGCTGTTACATGTTGCAGATGATCAAAAATACACTCAAAGAGGTTGACTGCTTTGTAAATGGTTTCAGGACTGAAAAGCAAGGCTACAAAGACGTGTACATAAAAAAAAATAATAATGATTCTGTAACCTAATCTTATGATGTGTATTTAGATATAGCAGAACTTTAGAAATCATGTATATGCACTGCTGCCACTCTTAGGAAATCCAAATTATCAATGAATAGAATGTTTATTTAACATCAGGATTTTCAGGTATTAGGTTATTAAGTAATGTTTTCCCACTTGCAACATTCTGAAAATGATCAATTCCCTTACTGTTTTATTTTCAGATTTTATTTTTTAAATACGAAAAAAACCTAAAGCTTTCATAGTTAAATTTCAAAATAAAAACACAATGAAGTAAATCTTTTAGAATGAAAAATACCAGCAAATTACGATTTGGCGGAATGCCCAAGGTTGCTGCTTCGGGACAAATTCTGCAACAGAATCAAACCGTGTTCAGCTTCCCATGCTGCAGCCTGCAGTGGATGAGCCCCTATGTACAGCTGAAATATTACATGCAATAAAAATCATGAAAATAACTAGGTTCTCACTGTCTTTACTTAAGATCATAAGATGCTTTAAATATACTGAATACTTTCAATCTGCTGTGCCACACCTGCGATTCTAAGACCAAGAGTTTTTGGCTGTGTCTACTGCTTTTTCCCTTAACACTGACTTTGGGACAGCTAAAGAGGAAGGATGCCTCGGCAATGTTGGGATTCTGGCTCCACAGAAAGAATGTGTCTGACTTGCCACCACTTTTCACTTAATCTTTCTGTGCCTCAATCCCTTCTTAAGTAAAATGAGATAATGGTACCTCAAAAGAGAGTAAAATATCTCATTAGTAATTTTAATAATTACTATTTATCTACTTAATAATTATTTAATAATAATTACAGGTTGAAATGGTGGGCTAAAAATGTATTAAACTAAAATTCACCTATTTCTTTTTTCTTCTTTTTAATGTGGCTACTAGAATATTTAAAATTACACACATAGCTCACATTATATTTCCACATCATGAATCAAAGAAGTTGAGAAGTTATTGAGAGGTTTAATGGTATTACAAAAAAAGTGGTTAGAACCTTGTTTGAACATACCAAATGCTGAAAAAACATAAGCTATGTATACTGTAAGTCTAAATCTTGATTGAAGGGATTATAATTGATGGCATAACTAGAAGAAATCAAAGGGGAATGGGCTTTTTAAAATTAGTATTCATAGAATAAGCTAGCTGAAAATAAAGTTTTAATGGTAATGGATACCTAAACTGTGTGCTTAAAAAATCTAATCATACTACACAGCAAGTGAGAATTGCTGTCTGTTAATCCTACAACCCAGTGAAATTCTCTTAAAGTATGTGTGTTATTGATCAGGTAGGGAGTATCTTGTCTGAAGAATAGGTGTTCAGTCCCTGTAAGTCCAGGGAACTGACCTGAAATTACCAGGGATGGGGTAGTGAGAAGAAGATGAGGGGATTTTTCAAAAGCTTTAGCAATCCTTGCTTATAAGCAGAGTCCATGTAACTGAATTCATCCTTCCTGTGGGAAAGTACATTGTTCACATTCAAACTATATACTGCACCTATGTCCAAAGTCCCTTTGGAAGCTAGCTGCAGGCATATTGAGCTTTTGGCATACAACACAATAATGAAGGTGTTTCTCTAGTGACAGTCTCCCTCTAATTTAGGGTTCTACTCCATTTTGTTTGTCCTCTTCAATGTCTGCCTACTTAGGGGTTCTGCCCTCAGCTACCTAGTCTTTTCACCTTCATTCTGGGTATCTCATTATCTTTCTTTGACAGTCACCTACCAAACTGTTAGCATCTCTAATCTGGTCATAAATCTGAGAGTCATCCTTGACCATGCCTCTTTTTTCTCCTCTGCTCTAAGTCCCCCAAATCCTGTTGAATCTTACTTCGTTGTTATCTCTGTATTCTGATTATTGGCCGCATCAGCTCTCATTTAGATTATGGCACCAGCGTCTTGCAAGGTTTCCCTGCCTCCAGTTTTGCTTCCGTCCAATCTGTTCACCAAACTGCAGCTAGGGCAATTTCCAGAAACTCCTTTAAGTAGGATCTTTTGCTTCCTTGCTTTCTCTAGGTTCTTCACGATCAAGCCCAAAGTTCTTTGTAGCATACAAAGTCTTTCATAAAGAATTGGCTCCTGCTTACACTTCTGGTCCCATCCCTTGCCATCTGAAAGCTCCCCTTCAACTCTATTACTACAATCATACTGGAATTACTTGCAGAGCTTTCAAGACAGCTGGGCTCTTTCTTGTCTCCTGGCTTTTGCATAAGATGTTCTGTAGGTCTGACCATTCTATTTGACCCCTAGTTCTTAACTTGGCTGCAACCTTTCTGATCCCCTAAAGGCTGTACTAGGTTCTTCTTTGGAAGTGGTAACATTCTGTGCAAATATAAACGTTATAAAAACATATACATAGGACCTCAAATTTTGGGAGACGAAGACATATTAAGAAACAGCATTAACTGGATCACAGGGAAAAAAAAGACAGTGAAAAGGCATTCCCTATGCACCACAGGGTGTTCAGAAACAGGCCAGTTCTGTAGTGTCTGAGAGGAGGACAAATGAAGACTAGTATTCCATAAACTCCTGAGATTCCCTGTATTTGTATTCATTGATTGTTTTTTTAAACCAATACTGCCAAAGTCTACCAAAACATCTTAGGAAGTTAGGATACAATAGTGCTGATAGAAAAGATCCATTTCATACACTAAACTCCATGCAGAAATGGATTGTTAATTTTATCCTCCATAAGGCTTCTTTCTAGTCCTTAAATATCTGGTTCTAATTCTCCTGAAATATTCCAAGAAAAATAATTATTTTGTACTTTGTGGTCAGTGAGTGCTTAATAAATGGAAATGATATTTACCCTCAATCACACTTTACAGATTTGAGATGTAAAGATGAAAAAAATGATTTTGGCTATCTTTCACCAAATATCGTTTTAAAGTCACTATTGTTACCTACTCTGTACCCTTTGCTATCACTGTCAACAACTTAGCAGAGAGTAAGAAATAGAAGAAAAAGAATATTTTAAATGAAAAAATAACTACTACTTAATCATCATAATACTTCCTTTTCCCAGGGAAAGTAGTAGCCAGCAAGCTTAGAGAGTAAACTAGCCTTCTATGAGTCACTGAGAAAGGCAGACTTCCTCAGTAAGTTCATGACGCTCCTTGACTTCCCTACCTCTTTTTGTGTTACCTGTGTATATATTTAATTTTCCCAATGTGTGGATACATTGCAATGAGTACACAACTATGCCAAAAGACTTAAAATTTTAAGAGACATAACTGTATAAAGTAGTGAGCAGGGATAAGTAGAGAAACTGGGAAGCAGGAAGAAAGACTACAGGGAAAAACTGTACATTCTTCCTTTTCTTTTTAAGCTACATTTTTATAATACGCATTTACTTGTAAACATAAAGACCAACCACGGAATCAACAAGAACTAAGTCTTACTTTTTACAGGTTGAGTATCTCTTATCTGAAATGCTTGGGACCAGAAGTTTTTCAGATTTAAAATTTTCAAATTTCAGATGTTCAACGTGTATATACATGGGTTGTTAGAAATAGGTTATGATTATAAAGACTTTGGAAACCATCTAGAGTTCAATTTTTTTATAACACAGAAGCAAGCAAGCATTATAACTGGACTAGAAATCCATTCAGTTGGACAATTAGGCATAAAATCAATCAGAATTAAAATACTGAATTACAATATCTGCAATCCTTTAATTAGCTGAAAGGACTCCAGAAATGAGCTGTATGGTTCTCAACTTTTTTTTCCCCTTTTCCACTATACCTTCCTTTCCTTGCAGTAAAAATGACTCACTTCAGCAGTGATTCTCAGCAGGCATATGGGGGAAAGGGGAAAGAAAGGAATACTTAGGAAAAATGAAAAGGCTCCTTCCCTGCTGCACACTTCCATTGAAAGCCTTCATTTCAAAGGCGACAATATTAAGGGTCAGAAAAGTGAAGTACTTTGCTCAAGGTCACACCCAGAGAAGAAAACCTGAACCCTCTAATCCAGGGGTCCCCAACTCCCAGTACCAGTCCGTGGCCTGTTAGGAAGGAGGCCACACAGCGGGAGGTAAGCAGCAGGTGAGTGAGCAAAGCTTCATGTGTATTTATAGGCTCTCCCCACTGTTTGCATTACTCGCATTATCCCATGACAGTATTGTTACCAGGCAAAGCAAAAAACTAGTAGGACTCACCTCTTCCTTGACCTCTGCACTTATACCATGGAAATAATAAGAGTTTCACTTTATGGGCTCTAATTTCCCTTTCCTATACCAGCTGTATGACATCTTGCATGCTAATGTCCTCTTCCTGTCACATCAGCGGTGGCATTAGATTCTCATAGGAACGCAAACCCTACTGTGAAGTGCGCATGCGAAGGATCTAGGCTGTGTATTCCTTATGAGAATCTAGTACCTAATGACCTGTCACTGTCTCCCATCACGCACAGATGGGACCACCTAGATGCTGAAAAACAAGCTCAGGGCTCCCTCTGATTCTACATGATGGTGAGTTATATAATTATTTCATTAGATATTACAATGTAATAATATAAATAAAGTGCATAATAAATGTAACATGCTTGAATCATCCCAAAACCATCTCCCTGACCCACACCATCCGTTGAAAAATTGTCTTCCATGAAACTGGTCCCTAGTGCCAAAAAGGTGGGGGACCACTGCTCTAATTCTAAAGTGAAGACTCTTATCCTGTCACTACGTCTGCCAATTAGATACGAAGACTGAAGTAAAAAAACCAGAAAGGTAACCATTATGATAAACTACCCTGCTTGACAGACACCAGAGATTAAGATGAGCATCTGAGTATATTTTTCAACCTTTTCATCCTGGGCAAGATTCAAATATGTAATGAAAGGCCTCAAGGTACTCAGGGCTTCCAGAAATAGCCTCTCTTATCTGTACTGTAAGAACACTTGGGCCTGTGAGCTAGCCAATGTAGCAAAGAATATTTCTTAGGCAGGGAAGCTGTGGAGTTTTAATGTATCTACAGATCTTATCTGCAGTATAAACAAGCTTTTGACAAGAGTGTAAACCATTGCTGCCCCTACATAGTTTTCAGGAAGCCAAATCCCTTCTCAAAAATTTTCAATTCTCAAAAATGTTACCACTCATACATGGTGGAATGTAAAGCTCCCCGGTATCATTCTAACTGCATAATTATTACTTTCTAATATTTACAAAAGCAATCACAGTAAAAATTCCATTTAGAAGTTAAGACGGGGCAGATCTGAGGGACAGTTAACTATCTTAGACAAACTAGTTAAACTATGTAATTTGTGTTCTCACTCATAAGTGGGAATTGAACAATGAGAACATATGGACACAGAGAAGGGAACATCACACATCGGGGCCTGTCGGGGGGTAGGGGGGCTAGCAGAGGAATAACATTTGGAGAAACACCTAACGTAGGTGATGGGTTGATGGGTGCAGCAAACCACCATGGCACTTGTATACTCATGTAACAAAAAACTGCATGTTCTGCACATGTACCCCAGAACTTAGTCTAATTAAAAAAAAAAGAAATGTAATCTGTATAAAGAGTTATTATCAAGACAAGTTGCTTCCAAAGTAGGTTAAATACCTACAAGACACTCAATATACTTTTCTTTGGCTGAGAACATCTTTTGTTTCTTGGCTAGGAAAATAATAAACAATTTCTTCATACAGTTGTCTAGTTTATTCCTAAAAAGGTTGGCTGTGATATCCTACTACCTGCATTTTTTAAAAATATTCCTTACACAATCATCTAGCTCCAAGACCCATCATCACTGTCTCTTCTACCATGCTGTCTGGAAGCCAACGTTATCAAAGCAGAGGAAGTGGAAGACAATTCAACCAGAAGAATAACAGCAAAAGTGACCTGCACACAGACACTTAATAAATGCTTGTTGAAGAATAATAAAGAAATATCTTTTGTAAAACACGAATCTATTACCATAACACAGTGGTAAAGAAAGTATGCTTCAGATCCAGAGATGAAAGGTCCAAATCCTGGCAGTCCCACTTACCTTGTAACTCAGAGCAAGTTATTAACTTCTTAATGTTACAGTTGTCCATCTCTGAAAAAGTAGCTACTTCAGAAAGTTGACGTGAGCATCAAATGAATTAATATATGTAAAGTGCCTAGAACAGTGCCTGGTTCATAGTAATGGCTATGTAAGTTTATACTATTGATGGAGGTGGTAGCGCATCCGGATTGGCCGCTGCAGGGACACTGGCCACAGTAGGGGAGGCACATCTGGGGCTGCATGCTCTGTGAAGCCGGCAGGGGCAGGGAACAGGTGATCCCAGTGGGAGCCCCGGACCCTACCGAGTTGGTTAGGGTGGGAACCTGCACTTCTAGGCGCAGCTGCAGCTGCCCAGCAGTCGTTCTGACTCGAGCATCCGTGTTCTCTCAGGACCTGGAAAGCCCCCTGCCCCTGCAGGCTTGGAAGTGCCTGCTCCCACTCCCTGGCCTCTTCCCAATTCCAGCACCTGCTCCAGTGCAGAGCAAAGCTGTAGCTGAGCCTGGGCACTGTTGCAACTGAGCTGGGTGTGCACACACTTGGGGTGGTGCTCACATGCCAGCCCCCTGCCCCCACCACCCTGGCCGCCCTTGAAGCTTTGGGTGCTGATGAGCTCAGGGAGGGAGGCCGGGGGTATTGAGGGAAGCTCAGCATGGGCCTGCAGGCACCCCTCAGCATAGACAGCCTGGGAACCACAGATAGCATGTTGATGGTGGTGGGAGGCAGACAGGTGCCTATGTGGGAGGTGGTGGGTCCCCAGTGAAATCCCACCTTCAAGCCAGGAACAGCCTGAAGTCTGGGGACTGGGCTGCCAATCCAAGGTGGAGTCTGCAACCCACAGTGAGAACATTGACGCCTTTTGGCCAATCGAATGGTGCTTTTTCCAGGCCCGACCATGGACCAATCAGCACCTACTTTCTCCATTCTGAGCAAATAAAAACCCGGCCGGGCGCGGTGGCTCACGCTTGTAATCCCAGCACTTTGGGAGGCCAAGGCGGGCGGATCACGAGGTCAGGAGATCGAGACCACGGTGAAACCCCGTCCCTACTAAAAAATACAAAAAATTAGCCGGGCGTGGTGGCGGGCGCCTGTAGTCCCAGCTACTTGGAGAGGCTGAGGCAGGAGAATGGCGTGAACCCGGGAGGCAGAGCTTGCAGTGAGCCGAGATTGCGCCACTGCACTCCAGCCTGGGCGACAGAGCGAGACTCCGTCTCAAAAAAAAAAAAAAAAAAAAAAAAAACCCAGACTCAGCCAGACTCAGATACTCATTGGTACAACCTGCTTGCTGAAAGGAGTTATCCACTTTGAGTCTGCTGAGAGCTGTTCTGTCACTCAATAAAGCTTCTCTCTCTCTTGCTCACCCTCCAGCTGTCTGCATAACTTCATTCTTCCCACACATGGGACAAGAACTTGGAACCTGCAGTGGTGGGGTCAGGTCAGCTCAGGAGCCATGGGCCGGAGCAGGACAGTGAGACTGAAAGAGCTGTAGCACAAACTAGCTGAAACATGCCCCCGAGAAAACATGCTGTCCTCCATTTGCCATGCTGCGGGCAAAGAGAAAGGAGAGCTGCGGCCCTCCTGGGAACCTAGATCTCAGGGCTTCCTGAGCCAGAGCCATGACACACTGTAATACCTTCTATGGGGCTCTGAAGTTCCTGGCATCTCTGAGCTTTCAGGTGCCACTGTGTTCCCCTTGTCTGGATGTGGGTGCCTGCAGTGGAAGCCTCTTGTGGTGTATCTGGTACAGCTACAGCCTTGGATGGAGCTGGCACCTGTAGCTGCCTGCCCTGCCACTGAAGCCGGTGTACCTGGCTGTGCACAGCGGGCAGACCTCATGATTGCTCACTCACACACCCCTTGCCACTTTGTGCCTGGCTCACCCTTGGCAGGTGTGGGATCCAGGCCAGTAGTGCAAGCTGAATGCAGCCTGCTGGGCCGAGCGGGTGGAACAAACCCAGTGGGCATGAGCAAAACTCAAGCAGAGGCACTGTCAGTCATAGACGTTTCCAGCTGGTGAAGAGACACCTGAAGGATCCCACGACACTACTGTTGTTACCAGGCAAAGCAAGAAACTAGTAGGGCTCACCTCTTCCTTGACCTCTGCACTTATACCATGGAAATAGTAAGAGTTTCTCATTAAAGGCTCTAATTTCCACTTTCTATACCAGCTGTATGACATCTTGCATGCTAATGTCTCTCTCTGTCCCCCATACTTCTCCCCATTAAATTCTGAGATCATGAACGAAATACACAAATGACCTGATAAGTCCCACCCATTCTTTGTTTATAATTCAGCGAAGAATACCTTCAGTTTTGCATCATCCATCCTATAGCATCTGAAGGCAGCGCCAGGCCAAAGTTCCCACATACTCTGAAACAGTGGCTTTACAATTAATCCTCTCACCTCCATGATATACACACATTACTACTTCAACAAAAACGAGAGTTTTTTTGATTTTGCTTTTGTTTTAAGTTTAGGGGAAGAAAGGCTAAATGTCAGACCTGTTCAGGAAGAAAAGTGCTAGATGGCTAAAATAGGCTCTATAAATAATAATCCAACAATAAAAGATATTGATTGATTGCCAACAAGAAGTAGTGTTGAGGCCAGGAGTGGTGTCTCATGCCTGTAATCCTGGCACTTTGAGAGGACGAGGTGGGTGGATCACTTGAGGTTAGGAGTTTGAGACCAGCCTGCCCAACACAGTGAAACCTTGTCTCTATTAAAAATACAAAAATTAGCTGGGTGTGGTTGCAGGCACCTGTACTCCCAGCTACTTGGGAGGCTGAGATTACTTGGGAGGCTTGAACCCTGGAGATGGAGGTTGCAGTGAGCCAAGATCGTGCCACTGCACTCCAGCCTGGGTCACAGAGCAAGACTCCATCTCAAAAAAAAAAAAAAAAAAAAAAAAAAAAAGTAGTGTTAAGTGGACTCACTTAAAAACTTTTCTATGATTACTTCAGGAAATCAAGACTCCCACAGGACTAAAATACTAGCTATATGGTGTTGAGACTTATTTTCAGTAGTTACCCACTGATATGGCTTGACTGTGTTCCCACCCAAATTTCTTCTTCAACTGTAGCTCCCATAATCCCCATGTGTCATGGAGGGACCCAGTGGGAGGTAACTGAATCATAGGGGTGGGTCTTTCCCATGCTGTTCTCCTGACAGTGAATAAGTCTCACGAGATCTGATGGTTTTATAAAGGGCAGTTCCCCTGCATAAGCTCTCTTGCCTGCCACCATGTAAGACCTGCCTTTGCTCCCACTTCACCTCCCGTCATGATTGTGAGGCCTTCCTAGCCAGGTGAAACTGTGAGTTCATTATACCTCTTTTTCTTTATAAATTACCCAGTCTTGGGTATTTCTTCACAGCAGTATGAAAATGGAGTAATACACACATCTTGTGTCAGTGCTCATCACTGTACTGTGATCTACGCAAGATAAAGAACATTCTTGATTCCCAAAGGGCTTCCTGTCTGGGCAACAAGAGAGAAGGTAAGACATATTTGTTCCACAGGATTCATAATCAAGATGCTATGGGAACCCCGTAAAAAAAAAAGTTTTCATTTCCTAGTAGGTGAGCTTCTTCACCCTGTCTTATACCACAGTAGTACCATGTTTCATTTCAGCAGTGACCTGAGAAAAAGAAACATTAGGTTCTCTCAGGATGAGTATATGGTTTGAACAAGTCCCACAGGAGGTTCTGACATGAGCTGCATCTCCCCCAGGGAAAGGCTTCATAAAAAGGGTGGCAATTAAGCAATTAAGCTGGGCTGGAAAGGTGAGATAAAACATAACAGGCTAAAGGCACTTCATGGAAAAAGGCAGGGAGAAGAAAGTGGGTTGCCTTTTGGAAGAACAGCAAATATACCAGGATGGCTGAGGTTAGATAGTGTAGGGCCTTAAATGACATAATAAGGAACTGGAAAAGTACTCTGGAGAACTGTGATATTCAAATTTGTTGCTCCTAAAAGCTGCAGGGCTCCACTGAGGTATTTCGGGGTTATTAAGTTCGCTGCTCCCTCCCCAGCTGAGATTCAACAAGACAAACTCCACTGTGTTTGTGTACACTGTCAGTACATAATTTCTTTAAATACTCTTTGAATAAAAGGAGTCCACTGCTTTAAAAAGAGCTTGAACAGCTTCTGGAACTCTCACCCTGTCCCAACAACAAAAAAGCCTGGATCCCAAACCAGACTAGATGAATCAGAATCTAATGAACAACTAGAATAACCATGACAGAACTACTAGTACAGACTATGGAGTCACTGAAGGCCTCAAAGTGTGGTCCAGCAAGAAGCAGCATTGGGCAAACTTACTGAATGAGAAACTACATTTTTGACAAGGTCCTCGGATGATTGGTGTATACATTAAAAGTTTGATAGGCACTAGTGGAAATTTCTAAATAGGAAACACATAATGAAATCCACATAAGAATATTAACCATTTACTGAGCATCTTGTGTGTGCCAGACATTGAGCCAGACACCTTTCATACCACTGAGCCTCAGCTCTCTTATCTGTAAAAAAGGTAACACTTTTTACCGTGTGAAGGTATAATAAGAACTAAGACATTCTATATTTACACACATTCAGTGTCAAATGTAGTGTCTGGCAAAGAGTAGGTTCTTTAAAAACCTAAGTATTATCATTCACATATATTTTTCAAATTATTGTCACTCTGCAAACTTAAATGTTATCTAAAACTAAAGATCACAGAAATTCAGTGGCTTGGCAATGGTTACACAGTAAATGATGAAACTGCATTTCAAACCTAGACGAGCACTGAAAAGCTCATCTTCTTTTCCATACAACACTGACAGCAAGGCTTAGTGTGGACTGAAAGCAGGAGAAACATAAGACCATAGCAGCAATGATAAACTAAATGGTGTCAACATTAGTTCACTACCTTTCTGTTTGAGACCAGAATTGACTAGAATTACAAACAAATGCCAATAAAAGTACAGATTAGAGTTATTATAGTCTGAAGAAATGATAGGTATGTCCTAATATCTCCTAAACACTTAGCAATTAAACTAACAATATTTATATAATAACATTCAGTTAGTTATTTGGCAATTTATTTAACAATATTTAATCTCTGGATAGGCTTATCAAGTTGACAAAGCATCTTCACATTCATCATCTTCTTTAACCTTAGTGACAACTAAGTGAGATAGGATTATTATTCTCAAATCAGGTTGCTCTACCTACTTTTTTCCTCCTTAAATCCCTATTTAATCTCATAAACCTGGATTTCCTAATACTTTGCAGTGGCTTTCATGAAAGAATTAGGCTTTGTGTTAAAAAAAAAAAAAGAATCCAGGCTGTCAATGACAGGCACAGATTTCAGATTTCATCACCTATCCTTCCTTCTTTCCTTTAGTCCCTCAGCAAAGGTTAGGAAGACAGATGGGTTTTCGGTCAAAGGGAGTCAAGAACAGCGTGGGCAGCATGACATAGGTTTATCTTTCTTTTCTGTTCCACAGAAAAGTGATGCAAGGTAATTAACTGAGCTCTGAAGGCTCTTGGTGGAAGTGCAGCCCTAGCCGGAAACAAGTTTTTAAGAGATCAGCCACACAGAATACCCTGTGGAAAGAGATGATGAGCAACCAAACAGAAGACTCAGGTTTATTTTTTGGCTTTTGGTATATTCATAAACTCTACTTCCCTTGATAAAATGAGTTATTTTCCTTCCACATCATTTGTGGTCAGTATTTCTAGAGGGCGCCCTCTTAAGGGTCTATAAAATTCTGAGTTCTATAAATACACATTTTCAAAAGGAAGCAAATGAAAGGCTCTAGAAACATCTTGTTGCTCAAAACAGTGAAGTTATGACAGCACTTTCACATTATGTCATAGTTCACTACTCAATTGCTTAGTTGTCTAAGGATGGTCTATTATGTCCTAGCTTTCATGTGAGATTTTGCAGTTGGCTGTTGTAAAACAGTTACAGAAGTGACTTCTAGCACTCAAGTTGGTGATTTAATATTATACAGAGTTCATTAGTCATGGTATCTACATCAATTTTCTACAGTAGCTATTATTGCCTTTCAGATTTCAGCCACTACCTTCTCTTTGTAAGCAAAACAAACACAGATTTTACAGAAGATCTGCTATTTAAGAACCATCAACTTGTAGTATCCCTTAATAATTCCTGTCAACGTGGGCTATCTTTGAAGGATTTAGTGGTTTTTGCTTTTGGCAGTGCTGCAATAATGGAAATAACTTACACTGCCCATCCCCATCTTACAGTGTCTGCTAACGTGTTGGGTTGTTGGCTGCCAGGCAGATTTAATTTATCCACTTCTCAGTTTGCATTAACCTTTGAATAATAAAGCACAGCTGAGGCTGCTGTAAGAAACAAACAGAGGAATGAATAATTAAAAACACCTTCTCAGCCTTGGAAAGACCAATCCCTAACCATTAGGGGAGCTTTAATTGTGACTGAACTAAGCATTAAAAAGGCTAATTGTACTCTTTATAAATGGAAACAAATGCAAAGGACGTAGTACGACTACGATATACATAGTATATGAAAGCAAAGCTCTGAAGGCACCAACTAATTAGTTCAAATGAAAAACGATAGCCTGATTCTTAAAAAGCAACTTCCTTCTAAAGATGGCCACTCATTGTCTTACATTCAGAAAAATTGCTACGACTTATAAAACGCTATTACTCATTTGATGCAGGTGGACGGGATAGAGTAGCATTTGAAAGGATAGAAATGTTAAAGCTGAAACAAAAGGTTGAGAATAGAATATATTATAGACAACCAACAGTCCTATCTTTTTTTGAATCTGTCAAGTGCTTATGCCAGCTGGGCTTCTTTGCTTTGATGAATTTAATTTTCCTTTGGGAAGATCAAAACCCAAATCCAAATCTAACTGTCATTATTTATATGTTAAGATTACAAAAGCCATTGATACTTCATATATTTTCTAAATAATTTCAAATCAAAGAACACCCTATTTATCCAAATCATTGGAAACAATAAATCTTTGTTTCTAGATCTCCAACAAAAAGCAGGATGTCCCCCTAAATCAAAGAAGGCAGTTTTGTCAATTACTTTCAAGTATTTGGTTAATATTTCTTATACTAGAAAGGTTTCTCTAATGCTTAGTTTCATTTTTATTTTGCTACGTATAAGGCCCTTTCCTCTATTTCTGTTCAAAAAACCATTTTGTCAATGCCCTTCAGTTACTGGAAAGTTAGGAAGGTAGAAATCTTTTTTCTGTACTAAGCAATTTTATAGCATTTAAAATGGCTTTTATTTTCCACCTTTATGCCTTTCTTGGAGCTCTGAATCTTCTTCTTCTTCTTTTTTTTTTTTTCTGAGACAAGGTCTTGCTCTGTTCATGGTGGCAGCGGCCTCTCTGCAGCAGCTGCTGTAGGGATGCCAGCTGTAGTGGGGGAGGCGCACGGAGGGCTGCACCCTCCATGGAACTTGTGGGGGCTGGGATCAGGCGGAAGCCCCACCCTCTACTAAGTTGGCGGGGCAGGAGCCCTGTGCTGCTAGGCACAGCTGCAGCCACCCAGCCATGGCTCCAGACCAAGGCATCCCTGCACTCTTGGGGGCCTAGGAAGCTCCCTGTCCCCATAGGCCTGAAAGTACCTGTTCCCACTCCCTGGCCTCTCCCAGCTCTGGGCATCCACCCAGGGGTGGAGCAAAGTTGTGGGTGGGCCCGGGTGCTATCACAACCCGGCTGGGTTATGAACATGCTCAGGGCAGCACTGACACACCAGCCCCCTGCTGCACTGGCTCCCTCCGGACTTTAGACACAAGTGCAGGAGGGGGGCCGGGGGCACTGTGGGCAGCTTGGCATGGACCTGTGAGCACCTCTTGGCACAGACAGCCTGGGTGCCATGGATGGTATTAAAAGCAGATAAGTTCCTACGCGGGAAGAGGCAGGTCCCCAGTGAAACCCCACCTTCAGGCTGGGGATGGCCTGAAGCCTGTGGGCCGGGCTGCCAGTTCTGAGCAAAGTCTGCAGCCTGGAGTGAGAACTTCATTGATGACCACCTGGCCAACCAGATGGTGATTTCTCCAGGCCCACCCATGATGGCCCATGGACCAATCAGCATGTACTTCCTCCATTCTGAGCACATAAAACCCCCAGACTCAGCCAAACTTACACACTCCTCTAGATGACCTGCTGGCAGAAGGGAGCTAGCCACTACAGGTCTCCTCTCTGCTGAGAGCTGGACATTCATTGGGACAACCTGCCTGCGAAAAGGAGCTATGCACTTCAGGTCTCCTGAGAGCCATTCTGTCACTCAGTGAAGCTCCTTTCCACCTTGCTCACCCTCCAGCTGTCCGTATCTCATTTTTCCTGGATGTGGAACAAGAACTTGGGATCCACCAAATGGTGAGAATGCAAGAGCTGTAACACAAACAGTGCTGAAACATGCCGCCCCCCCCCACCCCCCCACTGACCATCTTGCGGGCGAAGAGAAGGAGAGAAGAGTCACGGCCCTCTGGGGAGCCCAGGCCTAGGGGCTCCCTGAGCTAGGACTGTGACATCCTCTTTGAGGCTCTGCTGTTCCTGGGGTTTCCAAGTTTCTAGTTGCCACTGCATTCAGATGCATCGTTCAGACGCAGGTGCCTGTAGCAGAAGCCACTTGTGGTACATCTGATCTAGCCACAGTCTTGCATGGAGCTGCCTGCCCCACCACAGCAGCTGGCATGCCTGACTATGCACAGTGACTGGACTCCATGATTGTTTGCTCACACACCTCTCACTGCTCCGTGCCTGGCTTGCCCTTGGCAGATGTGGGATCCAGGCTGGTAGCGTGAGTCAAGCACAGCTGATTCCAGGCCAAGTGGGTGGAATGAGCCCAGTGGGCCCAAGCAAAACCCAAGCAAAGGCACCACGTACCACAGAGGTTTCTGCCTAGAAAAGCAACACCTGAAGGATCCTGTGACACTATTACAAAGGATCCTGTGGTATGATCACAGCTCACTGCAGCCTCCATCTCCTGGGCTCAAGCAATCCTCCCACCTCAACCTCTTGAGTAGCTGGAACCACAAGCATGTGCCACCATGCTCAGCTAATTAAATATGTATATATATATTTTTGTACAGATGCGCTTTCCCTATTTTGTCCAGGCTGGTTCTGATCTCTTGGGCTCAAGTGATCCTTCTGCCTCAGCCCCTCAAAGTGTTGGGATTATAGGCATGAGCCATCATGACTCACCTCTAATTTTTTGTAATCTAACTTTAAGATGACTCTCTGCACATAATAGGTAAAAGGATGATCAAATGAGAACAGATTTGAATTTGCTATTTTAGTAAAGACCAGATTTGAATTTGCTATTTTAGTAAAGACCAGCTTCTCTTATATGGGAACAGAAATATTACTTTTTTGGTTTTGGAGACTCTATTCTTAATATTTTTGTTTCACATCAGTTCTTGATGTATGAAAACTACTGACTTATATTGAACTTGTTCCCTGATGGGACCTGGAAATCTGTGTGTTCTATTTGTACTTAGTCTTATTTCTTTCGAATATCACTCTCCTTTTCTATCACTCTCTAATTGTCATATATTTGTTTAAATTTCCTTTGGTGATCAGTCTGTTGCCATTTTCTCAGAGTTAGCCACTTTGTAAAACCTGGTTTCACTCCTAACCAGCAAAATAAATTATCCTTACCCCTGGTTACGTTGTTGCCTGTCTTTTACAGTCTAGGAGTCCCTTGAGGGCAGGCACTGTGTCTTACTTATCTTTGCATACTAGGCAGCTGTGATGATGTCTGCAACATAAAAAATACTAGAACAACACTTTTTACTGGATTTATGAATTCATAAAGAACTGAGACTTGTAACATTCACAAAAAGTGCTGAGGACAGAATAGGTGTATTAGTTTGTTTTCACACTGCTATGAAGAAATATCCAAGACTGGGTAATTTATGAAGGAGAGGTTTAATTGACTCACAGTTCCACATGGCTGGGGAGGCCTCAACTGACAATCATGGCAGAAGTGGAAGCAAACACCTCCTTCCTCACAAAGTGACAGGAGAGAGAAGGGTGAGGAGCAAAGGGGGAAGAGCGCCTTATAAAACCATTAGATCTTGTGAGAACTCACTGTCACAAGAACAGCATGAGGGAAACTGCCCCCATGATCTAATCACCTCCCACTGGGTTCCTCCCATGACATGTGTCGATTATGGAGATTACAATTTGAGATGAGACTTGAGTGGGGACACTGCCAAAGTACTTCAGTAGGTACACCATGATTTCTTCCTTAAAAAGGTATTTTACTCTTCAGTAACATGGAGAAATCCTTAAAACATGATAAGTAAAAAGAAAAAAGATGCGAAATGAAATTTACTTGTTCACTTATTAATATATTCAACAAATATATCCTAAGATCCTTCCATATGTTGGCACTGTTCTATGTGCTGCAGATTTGGCAGTGGACAAGTCCAAAGTTCTTCATTTCATGGAACTTACATCCTAGTGAAGTGAAGATAACAGTAAGCAAATAAACAAGTATACATGTAATATACTGACTGTGAGAAATAATGGTAAATAATAAAGCAAGGCTTAAGGTAGTGATTCCAAATTATTTTTAAAAACAACCTCCCTAAAACACAGCTAAATGTGGTACACATTTAGCTATTACTTTGTGAAATTTCTCTACTTACACAAGTTGCATTTTTCCATTCCAAAACTAATCATACAAAAGCTCCTAAAAATGTATTCACACATGAGAAATTGCTTTCTCTGTGAAGTGTGGTATTATTTAGTTGTATATTCACAGCTGGCTAAGGATTTGCAAAACATCAAGATAAATTTTGTCCTAATTCATGTAAGACTTCTTTCTATTTTAGGCTAACAATTTATTCACTGCAAACACAATTACACTGTTTATGACCACAGCATGCTAAGTATTCACAATGTAAAATTTCAAAATGATAATTTTGTTAATAATTACATCTCTTTAGTTCATCAAATAATGTTAAAATAAAGATAGAGAATATTTTCAACAAAAGAAACAATAAGGAATTTAACACAAACTTCCAGAATTAAATCAACACTACGAATGGAAATACTTCGGGACTCATCAGTTAAAATGTTGGCACAATCCAATTTGATTATTTCTGTTTTATGCATAATGTTGGAAGCAGTAACTCGTGACAGCTTTTATAATAGAAAGAATGGAAACAACAAAGAATAGTTTATTAAACACCAAACATGGTAAAATTAAAAATCAAACCATTTAGATTGAGTAAATTAATTTTTTAAAATTTATTTTTCTTTTTTGAGACAGGGTCTCGCTCTGTTGTCCAGGCTGGAGTGCAAGGGCGTGATCACAGCTCACTGCAGCCTTGATCTTGGCTCAAACAATCATCCCACCTCAGCCTCTTGAATAGCTGGGACTGCAGGCACATGCCACCAGGCCCCATTAATTTTTAAATGTTTTGTAGAAACAGAGTGTCACTATGCTGCCTAGGCTGGTCTCAAACTCCTGGCCTCAAGCAAGCCTCCTCCCTTGGTCTCCCAAAGTGCTGGGATCACAGGCATGAACCAATGTACCTGGCCTGAGTAAATGTGAACTGTAGGTCAGTTATCTCTTAGTGGTGCTTTAGTGCCAATTTCATAAGTCTTAGGGTATCTAGCATAATAATTATATTCAATGTCTATGCCCACAGAATCACTATGAGTGTTAAGACAATATCCAAGTTTTCAAAACACTGACTCTATTTCTTAAGTTTCAAAAACAACAGCCACAAAAACTCAGAGACAGGTATGAATCCTACTGTTTGGTAGATAGAAAGGCAACCCAATATTGATGAAAGTATGTTATGTAAGGGAACGAAAATCCACTTTACAAAAAATTTGCTTGGTGGGTCACTTAGACAATGCAGAACACAATATGGAAAGGGAAGGAAGAGGAGAGGTTTCGAAAAGATAAGTGAACATGGACAGATGCTTAGACAAAAGTGACTCCATCTTGAATACTAATCCACAATGCTGACTTCTGATTAACTCCAGTCCCGTGAAGGCCTCCTGATTCTTATTTTACTTACTGTCTTTAGTGTAAGAACATGTACTCACTGTAAATCCTGCTTTTAGATCAAAGCAACCTTGATGGTACAGCACAAATTACTGCACAGGCATGATGTACCTAGCATTCTTGCCCGTTCTGGTGGGTTGTCTTAAATTGTCTCTATAGAGCCTGTAAACCCTTTCCCTATGGTATAAAAGCCCCGGTCTGGGCAGTAGTGGTGTGCAGATCTACCTGTCTTGCTGCCACCCAAGAGTATGCTTCCATCTGTAAGTTCCCAAATACATTACCATTTCCTGACAAACTGGATTTGCGAGCCTTATCCTTAGGTTTCTTGGCTTCTTCTGAGTTTAGGAGTCACTTTGAATATACGACCCTTTCATGGAACAGTAGATTTTCATATGAAAAAGATCATCCTGACAGCAGTGAGGATGCAGCTGAGATTGAGGACATGAGACCAGTTAGAGGGCTTTATAGTGACTAAGGTATAAGATGATGGTGGTAATGAAAGGAGCACGGAAAGAACCAATACATCTCAGAGTTGAGACAGAAAGGGATCATATTGAGTTTGGAGGACTTGTAGCATGTTCATCTGCAGATCCCAGCCAGGTGTGAAATTCAGGTAAAAAGGGCTGTATTGCAGAGATTTGTGAGTCAACAGGGCTCACAACTGTTGGTCTTTATAACCCCTATGAGTGGATTAGGTTATGAGAGAACCAGCATTGCAAAAGGAGGGGAGTTAGGAGGGAGTTCTGAGAAACACTTACTGACATTTAAAGGTATTGGCAACAGACGAGGAGGGTGAGAAAGAGCAACCAGACAAGAGGAAACTCAGGAGCATATGGTATCACAGAAGCTGAGAGAAGAGAGCACTTCGAGGAGAAGAATGTGGTCTTCGAGGAGAAGAATGTGGTCAACAGCGTTGTGTACTGCAGAGTGGTGAAGGAAAACATGGAGAAAGTTCTATCACTTTCAGCGAAATGCAGTTGATGACTTTGAGAAGAGCAATTTGAGTGAAATGCTTGTCATTGGTTGTGGATTAAGAAATAAAAAAATTAAAGGAGAGACAATGTGTTTCTGTTTCTAGAAGTCTGGATGTGAAAAGCTAGAGAGGAATGTGAATGGGGGATAAGAAAGGTGGGGGATACAAAGTGTCCAAACAGGAGGGAGGATTAAACCACAGACAGAAGCACTGACACCTTTTCTGCTGTGACAGGAAGGAAGGAGGAAAAGGAAGGAAGATGAAGACTGTGTAAGACTGTAATTGGTCTAACACATTATTACCACATAAGTGGAAACAGCATAGTTTTATTCTAGACTGCCATTCCAGCTGTGTGATCATGGGTAAATCTGACCATATGTAAATTTAAACTTTTCAGGTCCTTAATTTATGAAGATGAGGATGGTGGATTAGATATCCTCAAAGCCCCCTTCAACAATAAATTCCAAAGTTATACATTATAATTCTATGATTTTTTTGTGATAATTAGAAATGTACAACAATGTGTATTTGTGTCTGAAATCTGCACGTTCCCTTCGGAAAAGAGTACTTTGTACAAAATTTGCATTTTAAAGTGAGGCCTAGAATGACTGTAAGAAATAAATCTTCACTTTAGTCAGTAAACAGACAACCCACAGAGTGGGAAAAATCTTCACAATCTATACATCTGACAAAGGACTAATATCCAGAATCTACAAGGAACTTAAACAAATTAACAAGAAAAAAACAACAATCCCATCAAAAAGTGGGTTAAGGACATGAATAGACAATTCTCAAAAGAAGATACAAAAATGGCCAACGAGCATAAAAAAAATGCTCAACATCACTCACTAATGATCAGGGAAATGCAAATCAAAACCACAATGCAATACCACCTTACTCCCGCAAAAAAATAAAAAAAAAATATGTTGGTATAGATGCGGTGAAAAGGGAATACTTCTACACTGCTGGTGGGAATGTAAACCGGTACAACCAGTATGGAAATGTGTGGAGGTTCCCTAAAGAACTAAAAATAGAACTATCATTTGATCCAGCAATCCCGCTACTGGGTATTTACCCAGAGGAAAAGAAGTCATTATACGAAAAAGGTACTTGTACATGCATGTTTATAGCAGCACAATTTGGAATTGCAAAAATGTGGAACCAGCCCAAATGTCCACAATCAATGCATGGATAAAGAAACTGTGGTACACATATATGATAGAATACTACTTAGCCATTAAAAGGAATTAATTAATGGCACATTATTCTAAGTGAAATAACTCAGGAATGGAAAACCAAACATCGTATGTTCTCACTCTTAAGTGGGAGCTAAGCTATGAGGATGCAAAGGCATCAGAATGACACAATGGACTTTGGGGATTCAGTGGGGAAAGGGTGGGAAGTGGGTGAGAGGTAAGAGACTACAAATTGGATTCAATGTATACTGCTCAAGGGATGGGTGCACCACAGTCTCACAAATCACCACTAAAGAACTTACTCATGTAACCAAATACTACCTGTTCCCCAAAAACCTATGGAAATAATACAAAAAAAATATTTTCACTTTGGTCTAGTTTTCCCAACCACAAAAATTAAAGGTAGATTGGTGCTTTTTTTGACCCCTGGGGATAATCAGTAAAGACCACATAAACTGATTTTGAATAATGAAAAACTACTAAAACATTAAGAAAATATTAATGCTCTTTCTAAAAAAAGTATTTGAATAAAATAAAAAAACTTTCCTTTGTGCTGTTTTCTTTCCATTTAATCATGACAAAAATTATTTCTGGCTCAAGTCATTTTCAATGTGTATTGATAGAGTGGGGGAAAGGCACTCTGCTCCCATTTAATTTAAAGACCCTGTCTTCTTCCATTTAAATCAGGTGCCATGGACCCATCTGGTAGTCTAGTGAAGCATATGGACCTTTTCTCAGGATAATGTTTTTAAATCATAACAGAAAATGCACATTATCACAAAGAAAATAGATTATACTGAAATAACATTATCAAAGGATTAAAAACTTTTGTGTTACAGGGCCAGACACAGTGGCTCATGCCTGTAATCCCAGCACTCTCGGAGGCCAAGGTGAGAGCATCGCTTGAGCCCAGGAGTTTGAGACCAGCATAGGCAATACAGCAAAACCCTGTCTCTACAAAAAATAACAATAAAAAAATCAGCTGGGCTTGGTAGCATGTGCGCCTGTGGTCCCAACTCCTCAGGAGGCTGAGGTGGGAGCATTGAGTCCAGGAGGTTGAGGTTGCAGTGAGCTGTGATCATGCCACTGCACTCTAGCTTGGGTGACAGAGCAAACCTGTCTCAAAAAAAAAAAAAAAAATAGTGTTACAGATTTAATAATAAATGACAAAATCCAATTTAATCTGCTAGGTCTAAAAATTGTAATGAGGTAATGAAGCATTATTTAAAGATATCTGGAATAACTGTAAAGTGATTTCTATTGGTGACAAATAATACTTTGCTGGATCCTTTGTACCTAGCTGACAAATTAGTGAAAAAGTATGGAGGATGGTGCTTCAAGTACCTTGTATTTCTGCTACCCCTTGTCAGTGGCCAGGACTCAGTCACATGGTCCTGTATCTAAGCGCTAAGAAACAAAATTTCACCAGTCCTTATTCTGATGTCTTTACAATTTGTTTTTCATTATGGTTGTCTGAAACTCATTCTCTAGTAGATTTCTCAGCAAGGGCTCATGTGAGCAATATTTGATTGTCTGGGGGAGCTGTAACTGAAGGTAAGTCTGGCTGGACAGAAAGTAAGTGGCTCATGTTTTCCTTTCTAAAATATCTTATATACTCCATTGATTTTTCTCCAATCACCTAATTTCTGAGTCTTTTCTAATTTGGATTTGTCTTTCCTTTCGGATGTCATGTAAAAAACTTCTTTTAGCTTGTTTTGAAGTAACAGTTTATAGTTTTGATCTATTTTGTGGATTTTTTGGGGCATGTTTTCATTGTAGGAATGTTATTTTGCCCTGTATTCTTTTATCTTATAAAGGCTTTAACAATTTTTGTTTTACTTTTTTTTTTAAAGATGTTTTCCTGTACTTTGAAAGGGACAGTCCAGCCTAGTTCTTCCCAACTTAATGATTCTAAAGCTGTCTTTTCAATTGTTTTCACAAAGTGATTTTACGAAATGTGGTCTCCCAACTGTGTGGGACTGCCTCCTCTGTTGTCCTTGCCCACTTTTTATGTGGACTTTCTGTTTCTTCTCCCCTTTTGTCCTGCATTGCTTAATTTGGATTCTACTTCAAGTAGCTTCCTTCAGCGACAGCATTTGTTCTGGAAGACAACTTTGGTTTGCCTGCTTCAGGATTTTTTAAGGCCCAGGCTGCTTTAGCGCTATCAAACTGAATCACTTTCCAGTCGCCTTTATTCACCTATGAATTAAATATTACAAAAACGCCCACACAATCTCAGTGGTTGCTATGTAATTGGCTTGCTGTGCTTTCCAATGAGTATTTGCTGGCACTTCAAGGGCTTTCCTCTTCTCAGGACCCATCAACCACCTTGTTTCCTTATGTTTGCTTCCTTCCACACATTTACTGATCGCACACTGATTTTGTAGTTGTTGGCAGTCTGTCCTTACCTGTTAGTATTTGGGGGTTTATAAGGTTACTTAGCTTTGAGGTTGTTGCTATCTGTAGGTTTTTGGTTTTGATATCCTACTTGCTCTGTTTTATGATGAGATTAAAGAACAATGTCACTACTGCTACCATCTTTCAGGAATCTTCTTCCTGTAGTTTGTACTTTTAAATTTAAAATAATTATTGCTCAAGGTCTAGTTCAGAATTTGAAAAACTGGGGCTGTCCTTCTAATGAAAACATAGTAAAATACTCAGGATTTTCAAACTGTGACCTTTGAAACCACAGATTTATGCATACATTTTGCATGTCTGTGTGTATATGTGGACTTGTTTTTCTTTCTTTACTCCACTTCGAATAGAGGGGGCTCACTGTAGATATTGTACTTCAATGAAATATTTTTGTGTGAAGAAAGGGTTACATGGTTAAAAGTGTCAGAACATAACTGCCCAGGGGTCATCCTTTAAAAACCATACCTAAGAATAGACTTTCATAATACAGATTTGCAGAGACAATTTGGGCGAAGAACTTGAGCTCCAAGAAGTGGAGTTCACCCAAAAAAATATATATTTTTATAAAAGTAATCTCTCATGGTTTTCAAAGGCTTAAGAACAGAATAATACTTATTAAATTCCTTTACATTTCTATTAAGAAGTGTTTTTACTGGTTTTACTTTTCTCCCATTTACTATCTGCTGCCAGAAGATCAACTGTGGCATCAAATGCAGTTCTTAAGTTTTGTAAGTATTTACCCAGAACAAATGTGAAAATTTAAACTAAGGTTACAAAGACTTAATTTTAGAAATGATCAACTCAATTACATTTTTCCTCTGTCTTAGATATTTTAAATTTCAATTTCCCTCAGAGAACTTACAAATAAGATGTTCAAAAGAACAACTTGCGGAAAAACAAAAACCAAAACCCTAAATGTTAGTGCTTGTGGAGGAAGATATGGTTAGATTCCTACCTGGTAGGTCAAACATTCTGGCATATTGTACACCACATATCCATGGAATCACACCATATAGACCTGTCTGTCAAACCCCGGATTGGAGGGAGGATCTTTCTTGTGAGCAGAGAACTTTTCCCTTCCCTAAATGCTGAGATCTCAAGGAAGCAAGGAGGGCAGTACCATACTCAGAACTTTGGCCAATAGAGTGGGAAAAGGAGGGACACAGTAACAGTATCTCTTTTGAAACTCTACAAGACGCAATTTTAGGACCTCCTGGTAGATGCTAATCTATTAATTGCAGCCTCCATATCTGATTGCTAGTAAACACAGCATTCTAAGAAATAGTTCATTACTATAATGCTCTTCAGTCTTCCCATGTGCCAGACAGATAACCAGCTTCCTTCACCTAAAGACTCACATTAGTATTACTGGAGCCTTGAAATATTTGCCACCATGATTGCTTGTCAGATAAACAAGGCATTGTAAAGCCTTGTTCAGACACTTGCCAGAAAAAGACCATATTCAAGATTTCTATGCATGGAAAGGCTGTGAAGATGAAAGACAAGAAGACAATTTGTGTTTATTTTAGAAATCAGAGGACTTCAAATACAAAACCCCAATTGGCAACAGATTACATTCTTCTCTTCAAAAGGCAGAATCCTTCACTGAAAAATGTAGTGAATCAATGTTATATTCTCTTTGAACTTGTTTAACCATGTATAATATTAAGAAGTCAAACATGATGTATGCATTATAAAATATAGCTCTTCTTCTACCAGTGAACTGTTGGTCAACTTGGCAGGTTCAACTCTGCTTTATTTATTACTGAGATACTTGATCATTTAAGCATGCAATATAGGGAGGTTCTTACTGGGCAAAATGAAACATCAAAACCCAGAAGGAAGATGCCACAGATGTCCACTGGTATTACTATGAAGGTAAAGCCATAGTATGAATAATATATATTTTACTAGTACCATATTTAATTTAGAGGCATCAATTTTTCTCTATTTGTTACAACTGTTTCCTGTAGATAAGTTAGGAATCCCTAGTAAGCTTAAAAAGAACAATATCCATTCTTTATCTATTATCTTCTCTCTGAGATGACTGACGTAGAATGTTGGAACTTGTTATGGATTTAATGTTTGTGTCCCCCACAAATTCATATGTTTAAATCCTAACAACAATATGATGAAATGAAACTTGGAGAGCTTTCTTATTCTCTTCTTGCCATGAGAGGATCCAATGATAAGTTGGTAGCCTGTAACCCAGAACAGAAAACCCACCAGAACCCAACCATGCCAATTCCCTGATCTTGTACATCCAGCCTCCAAAACTGTGAGAGATAACTTTCTATTGTTTACAATCCACTCAGTCCACGGTACTTTGTTATACCTGCCCAAAACTAAGAGCTCAAGGGGATTTCAGTGATTGGCTAACTAAAGTCCCTCATTTCTACGATGAGGTCACATAAGATCCACAGAGTTTTATGGACAAATAAATATAACATTTAGTATATGCCCACAATATACCAGGCATCGACACACACAAGTTTTAATTAATCCTAACAGCCTTGTGAGATGGATTTTGTCACGCTAAATTTACAGATGAGGGAAATCAAGAGATGCATGACTTGTTCAAGAACATGCATGCAGTCATTTAGTTCCAGAGCCAAGATTTCAATCTCCAGAGTCCAAGTCTGTTTTACTTATTAGTTGTTTGGTTTGTTCTCCCCATCCCCTGCACCCTGCAATTTTACATTTAATGTTAGGTGACTTGCCTAATGTCATGCAAGTAGAGAAACGGAATTTGAATCTAGGTCTCACATAAGGGATTTAGTGTATTTCCTCTTCTTTTCTCCATTACATTTCCATTACTGGGCAGTTAGTACTCAATATAGTATAACTATACCCAAACTAAATGTATCAGAATGTTTTGGGCTTTTATTTTAAGACAACTGCTTTCCCATTTTTTTCAATGCATCTGATTTAACATCTTTTTTGTTTTGTTTCTGGCACTATGCCAGGCAATTGTGGATAATATGGGAAAAGTATAGGTACATTCTTCTTTGCTCTTGTGTACATAGATTTTATTGGAGAAATAAGATTTGAATCAAGGAAGTAGAGAAAAACAACTGCTAAAGTGTGTGCTAACAATTGAAAGTCCAGAGAAAACAACAGTAAAGACTGAAATAAAGGGGGAAATAGGATGCAGAACTGGCAGGAAAGGAGGTGGGCAGGAGAAATGACTTAAAAATACACAGTGAATAGCAAAATCCTGAATGGTCCATGTGGAGCAAGAATAAGGAGGCTCTCTAGGGCAAGTTCAAGGAAAGAAGGCTACTGATATGGTTTGGTTGTGTCCCTACTCAAATCTCATGTTGAACTATAATCCTCAGTGTTGGAGGAGGGACCTGGTGGGAGGTGATTGAATCATGGGGGCAGACTTCCCCCTTCCTGTCCTCGTGATAGAGTTCTAATAAGATATGGTTGTTTGAAAGTTTGTAGCACCTCCCGCTTCACTGTCTCTCTCCTGAAGGCCATGTGAAGATGTGCCTGCTTCCCCTTCACCTTCTGCCATGACTGTAAGTTTCCTAAGGCCTCCCCAGAAGCAGAAGCCTGTACAGCTCACAAAACTGTGAACATAATTAAAACTCTTTTTCTTATAAATTACCCAGTCTCAGGTAGTTCTTTATAACAGTGTGAGAATGTACTAATACAGCTATTTAGAAGTATAGTGAGGCTATAAATGGTGGGGTTACATAACCATAGATCACAGTGCAGCTATAGACAGAATAAAACAAAACTAAGAGCTACCATCCATTTATTCTGTCCAACACTGCAGGAACCCTTTTATAGTATCCTACATTAATCTTGATTGCAACCCCATGAAGTAAGGATTGTTAGGACCATGCTCAGTTTGTGTAACTGAGGCTCAGTCAGGTGCCAATTTGCTCAAAGTCATAGAGAAGTGAGAAGTGGAGACCCAGTATTCTAAACCAACTGAGTTGGATTCCAAAATTCACATTGTTTCTAGCAGTGGTTTTTCAATGAAAACCAACAGATTAAACAACAAAAAACTTTCCCAAAGCACAAATCTTAGCCATTCAAGTTAAATTGTTTTCAAACACAATCACAAAGTAAAAAACACACTTAAAAGATCAAAAGTCAAGAAAACCTTCAAGTCTAGGTTTCTCATGCAGTCAAGGTCAGAAGTTATAAACACAGGTAGTACTGTATATTACCTGATAAATAGTTACTTTGAAATCCTAATGAAACATACATGTCAAATTTAAGAGAGGTTTACATATTCCTTGTCGCCAACTTTACTTCCTAAATAAATACCTACTTTTTTGGGGGAGAAACAGCTTTGGGGTTTTATCTCAGACTTTTCCATAGCAAGATCTCATTTAAACTACCAAGAAAAATAATTGTTCTTTTGCTTTCACCTTGCAAACTCAGCACAGTAAATTCTGTAGAGCCTCTCCCACTGTGAAGGAGCTGGCAAATAATGAATATGTCATTATAAGAAAAATAAGGAAATAAGACTCTGGGACTGCCGGGTGCAGTGGCTCACACCTGTAATCCCAGCACTGTGGGAGGCTGAGGTGGGTGGATCACACGGTCAGGGGTTCGAGACCAGCCTGGCCAATATGGTGAAACCCTGTCTCTACTAAAAATACAAAAATTAGCTGGGGGTGGTGGTGGGTGCCTGTAGTCCAAGTTACTCAGGATGCTGAGGCAGGAGAATAGCTTGAACCAGGAGGCGGAAGTTGCAGTGAGCTGAGATTGCACCACTGCACTCCAGCCTGGGTGACAGAGTGAGACTCTGTCTCAAAAACAAAAACAAAAAAAATAAAAACAAAAACAAAAACAAAAAAAAAAGACTTTGGGACTATTCCTTATTTTGAAGGAATAAGGCTGTTTTGAAGATGGACAAAATATTCTGCAAGGGACAAAATATTCCCTAATAAGCTCACTATAACAAAAGCAATAACCAATCCGAAGTTTTCATTACAGAATGCCACAAAGGCAGGATGATCAAGACTCTGTCATACAGGACACTGCATTGTAGACAACTAGTGCTGAGATCATCATGCCTATTTCAGGCCATTGTTCTCCACATCTCACTTATATGTGTACCTGCCCATTCAGGTACTAACTGAATAGTTCTTCATTTGACATTTCTTTTAACTTTTTAAAAAATAAAATACCTAGTTTAACCTCAACTTTAAAAAATCATGAAGTCATGGCTTTGGTGTGCTGGCTGTATACTTTTCCTAACAGAAAATTAACATTTATAATAATAATTTTAAAAAAGTTTATATTGTACTACCAGTAATCATTCTGCATACTTCTCATGACAATGTGCCACATTTTGGACGGTATCTTTATAGGTGGCATCCTAATACAAGAATGGTTAAAAAGCATTCCTCAATAACTGTGTTAATTATTAGGGGAAGCTACGCATTCTTTAGAAGCTACATTCTAAAGAATGTGTACCTAGGCCCATAAATGCAGACTATTGCTCTCAGGCTAGAAACTTAGTCAAAAAATAATTTTTGTGAAAATGTGAGGCATACTATATAACTCTGAGTTATAGTCAAACAAATACATTTTTCCTTTGCTATCTACTGTTCAGCAGGGCTTCTGTAGGAATTCAATTAAAATGACTTAATTCTTTAAACGTGTGGTGATACTTATCATTAGTTAAGGAAAAAAGTCAGTTATGCTCAAGCTGGAAAGCTGAAGCATGAGTGCGATTTAGAGACACAGGGTTCTGTAGATCTGATGAGGGAAGTGGCAAAAGAGAAGGTAGAAGTTAGCAGCTGCTTCTTCCACTACTTCTTGTTCTGGCTAAAGAATTTCCAGTTTGGTCACTGTGTAACCACTGGTGGTCTCTGAGAGGCCAGTCATTCACTTGCATTCAAGTGAAGTAAAGAATCTGTCAGTACTCTTAATTAGCAAAGGCTAATGGTCCCTTTCATGGCTAAAAGTTATGGTAACAACAGTTTTAAAACTATTTCATGACAATAAGTCTTTTAGAAGTTATGATTTGGGTGAGGGGGTGCTTTAATAGGGTATAAGCTATATTATACCCAGTGTGATTCCAATTGCCTCCTGTGGGGAGGAGGAGAGCTGCCTGGGCTTTGGAATAACACAGCTCTGAGTTCAGTCTTCATTTGGCCACGTATTAGCTGTGTGGTTTTAGATAATCCTTGAAGCAATTCTATTTCAGTTCCCTCAATGAAGCTACTAACATTACCTACCTCAAAGGATTGTTGTGAAGATTAAATGATATGACATGTAGAAATAAGGGTTGATTAGTAGAAATAATATCTAAAATAACAATAAGAAGTCAATAAATGCTAGCTTATCAGCTACATGAAGCAACATCTCTTTGACACAAAAATTAAGATGAAAATTTGTGGGTCAATGAAAGCTCAGGTTACATCTTTGCTTTTCAAAGCATGTTAGGTAAATACTCTTCGAAGATACAGATGTGTAGCTGCAGCCTAGAGTCTTCCACATTGCTAATTTTATGATTTGTATTTAGGACTTCACAGACATTTGAAAACACTTAGTAATTAAAGAAGCATTTTCTCACATTATCATCTCATTTGATTCTCAGTGCAAACACTAAGAAGTAAGCAGTACAAGAACTGTTCACATTTTGTAGATGAGGAAACTGAAGTTCAGAAAGGTTATTTAATTATCCTACAATTACAGTAACTAGAGAAGTATTTTCTCACTACACCAACTGTGCCCTCATAACTATTTGTTTCACATTTTAAGATAAAGAAATAGGTACTACATAATTAAATTTTGATTTAAGGTCACAGTTAATTTATTTTGTCTTTGAATTTAAGTATAACTTGACACAGTATTTTCCAGCACAGTAAAATAAAGTTTCTAAATGAATTCTTAAAGCATAGCTTTACATATATGTATCTCCCCTATTCTTACTAGGTTTTAGAATAGTATCCTATATTTGGACGGTCCTAAAAATAAATCTAAAAAATTATGTCAATGGTTGATGTTATGCAGATGCTAAACAGACATCCTTTCTATACTGCAACCAATATAGTTTACTGCTTGAGGGTAGTTAATCTGGAGTACTGCAATTACACTACAGTTTAACTAAAGTATTTCCTATAAAGGTAAGTTACTGGTTTTGTCTCCTTAGATAAAACTAGTAAGTGCATTTAAATAATAGATTAAACAGCCAATCTACCACAAAATACTTTGACAATACTGTTGATTTCGGGGGTCAGGTTTTGGCTTACCCCTTCAAAGACCGTTCTCGTTACTATTAAAGATGGTTATTAATTTGTGCTGTTACCAGGCTAAGCTCCTCTGTCAAAGTCGTTGATTTTCTGCTAAATACAAGCCAGGGTTTTATGACTATTAGAAGTGCAAAACAGCCACAACAGGGATATGCAAACATGCTATTTTGAAATGAAGCCCAATGTCACAGTTCATATGTTCTGCACATTTTGAACATTTAAGAACATTATGATCTTTAACATTAAACTGGCTTAATGAAAATGACTGGCATTAATTCCTCTAATTCCTTTGAGTGGAAGACTGAGGGCCATGCTATATTACAGTAAATGACAATCCTTAGGCATGAATGGAGTTTAGAACTGTATTGGAATAAATTTTAAATGGGTTCAATCTCAAACATATTTAATAAGGCATCCAATGGTTACCACATTACACTGTGTGGTAATTAAGGAGAAATAATACAGTTTATGTATTATTTTTAAAAAGCCAGCCAAACATTTTAGAGAAGCAATGGTGAGGGGAGAGAACAACTTATCAGATCAAGAAGCTATTTTGAGACCCTCTTTGTAAGATTTCCAGCATCTGGGAACCCAAGAAGTCAGGTCATCTCAAGTCAAAGAGGGTCCCACAGCCTAAATGTTCTGTGGGACCTGGGGTAATGGTTATGACTAATCCTAGTTACTAGGAGTCAATATATGGTAGAAACTGAATCTTGGACCTCTCATTGCTTATAGTAAAGCAGTATTTTCTTTGATGTGAGAAGTTAAACTGACCTGGATATTCAGGTTATAGGCCCAGATTCCTCTTCCTAATTCCAAGCTGCCTGGAATTTTGCAAATTAATATGATTTAAATTAAAAACATTCCTAGGGTGCAGCCACTAATCATTCCCACCTTATTACTGTTTGGTTTAATTATCATCTTTTTTTCTTTTAACACCCTTACTAGAGTATACGCCAAAAGAATTAATGTTTTAAGGGGGAAAAAGAGATAATTTTAAGTAAGGGGCACTTACAAGTAAAGGCAAGTTTTTCATTAATGCAACATTTATTGATCTCCTTTTAGCGTGGATATAAAGTCTCACCCATAAGGCCTTAACCATCTAATTTGTAATATGAACCTACTGTCTTAATACCATTGCTGCCAACATTTCTACAGTGTCTACTATATGGTAGGCACTGTTTAATGCATTTTACATCCCAGTTGGGATGGGGCACCATTACAAACCATTCGAATTTTACAGACAAGGAAACTGAGGCACAGAGCAGTTAAGTAACTTGCCCAAAGTCACAATGCTGATAAGTGGGGTTCCAGAGCCCCTGATGGTTACAGTTACCCCCTGACGTAAAAGAACTATAACTCTTGTATCAGATGTGGAGGATCATCAGGAGAATAAGAGATAATGAGGGATGCAAAAGATGAGACGGGAAGGCATCAAAAGTATTTTTTTTTCACACTGAAATTTGACGTAGAATTTGTCTGGTCCTTTCTTTAACCTTCTAGCACCCAGGGTCACTTAATCTTGTCCTGTTCCTAATCTCACTTACCTCCTCTGTCTGCCTAGACTGCTGCCTAACAAAGAGGAGTAGGGAAATGACTGTGCTGGGGTGGAGAAACATGAGGATTCCGGGTTGGTCGTGAATAGCAAAGATGTGAAAAGCTGTACTTTTCATTACACATTATCATACACCTGTGAAGACTGATAAACACTATCAATAAAGGACTAAGTAGAGATGCACTGGGCTTTTAAATTCCGTAATTTCTAAAATCTGTTACCACATAATGAGAATTATTAACATTTTAAAACTCCTCAATTGTCTTGGTAGCTTGAAAATACTACCTCATTTCCAAAATGGTAACAAGTGTTCTTGATACTAGCTATACACTGGGCAACAAAGGCATATATTCCTGTAAGAATCTTAGCAATATTAAGAACAGCAGATAAAGTACAGAAAGTGTTAGACAATGCAGACATCAAGTTAAAATTTATACAATAGTGACAGCATTGGGGAGACACTTTTGAAAATATATTTCATACTGAATGATATTAACCTCATATTATTAAAAACGAAAAAGACGCTACAATTCATTCAGAATAAATTCCATAGTGGGATATTTATGTCAAATCACTTTAGCTCACTCCCAAGTTTACAATGCAACCAGAAATGGATGAAATTAGTTTGTTATACAAAAAACCCTATACAGTACATGAAAATCACATTTAATATAAATGTCACATCATATAGTCATATTACTCTTGAAGTAACAGTTTTATTGGAACAGTTTGAGTTTTCAGAACACGCAATGTAATCAAGACATTTCAAACAGAATATGTTAACTTTATATTCAAAATGTAACAAATATGCAATAGCATAATCCTGGGAAATAGACTGTATTCATCTAACACCAGAGATATCTGTCTTAGAGACCTTATGAAAAAACATAAGCTTTTGTGTCTTATTGCTTCAACTAAAATGTATTATAAATGCAACTCATGATATTTTATCTACATTAAAAAAACCTTCATAAAGGAAATCATACTAATGGTAAATAGAAAATTGCTGGGAGTACAATGGTCTATGAGTAGGTATCTAAATGATTTGACTATTATGAATTTATTAACATAATTTCCTAATATCAATAAATAAAAATCCTTATTTTTTTTCAAATATGTATGAGTCAAGAGTCAAGAAAAGGATTCTTCTACCACACTGCTGAACAGCTCTAAGACCTGATACTCATTTACTGGTCAGTTTTAATTTAATAAATTAAAGACAAAGATAAGCTACCTAGCAAACTTGAGGCAAGAGCTTGGCTAACTGTAAGATGGAGCACCACACTCGGTGTTAATAAAACACATGATTTGTGGCTGCCTTTTAAGTACTATGACTAGTTATTTGTGGGTTTGGGGTTACATTTACAGTAGTGGTGCTGGATTTATATGAGGTCACCAAGACTTTCTCCATCTTTTCTAAATATGCCACACATTTTAAGAAAGCAACTTTGGAGAATATGGCGGATGGTGTGTAAATTACTTCTACTTAGTCTAACAGAGGCAGTGCAGTGCTGTGGAAATACATGAAATTTAGTGCTTATACACTGGGGTTCTCCCATTCTACCAATCACTAGTGTGAAGTCTGTTTCCTTATCTATAAAATGGAAATAAGAAAACCTTACTGGTTTTCTGCAGAAATCAAAAATATCTTGATTTAAAACAGTATTGTAAGGATTCTCAGAACCTAAAACAGCAGGCTATGTTCATATAAACATACATACATGGCCAAATGGTGAATTAAATATAATTTCTTAAAAATCAATAAAATAAGCCAGGCGCAGTGGCTCAAGCCTGTAATCCCAGCACTTCGGGAGGCTGAGGCGGGTGGATCACGAGGTCAGGAGATCGAGACCATCCTGGCTAACACGGTGAAACCCCGTCTCTACTAAAAATACAAAAAATTAGCCGGGCGTGGTGGTGGGCGCCTGTAGTCCCAGCTACTCGGGAGGCTGAGGCAGGAGAATGGCGTGAACCCAGGAGGGAGAGCTTGCAGTGAGCTGAGATCGCGCCACTGCACTCCAGCCTGGGGGACAGAGTAAGACTCCATCTCAAAAAAAAAAAAAAAAAAAAAATCAACAAAATAACAATGATAAAACATTTAATTTTATTCATGCTTTTGCTTCTTCTCGGAATGTCCTTCACCACTTTCAATTCCTCCTGCCTTGGCATGCCCAAATCTTCATCCTTTAAGGCCAAGCTCAAAAACCACCTCCTTCAGGAACACTCCCATGACAAGCCAAAAGGAAATAATCTCTCCTTTCTGTAATTACCAAAGAGCTTTAAATTATGCTAATTGAATCCATAACTTTCCACTTTATATTATAGGTATTTATATACATACTGTAACTCCTCTGATTATATGTCAATACAGAGTGTACCTGCTGCTACTGTTCCTATCAATAGAAGGCTTATTACACACCAAAAATCATGCTAAGAGCCTCGCATGTAACCCATAATGTAGGTGCCATTTCCATTTTACATATGAGGAAACAGAACAGAGGTTGTAGAGCCAGAATCTGAGCCTGAGTACTAAGCAATAACACTTCTGTAATAAGCATTCTGTATGGTAGGCAAAAAGCGCATTTTCACAAGGTCACTTAAGGTAGTTGTGATTCGGCAGAGATGTGAATGAGGTCTACCGAATTCAACTTCAGTGTTCTCTGAAATGCTTTATCTTATATCTCTGGTGTTCATACTAACTCCAGTTCTGTGCCAGAAGACCTCTGGGAAGCAGCTCATTGGCTCAAGGTGCCAACCAGATGCATCTGGTCCAAATAATAAAAATAACTCGAAAGTGTCATCTACTGTGTTGCTGCTGCCCAGCACTGCCATGTACACAGCCGGCTTAGTCACTTAATCTTCTTGCCAGGAATTCTTCACATGGTAAACAGAAACGAGCACTCGACCCCTACCCAAACTCAGAGGATTTCAAATTAAGGAATGGGGAAAAATACTTTTAGTTAACCATAAGAGAACTGTTGGCATAAGTACATTTTGTAATTTTTTTTTCATTCCCCTTTCAACATTTAAAACTAACACAAATATTTGAATTCATTACACAGAAAGTATGCTAAGAAAAAGGGGCTTCGTTTTGGCCTGCGATTTCACAGATCACAGAAATTCTAAGGAAAATGCAATTAAGACAGGCAAAATAGCTCTCTACAACCAGCTGGTCGACCTTCTCCAGAAACTTCCATAACAACTTAACATGTCCCGAGGCATGAATAATTTGCTCACATGCTGAGTTTGTATGGCAGACCTCAGAGCAATAGAAAGCTTATTACAGAGGTCCTGGAGGTGTTTATATAGCCCTCCTACTGTACAACAGCCTTTGTTTCTTCTCCTTTTTATATTCTGGATAAACGTTTCATAAAGGTGCCTGGATTTGTAAAAACGTTATGGTCCTGTTACTACTCACTTATTTTCTCATGATTACAAGTTGGAGAAGAGCTAAAAGTTAGCAAAAAAGCAGTTCTAAATAACTGTGGAACTATTTTTGGGTGTAATTCAACTATATGTATCAGTAACAAGTTTTGTTCTTATTATTTCTCATCTCTTTTAGTCACATCTGCCTTGTCAATGAGAAGAATGTTTATGAAATTAAAAAGTTCATTTTGTTCAATCAGCTACAAAAATATCTGAACAATAAAAAAATTCCAAAAACTATCTCTTAGGAGCCAAAGGGTAGCTCTTATAGAATTTTCCATGGATAGATTTGCTTATTTAAAAAAAGTATTTGGCAGGCTTTGAAAACATAACAGAGGTCAATAATTTGTGACCACAGAAGATCTGTGTTTAGTTTAAATTTGTATGGGCACATAATTAAGGCAGAAAATTGAATACAAACGGAGATCTAGTTCAAACCCATTTGTAAAAAATGAGATGGAGTCAGAATTATCAAATCAGAATGCACATATGATACAGGCACCTCATGATGACCTTACTTTCTGATTTACTGACATTTACAGGCATGCTGTGTTTTATTGCCCTTTGTTTTACGGTGCCTCTTAGATATTGCATTTTTTTATTTTTCAAATTGATGATTTGTGACAATCAGATGTCAAGTAAGTCCATCTGCACCATTTTCCAGCAGCACATGCTCACTTTATGTCTCTGTGTCTCATTTTGGTAATTACTGCACTAATTCAAACTTTTTCATTAGTATGATATCTGTTAACAGTGATCTCTGGCCGGGCGCGGTGGCTCACACCTGTAATCCCAGCACTTTGGGAGGCTGAGAAGGGCGCATCACGAGGTCAGGAGATCGAGACCAACCTGGCTAACACAGTAAAACCCCGTCTCTACTAAAAATACAAAAAATTAGCCCAGTGTGGTGGCGGGCGTCTGTAGTCCCAGCTACTCGGGAGACTAAGGCAAGAGAATGGTGTGAACCAGGGAGGCGGAGCTTGCAGTGAGCTGAGATGGCACCGCTGCACTTCAGCCTGGGCGATAGAGACTCCGTCTCAAAACAACAACAACAACAACAACAAACAAACAGTGATCTCTCTGACCAGTGATCGCTGATGTTAGAATCTTAATTGTTTTGGGGCACCATGAACCACACCCATAGAAGATGGCAAACTCTCGATAAATGTTGTGTGACTGCTCCACTGACTAGCCTTCTTCTACTCTCTCCCGTTCTCCTTGGGCCTTCCTGTTCCCTGCGATGCAACAATACTGAAATTAGGTCCAAAATAGCCTCTAAGTGTTCAAATGAAAGGAAGAATCACATCTCTCTCATTTTAAATCAAAAGCTAGCAATGATGAAGCCTATGAAGAAACCATGTTGACAGCCCAAACAAGCAGAAAACTAGACCTCTTGTGCAAAACAGTTAGCCAAGTTGTGAATGCAAAAGAGAAGTTCTTGCATGAAATTAAAAGTGCTACTTCAGTGAACACATGAATGATAAGAAAGTGAAAGAGCTCTTTTGCTGATATGAAGAAAGTTTTAGTGGTCTGAATAGATCAAACCAGCCACATCACTCCTTTATGCCAAAACCTAATCCAGCGCAAGGCTGTAACTAACTGCAATTCTGTGAAGGCTGAGAGAGGTAAGAAAACTGCAGAAGAAAAGCTGCAAAGCTGGAAGCTACAGAGATTGGCTCATGAGACACAAAGGAAAAAGCAGTCTCCCTAACATAAAAGTGGAATGTGGGAGCTTGAGACCAGCCTGAGCAACACAGGGAGACTCCATCTCTACATAAAATAGAAGAAGTAGCTGGATATGGTGGTGCATGCCTGTAGTCCCAGCTACCTGAGAGGCTGAGGAGCTTGAGCCTGGGAGATTGAGGCTGCAGTGAGCTGGGATCATGCCACTGTACTCCAGCCTTGGTGACAGAGCAAGACCCCATCTCCAAGAAAAAAAAAAAAAAAAAAGGGCAAGATGAGGCAGCAGCAGCTGATGGAGAAGCTGCAGCAAGTTACCCAGAATATCTAGCTAAGATCGCTGATGAAGGTGGCTATTTAAGACCAGATTTTCAATGTAGACAAAATGTAGCTTAGGGTCCCTGGGTTTTTGGGTATCCTCTGTGAAAAAGCACTCACTTATAAGTGTTATACCTTGAGCTTTTGTTATTTCAAAAAACTTCCAGGAAGAAGCTTAGCCCCAGAAAAACCAGTTGGATCTAGAGATGCGTCAGTTGCAGATGAACTCTGGCAAACTCCCTTCAATGCATACTAAAATATCTGCCCAGAGAGAAGCTTAGCCCCCATTTTCTATACACGCAGCATATATAGAAGCATGATCAGGGACTGCTCAGGTGCTGCCTTTACTTCACCTCTACACACAATGACTCAGTTAACCAGCCAAATAAAAGCTTGTTTTCACCATTGTTCAGGAAGGTTTTGCTTTGGGAACTATCCTCAGCATTCTTCTTACTTATTACAAGTAATAAAATCTTGTTGAATCCTCCTTGGTTATGGTAAATGGACTGTCATCCACCAAGCAATCAAACCCACCCATTGTGTGGGTAACAAACAGCCTTCTTTCGGAAGAAGAGGCCATCTAGGACTTTCCTAGCTAGAGAGAAGTCAGCTCCTGGCTTCAAAGATTCAAAGGACAGGCTGACCCTTTTGTTAGGGGCTAATGCAGATGGTGACGTTTAAGTTGAAGCCAATGCTCACTTAATAATCCAAAAATCCCAGGGCCTTAAATAATTATGCCAAATCAACTTTACATATGCTATATAGAGCTGTGATGTGTTTCCTGCACAGTTTACTGAATATTTTTAAAGTCCACTGTTGAGACCTACTGTTCAAAAACAAGATTCTCTTCAAAGCACTACTGCTCATTGACAATGCACCTGGTCACCCAAAAGCTCTGGTGTAGATGTATAAGGAGAAGAATGTTGCTTTCATACCTGCTAACTCAACAACCATTCCGTAGCCCATAAACCAAAGAGTAATTTCGACTTTCAAGTGTTATTATTGAAGAAATACATTTTGTAAGGCAATAGCTCCCATTCACAGTGATTCCTCTGATGGATCTGGGCAAAGTCAACCGAAAATCTTGTGGAATGGATTCACCATTCTAGATGCCATTAAGAACATCTGTGATCACGAGATGAGGTCAAAATATCAGTTAATAGGAGCTTGATAGAAGTCGATTCCAACTCTCATGGATGATTTGAGGGGTTTGATTTTAATGGAGGAAGTAACCGCAAATATGGTAGAAATGGCAAGAGAACTAGAATTATAAGTGGAGCCTAAAGATATTGAATTGCTGCAATCTTATGATCAAACTTGAACAAATGAAGAGTTGCTTCTTAGGAATAAGCAAAGAAACTGATTACTTAAGATGGAATCTACTCCTGGTAAAGATGCTATGACTGTTGCAATGTCAACAAAGGATTCAGAATATTACATAATATCAGTTGATAAAGTGGTGGCAGAGTTTGAGAGGACTGACTCCAATTTTGAAAGAAGTTATATTGTGGGTAAAATACTGCCAAACAACTGTTCATGCTACAGAGAAATATTTTGTGAAAGGATGAATCAACTGATGCAACAAATTTCGTGGTTGTTTTATTGTAAGAAATTACCACAGCTACTCCAGCCTTCAGCAACCACGACCTTGATCAGCGAGCAGCCATCCACAAGGAAAGACCCTTCACCAGCAAGAAGATTATGACTCCCTAAAGGCTCAGATGATCGTTATAAAGTTTTCTTATTTTTCTTTTTAAGAGACAGGGTCTCGCTCTGTTGCTTACACTGGAGTGCAGTGGCGTGATCCCAGCTCATTGCAGCCTTGAACTCCTGGGCTCAAGTGATCCTCTGCCTTAGCTGAAAACTTAAAAAATTAGCCCAGCTAATTTTTTGCAGAAATGAGGGTCTCATTATGTTGACCAGGCTGGTCTTGAACTCCTAGCCTTAAGTGATCCTCCTGCATTTGCCTCCCAAAGTGCTGGGATTACAGGAATGAGCCACTGTGCTTAACCCAATAATGTACTTGTTATTAAGGTATATGCATTGTCCTCTTTAGACATAAAGTCATTGCACACTTAATTGGCTACAATACAGTATAAACATAATTTTTGGATGCACTGGGAAACCAAAAAATTTGTGTGACTCACTGTTTTGCAACATTTGCTTTACTGCTGTGGTCTCGAACCGAACCTGCAGTATCTCTAAGGTGCCTGTAATTCACTTGTTTGGTAGACACAGAGGGCATTTCCTAATGACAGGTAGTCAAGCTGCTTAATTACAGATTGTTGATAGTTCTGCTCCAACTATTTACATCGCATGCACGGAGGCCTTTGGAAAGCTAAACTTTTCAGGTCTCTCAGAAGGAGAAGAGAGCAAAATCTGCATTAAAGCTATTTTTGTCATGCAGAGACCTGGGTTAGGCAGGAAGATATGATAATCCAGTGAATTCAGCTTAGGGATCAAGTCCCCACACTTGGCTTCAATGACTTTTCATAATCTCTGATACACCCATAAAGAAACAAAATACTGCAAAACATAAGGTAAACAGACAAAAAAAATTCCTAACATTTTCTATGCAAAGTTCAAATTTTGAGTTTAGCTTCAACTAAATAAGGAAGTACACTGTACAACACTTTACCAGGAGGTAGTCTTTTATTTTAGTGCTTGAATTTGTATGCTATCAAAAAATAGTATGGCATCTTGCCAAACTTGCACTTAGTTCAAACAAAACTTTAAAAGAGCTGTGATTCTAGGTGCATATTCACGTACTACTTCTCATATAGGCACACCCAGACATCACATACAGATGGAAGAAAGCTGTTGGGCTATCCCATCAGCAGGATGAAACACAGTCTGTGTTATCTGAGGTATTTCTTGTACTGTAAGCGAAACTTCTCTTAGCTTTTCTGGAAATTTTTTCCATAATTATTGTCTTAAAGTTCTTTATGAGACTAAAGATACAAGGTAGAAGATGAGACTTAAATCAGACTTCAGCAGGCAGATGGAAAGCGCTCAGACATGAGACCTCCCTTAAAGGTCTTACCCAACTCTCAGCTTTTAAAATATAGACTGCATTCATGGGTGGCACCTTTTAAAATAAACCATTCTTTTTCAAAGCGTTTTGTTCTTTTAAAATAATAAGCTGTTTCAAGTAGATTTTCTACTGTAAGTTAATAACTAATAAACACGTGGCATAAAGTTATTACATTTAAGTACTGTTAAAATTTTAAAAATCAGTTTATAAAGTATTAAAATAATTTAAAGAGCAACTAATGGGGATCTAAAAATTCATTAGCTTCTGAAAAATTCAAACAGAACAAAACTGAAAAAGGTAAAACATGTCTCCTCCTATTCCTCAAGTTCTAGGAGCCTATGATTCTAATAAATTAAATACCTACATTTAGCGACATAATCTTATACAATATGCAAATATCTCAGAATGCTGCCTCCCTTCTGTAAAATTAAAGAGTATAGAAAACTCTACCTTTAAGTTATTTTATAGCAGACATTCCAGGTGTTTACTACTAGATGTGCATCTTCTTTAGAAGGTAACCAGCACCACTATAATAAGCTCAGAAAAAGCTTCCTCCCCTATCCAGATATTTGTAACATCTTCACAATGAAGAGATGCTTCCTTGGCCAATGTACAAATACATCTTGAAAGGAAAGCTGTAATACACCGCTCTACAAGAAAGTTCTGTTGGTTGCAGAGGGTTGGGAAAATCTATAACAACAAATGTATTCAGTTTGTTTTATAAAGTCGTTAATATGCAATATCTTGATTTATATTTTATTAAGATCACCAATGATTCTCTTTCCAGATTCAGAAATATATAAAAAGGGATTTTAAAATATCCTCAAACCACCGTTGTATGCACCTCAGTTCTAGTCTTCAAAGATGTATACAATTTTTAAATGAGAAGTGAAATGTGTGGAAAAAGAAAGTAGGCTAAAACTGTAGTCTTTGTTTTTCATTTGTTAATACTTTGGGTATATATTCTGTTTAACTTCCCTTAAGACACATTCACGCCAACTTTCTTTTTAAAAAACAGGTTAAAGATATAAAATATTTTTTTCTTTCCTCACCACAAAAAAACAGAAACAAATGGAGAGCGTCTGAACATATTGTTTCCAATGGAAATGGATGAATTAAAAAATAGTAGCTTATTTTAACAAAAAATTCAATATTTTAAATATGTTGAAAATACCACAACCAGGTTGATTTAACTGACATATTTAAAATGCTATATATTAAACCATTAGGATACTCTACCAGAAGTGGCACTTGCCAGTTATAGGAAGGCACATTCAAACTTCGGTGCCTAAGCCTTATGAATATTTATTATTTCCCCAGTGCCAAATGCTCCAAGATATTTTACCTATCATTTACTTTGAAAAGCAGTTATTTTTCTAAGGATACTATTAAAAATGGGACATATAGTCTAAGCAGTGTGAGTGCACTTATGGGAAAAACAGGATGAAATACCAAAAAGTTGGCCTATTCCAGTAAATCCAGAATACATAGTTGCTATTTCGGTAAAGGGGTGTGCCAGTGTGCTGTGGAGAATAGAACTCAAGAGATGGCATAAAAAGAACTTGTCCATCCTAACTCTGTCTGTTACATCATAGGCATTTTGAAGTAAATTATGGTCCTTCAAGTCTTTTTCCTCCCTACTGCTCTCACCAGACCTCTTGACATATCCTCCTCTTCACAGAATGATAACATTAAAATGTCTTTCTCCCATCGGGGACAAAGTTGTTCTCATCTTTGCCAAACACAGAATTATGCAGTAGCAACTCAACCATTTGAGTAACAGGTATCACCTAGCCTAATAAAGATTATAACTAGGATCAAGTTACAGTGTTATTCTAAATCAACAATCTGAATATAAATTTTAACTGGTCAGTGTGCACTAAAATTCCCATATTTTATAAACACGACTTTTACCCTAAACTTTCTACAGTCTCTCAAAAACTTTAATATAGATTCAAAATATACATTCTTATCAAGAAAACACCATCTTCCAAATTCAAATACTTTGGAAGAGTCAATGGAGGACTGTCAGCTGGTTCAAAGGTCTACTCACTAACAGAAAAAAAAAAAAGATTCTGTATAAAAATTGCACCTGCTTATGATTCACATTTTCTTTTTTTTTTTGCGGGGGGGGGAATTTTCTTTCTTTTTTTTTTTATTCTACTTTAGGTTTTAGGGTACATGTGCACAATGTGCAGGTTTGTTACATATGTATCCATGTGCCATGTTGTTTTGCTGCACCCATTAACTCGTCATTTAGCATTAGGTATATCTCCTAATGCTGTCCCTCCCCCCTCCTCCATCCCCACAACAGTCCCCGGAGTGTGATGTTCCCCTTCCTTGTCCATGAGTTCTCATTGTTCAATTCCCACCTATGAGTGAGAACATGCAGTGTTTGGTTTTTTGTCCTTGCGATAGTTTACTGAGAATGATGTTTTCCAGTTTCATCCATGTCCCTACAAAGGACATGAACTCATCATTTTTTATGGCTGCATAGTATTCCATGGTGTATATGTGCCACATTTTCTTAATCCAGTCTATCGTTGTTGGACATTTAGATTGGTTCCAAGTCTTTGCTATTGTAAACAGTGCCGCAATAAACATACGTGTGCATGTGTCTTTATAGCAGCATGACTTATAGTCCTTTGGGTATATACCCAGTAATGGGATGGCTGGGTCAAATGGTATTTCTAGTTCTAGATCCCTGAGGAATTGCCACACTGACTTCCACAATGGTTGAACTAGTTTACAGTCCCACCAACAGTGTAAAAGTGTTCCTATCTCTCCACATCCTCTCCAGCACCTGTTGTTTCCTGATTTTTTAATGATGGCCATTCTAACTGGTGTGAGATGGTATCTCACTGTGGTTTTGATTTGCATTTCTCTGATGGCCAGTGATGAGGAGCATTTTTTCACGCGTTTTTTGGCTGCATAAACGTCTTCTTTTGAGAAGTGTCTGTTCATGTCCTTTGCCCACTTTTTGATGGGGTTGTTTGTTTTTTTCTTGTAAATTTGTTTGAGTTCATTGTAGATTCTGGATATTAGCCCTTTGTCAGATGAGTAGGTTGCAAAAATGTTCTCCCATTCTGTAGGTTGCCTGTTCACTCTGATGGTAGTTTCTTTTGCTGTGCAGAAGCTCTTTAGTTTAATGAGATCCCATTTGTCAATTTTGGCTTTTGTTGCCATTGCTTTTGGTGTTTTAGACATGAAGTCCTTGCCCACGCCTATGTCCTGAATGGTATTGCCTAGGTTTTCTTGTAGGATTTTAATGGTTTTAGGTCTAACATATAAGTCTTTAATCCATCTTGAATTAATTTTTGTATAAGGTGTAAGGAAGGGATCCAGTTGCAGCTTTCTACATCTGGCTAGCCAGTTTTCCCAGCACCATTTATTAAATAGGGAATCCTTTCCCCATTTCTTGTTTTTGTCAGGTTTGTCAAAGATCAGATAGTTGTAGATATGCGGCATCATTTCTGAGGGCTCTGTTCTGTTCCATTGATCTATGTCTCTGTTGTGGTACCAGTACCATGCTGTTTTGGTTACTGTAGCCTTGTAGTATAGTTTGAAGTCAGGTAGCGTGATGCCTCCAGCTTTGTTCTTTTGGCTTAGGATTGACTTGGCGATGCAGGCTCTTTTTTGGTTCCATATGAACTTTAAAGTAGTTTTTTCCAATTCTGTGAAGAAAGTCATTGGTAGCTTGATGGGGATGGCATTGAATCTATAAATTACCTTGGGCAGACCGCTAGCAAGACTAATAAAGAAGAAAAGAGAGAAGAATCAAATAGACGCAATAAAAAATGAAAAAGGGGATATCACCACCGATCCCACAGAAATACAATCTACCATCAGAGAATACTACAAACCCCTCTACCCAAATAAACTAGAAAATCTAGAAGAAATGGATAAATTCCTCGACAAATACACCCTCCCAAGACTAAATCAGGAAGAAGTTGAATCTCTGAATAGACCAATAACAGGTTCTGAAATTGTGGCAATAATCAATAGCTTACCAACCAAAAAGGGTCCAGGACCTGATGGATTCACAGCCGAATTCTACCAGAGGTACAAGAAGGAACTGGTACCATTCCTTCTGAAACTATTCCAATCGATAGAAAAAGAGGGAATCCTCCCTAACACATTTTATGAAGCCAGCATCATCCTGATACTAAAGCCTGACAGAGACATAACCAAAAAAGAGAATTTCAGACCAATATCCTTGATGAACATTGATGCAAACATCCTCAATAAAATACTGGCAAACCGAATCCAGCAGCACATCAAAAAGCTTATCCACCATGATCAAGTGGGCTTCACCCCTGGGATGCAAGGCTGGTTCAACATATGCAAATCAATAAATGTAATCCAGCATATAAACAGAACCAAAGACAAAAAACACATGATTATCTCAATAGATGCAGAAAAGGCCTTTGACAAAATTCAACAACCCTTCATGCTAAAAACTCTCAGTAAATTAGGTATTGATGGGACGTATCTCAAAATAATAAGAGCTATCTATGACAAACCCACAGCCAATATCATACTGAATGGGCAAAAACTGGAAGCATTCCCTCTGAAAACTGGCACAAGACAGGGATGCCCTCTCTCACCACTCCTATTCAACATAGTGCTGGAAGTTCTGGCCAGGGCAATCAGGCAGGAGAAGGAAATAAAGGGTATTCAATTAGGAAAAGAGGAAGTCAAATTGTCCCTGTTTGCAGATGACATGATTGTATATCTAGAAAACCCCATCGTCTCAGCCCAAAATCTCCTTAAGTTGATTAGCAACTTCAGCAAAGTCTCAGGATACAAAATCAATGTGCAAAAATCACAAGCATTCTTATACACCAGTAACAGACAAACAGAGAGCCAAATCATGAGTGAACTCCCATTCACAATTGCTTCAAAGGGAATAAAATACCTAGGAATCCAAATTACAAGGGATATAAAGGACCTCTTCAAGGAGAACTACAAACCACTGCTCAATGAAATAAAAGAGGATACAAACAAATGGAAGAACATTCCATGCTCATGGGTAGGAAGAATCAATATCGTGAAAATGGCCATATCTTTCCATTGTTATACGATGTGGGTTCCAAAGCACTTGAGGGACAGGATGGAGACAGCTGCTCAACGACAAGTTGGAGAAAGTTCATTGTAAGAGTATATATAATTCATTCCAGATCTCTCAAGGTTCTCTCTCATAATCTCTTGGGGGTCATAGAGACTTTGGGCAGCTAGCCATCCCCAGGGCTCACTTGCTTAAAATTCAAATCCCATTTCCCAGATCTACCTTAATCCAAACATTTATCCATAAGAAGCTCTAAAACAATTTTAGGATTAAGAGATGGAGGAGAAGGGGTGCCTCTGAGTTTGACAGTATCTCTTAGCACAGGTACTATAACACATACCCTTTATTCCTTTAGTCCTTGGATTCCTGGCATCTGCCAGTAACTCTATGTGATGGCCAATCAGGAAGGAAAACAGTCACATGGTTTCCTTTTGCAGTGCACAGGAAGAATATGCATGAAGGGAAAGTCTCAGGTTAGCCTTCCCCTATACATACAACAGTATTTTTTTTAAAACTCACATGTTAAAAGCAAAACATCAAGAACTCTATGTCAAGAAACTGAAACCATTTCTTTGAATCAACTTATTTATAAGTATTACTGAGTTCCTGTTCCAAATTTTGCATTCTACTCTAATTTTCTTCTATATAAAAATGATCACTCAATTACTTAGGGGCAAATCTAACAATATTCATGCCTTCCTTAAAATAAAGACAACAATAGTTAACCATTACGTAGTGTGTTGAGTAGTATTCAAATATACTTGCAAAGAAGCCACAAACCTTACCAGAATACTAATATGTTGTTATCAGAAAATTTGTAGTGATGGTGGTAACCTGACAATCATAAACCTACAGTAATTCTGATTCTTTTATGGTTTCAATCTGAATACAGCTGAAACCAAATATTTTAATTTATGAACTATGTTAAGTTTCTCTTTTCCATTTATATGTGGGATGGACCACATGCAGCAATATCTAATTTAGTAAATATTTCAAGCATATATCAAACCATGATGCATAAAATATAATGAAGAGGAAAAATATTAATACTTTAATTATTACTCAAGAAAGAATACATGACTAAGCTGTCACCAACTGCCTATCATAATGCTATAAAACTTACTTAGGACCAACTAATAAAAGCTCAAAAACCATACAACTACTGAAAATGTCTAGTATATAACTTGAGAACATCTGTCCCTTTTAATTCAAACCTTTTCAAACTTAAGTTCAAGGAACTTATATCACTACAGAAAATACAGAAATACATTAACTAATTTTGAGTAGTATTTCTGCCAATCCTTTGCTCAAACCTTCCACAGGCTCCTATGGAATAAAGCTGATGTTCTGGTTTTGGTACTCTAAATCCTCCATAATTTGGACCCCCTCACTTCAGCCTTATTTCCTCTTGCTCCAGCATGAGGAAATCTTTTCTCTAGAGAACGTGAATTCCTGAACCTTCTCAACACTGTGCCTTTACTTTTGCTCTTTCTGAAGCTTGTCTGGAACACCTTTCTTGCTTTACTCACTGAAGTCTCATCTGAATCAAGTTAAAATGCTTTACAGAAACCTGTACTGGTTCATGTTTGTGATCCTACAATCTTAACTTAGACACTGGCATGAAATGATGCTCTTCAAATCTGCTGAGTTAATCTGACTCTAAAGCCAATTTCAGACCATGCAATAGTTTGGCCCTCACTGTTCCAACTTGGTCATTTCCAGTAACTGATCTTTGTAGTCACTGTGCTCATATTGCATTTACTGCCCACACTGAGGGTGTTTAAAACTTGCTGAGTTCATGGAATCTCTGAGTTTTTCTCATGTTAATCAAATAAGTGGCCACCTGTCCTGTGTGCAGCGCACAATGCTCTGAGGATGCAGAGATGCAGGATCACCTTTTCTATGAGAACATATACACAATCTACAATATAAGTATCACACAAAGAACCAAAAGGGCGTAGAAATCCAAAGGAGGAGGGAGTGCCTGCTGAAGGAAACATGCCAGACACTATACGAAGCAGTGAGGTTCGATTCTACTGTCACAAGGAAAGTGTTCATGGTGATTCAGGGCCTCAGGCATTTCTCTCCTTTCTGAGCTCCTATAGTACTTATGGTTTACACTACTTCTTTTACCCTTAATGATGAAGATGAAGGTCAGAAACTGATTGCACTTGCTGAGCAATCACTATATGCCAGAGATTCTTATAATTAGCACTTTACATGATATGAATACATTTAACTCTCACAACAACCTAATCTATTAAAATATTCCTGGATTTACAGATTAGCAAACTGTGGCACAGAGAAATTAAATACCTTGGAAAAATTACACAGGTATTAAGAGGGTGGCATAGGACCTACTATGCATGGAAAAGTCAAAAGGACCAGTTTTAGGTGGCATGGTCAAGGAACAACTATCCCTATAAATAGTAGTTGGAATGTGACCTGAAAAAAGAGAGTCAGACATGTAAGGATGAGTTTTTCAGGCCAAGTAAACTATGAGGAGAAAGGCCCTGGGATGAGAAAAACCTGGTATGTGTGAGAAGTAGAAGGCCAATGTGGCCAGAGTCAAGTGAAAGGAAGAAAGAACAACAGATGAGCCTCCAGAAGTAGGCAGGGGCCAGCTCATGTATGGCCTGTGGGCCTGGGTTAGGAGTCTGGGTTCTTTGTGTACTGATTTACCTTCATACTACACAACTCTCATATCTTGTTCTCCACAGTGAGAGTGTCAATGGCAGAAACCAGCTATTATTTTTTAAATGTCTTGTAGCACCCAGCCCACAGTATTATGCAAAATACTCTGTGAAACATTCCCTAACTGTGATAAAAATGGGGTGGGTGTAACTGCATGCAGGAGTGGCTGAAACGGTCTAATGTCAGAGATACAGATGGAGAGACAGAGAGGCATTCCAGACCTCTGGTATGCCAGTTTCATGGCTGCAGAGGGGAATTTAAGACATTCTAATAAAAATAAGATGGAATATGGAAAAATAAGATTTTGTTTTGGGGAGGGAGTATAGTTTTTGTTTTTGTTTTTTGGGACAGCGTCTTGCCCTGTCACTAAGGTTGGAGTGTAGTGGCTCAATCGCAGCTCACTGCAGCCTTGAGAATAGGAAAAAAAAAAAATCTTCTGTAAAACTGTAGAACTTATATTCAGATTTTCCTTTAAAGGAAAACAAATCTTCAAATGTCTTCTAAATGAGAGTGCTCTAGTTTTCTATGAGAATACAACAGATGCTACAGTGTATGAATTCTTAAGAACACAGGACTAAGAAATGCCCAGTGAAAGCAAAGTACTCAATTACTAACCAAACGTTAACATGTGATTCTGGCAAGAAGAAAAATATCATGGAACAGCAGAATGAACCTGGGCACTGGAGTCATAAAAGTTCACAATCAGAACTCTAGTTTAGCTACTGTGGTATAACACCTAAAATTAAGGTTCAATATCATGTGCCGCTTTGACACCTGGTAAAATCGGGAAGGCCTTGAATGATCTAGCCCAGGGATCCCCAAACCCTGGGCCACAGACTGCTAACAGTCTGTAGCCTGTTAGGAACCGGGCCGCACAGCAGGAGGTGAGCGGCTGGGGAGCAAGCATTGCTGCCTGAGCTCCACCTCTGCCAGATCAGCAGTGGCATTAGATCCTCATAGGAGTGGGGATCCTATTGTGAACTGTGCGTCCAAGGTATCTAGGCTGTGCGCTTCTTATGAGAACCTAACTAATGCTTGATGATCTGAGGCAGAAGAGTTTCATCCCCAAACCAGCCTGCCCCACCCCTGCTGTGGAATAACTGTCTTCCACAAAACCAGACCTTGGTGCCAAAAAGGTTGGGGACCACTGATCTAACCCATAAGTTCCCCTCTCCACTCTGCTCTCATGAATAAAGGCCCCGCGGGAAACCATCCTCCTTACCAAAGGGGCCAGATGCAGTTCTTGCTTATCCTTGAATAGTAGGTTTCAGTTTCTTGTCAGCTTGAGGAATTATTCAAACAAGCCAATCACATCCTTCCATGGGAACCAGGGGATACCCCCACTCTCTTGATACTACAAAGCCTGCCCCCCATAGCTCCTAGTTGTTTACTCTGTTCCCAAGTGCAACTCCACGTGACCCCATCTGAGGCACAGGGTCCTCTTTGCCTTAGCTGTGAACATAGGTAACTAACAAACTGCTGCTGAGCCCATCTGATGTGTTCAGCCATCCTCATAACCCTATGGCAGGAATCCTTCCCTTGTCAAAGGGGTGAGGAGGAAGTGACCAAAACCACCACTTACTGGCTGTGTAAATCAGATCTCACACCAAGTAACTTAACTTTTATCTCCAAGCTTTTTATTCTGTAAACTAGGATTAAGAATATTTACTCTGCACGTTATGGTAAGTATTATCTCTAGCAGTTATTATTGTATGTTGTATCTAGCAGTGCAGTTTTAGACTCATGACTGATTCTACTAAAAAATCTTTATCTCATCACCTGTCCCTATCACCATAACTATCACTATTGATTTCAAGTGTATAAGTTTAAATTATAGAGTTTGAAACAATAGGTGGGGATATAAATAACAGGCCAGATTTTATTTAAAAAGGAATCTGGCTTATTTACTCGACATGACTTAATTTCAGCCACTAAGAAAACAACTATAAGGAGAATTAACAAGAGTTTTGGGAAAATAGGTAGTCATGAAACCAAGACTGCTTTCCAGATACTAAATACTTGGTTGAGCTGTAATTTGATTCTGTGAATCTGGATATGCAAATGATGCAGTGATTTATGGCAATAAAGGGCTTTTTAATAAGCTAATATTCTGTGTGCAAATGCTTTATTTTTAAGCAAATGGAAAAAAATCACTTGCTTCAGATAAGAGACTAGGGGAAAAATTGAGCTAATAAAGCATTACTCTGAGAGAATTTCCTTTTCTTCAGTTTTTCCTTCTTCTCACATCTTAATTGTGCTACTTATTAAACACACCCCCAATCCAACTATGTTTCCTGAACTCAGTAGTACATCTTTATGCCTTTCAATTTTTATGCAATTACCTAATTTATATAAGTTTGCATATTTATACATTTACAGGGAGGAAAATTATAAAATATATAGTCTAATATACACATAATAAAATGAAAATTTATAACTATTTAAATAATGGAGGGAAGATGACTCATACAATATAGTAAGAACTCCTTTGGACACACATAGGGTGATCATTTTGGGAGTTATCGGTTTCGTACCAAGAATTTTTTGACTTTAAATTTTGTCTAAGTAGAGCTAATACACAATTGTGTCATTTGGGGGATGCAAACTTTATTCTCTTCAGAAGTCTAGTTTGATACTGAAATATTACTATCATAAAATTAGAGATAAATCACAATCCAGGTTATGTTACTCAGTAAGCAATTGGATGTTATATTGAGATCTTTTTTTTTTTTTGCTCTTTGGTTACCACATTCAACAAGTATTTAAGAACTAGTTTAAAGTGGATGATTGTTAACATACAAGAAAATTGCACAGTAATAAAGCCTGTAATAAAAATAAGCGGAACACCCACAGCTCATACACTGTAGTTAAGTGTATTAGCTGGTCTCAAAAGCATTAACTTGTACTCAAATAGCAGCAGTATTTTGCACAACCTATTAGCTTCAGACAGTGCATATTAGCCACAGACTACTAGAAATCTTTATGTTTCTATGTTCAAATAAAATGGGTTTCACTATATTATAAATAGTTCCATATAATATTGAGGATTTATTTTAAATGTAAATGAGAAAAAAGGGAAATCATTTTTCCCTTAAAAACGAGGTAGCTTAAAAATTTACCATTCTTAGTCTATATGTAGTCCCATATTTTACATCTTGTGAAAAAGCAAGACATGATATACTTCTATTAGTTAGCTTTTCTCAGAAGTTGTAAATTTATAAAAGGAGATCACTGATGGGCCAGCCCTTCATTTACTCTCATTCTGTTAAATTTGTCTTTCTCTTAGGCTGTAGCTTGGGAGTATTAAATCCAAAATTTGGCTCAGTGTTTTTAAAACTTAAAAAAAAAAAAGCCATAAAGACAAGCTGTTTTCTTGATCCTTTAATGCATTTTCAACGTTTAAATATCACATATTCTTGTTAATTATAGCCAATAAGATACCATCGGATCATATAAATCTGCGTCAATGTACTTAGTTTCAAAAAATTAAAAACAACCAATTCACAGTGCCAACCATGCTCAAAAATCATTAACATTCACTGTTGACATCGGTCCAAAGCATTCACCTGCATTAAAACACTTTCATTAAAACACTTAAGAACTCTATCACTATTTATCTAGAAGCACACATAAAACAAAATTCAGTTTTACATAGAATAGGATTTAATCAGCTGTTTTTCAGTTTTTTTTTATGGAGTCAACATAATTTTTTATTATTATGAAGTTATTCTAATTCTTTATAGAGGAGTGCATTAATGATATAGCAAAATTCAGTTGGGAGAAAAGATATAAGTTGGGAGAAAAGATATGAGTACAACATTTTGGTCCACCACAGTATCCTAGGTGCCTGAAACAGTGCCTGGCATATAGAAACTGACATTCAATAATTATTTTCTGTATGAATAAACACCTGGGTACACTTTTCCACCAAAAAGTATTATTTATTTTTTCCTTCCATTCACATCTTATCACAGGAATAAAGTATTAGAGGCATCATAAGCTAAAAGTTCTGTTAATGGCATCATAAGCTGAAAGTTTAGTGTTTAATATATTCAAGTTGCATCATAATCAAGAATCTTTCTATCATGATATCGAAGTGTCTATTCTTATAGAACCACACATAAATATTATATTAATATTAACATCTATTATATATGTTAATATGTTAATAGTATTAGTTTATTATTAAATTATTAATGTCATTATCAAAGGCAAGAAAAAAGTAACAGAAAAGAAGTCTCTGTGTGACTGTTATCCGGAAACGAATCTATAATGTAAATACATCTCTATATGGCTGGGAAAGTTCTTTCAAAAGTTCAATTAAATAAATTTTAACTGATCACGAAATGCCCAAAATTGAGAAAACTACTACCAAATTTGGACAGAGTAATAGTAAGCATACTTCTCAACTAATAAACTTGAGACAAGAAAGTAAGGAGAAAAAGAACATGGTAGAGCTGTGGAGAGACTGACAGCAGGAATTTATCAGTAAGAAGGTATAACTGATAATGTTGATATATGCACTTACATAAAAAGCCTTCTGAATATTAAAAATATTAAAAATCATATCACTGATGTAAAAAATTTGTTTAAAGTCCTATAGTAATCATTTCTAGAAATTTGCTTTTAAATGCTGATGCTATTTGTTATGATTTTTGGTTATTCCTTTTGTTTCACTTTTTGCCAATTATGAACGAAGAATGCTCATACAAATAATAATTGCACTTATGATACCTTTCAGCTCACAATCTTAATGCATTAACCAATTAATTAAGAAGGAAATATTTATCCCAAATTAGGGTAATCAGAATTAGGAATGGCAAGAACTCTGTTGCTTCTTTTCTCTACATATACCATTTTAGAATTTGACTGCTTGTGATATAATTACTGTATTCGACAAAACATAGAAAACAGAGAAATTATGAAAAGCTGATTTCTGGATATAGCTGCAGAACATTTATCCAAATTTTCTGTATTGAAAGCTGTACATTACAATGTGATGACTAGTAGCATTTGCCTACATGCTTTACACTTAAATCATTAGATATAAACGTGGTTTCATATGACTTGTGTGTGAGAGCTTATTTAGCAGTCTTACATCATCGTCTTCTAATGACTACTTATCAGCTTGTACTACAGTATGTGGGCCAAGTTGGCCCATTCTTACTGAAAATATTTTGAATTAATTTTAATCCCTAAATTATTAAGGCCCTATTTTCACAAAGTATCACATAACTACATTTGAACAGGAAGATATTTCTACATATAGTGGTTAGTGCAAGCTAATATATAGTGGTTTTCAGAGGCTAAAAAAAATCTGTTTATACTATTCTATTTTTACTGCAAAGCTCTATTTTGTACTTTTAAAGAGGAGATCTGAAGATATCGTAAGTGATGGTAAATCTATAAACCTCACTTTACAACTTATAAGACAGCTCTAATAAATAAAATGTTATCTAAGAAAATGATAAGAAAATTAACAGCTGATACATACTACAGCTCACAGGCATCAGTTTTAATGATTTAAATCTACCCATATTAATATACTGTACTCATAGCATTTTCCTGAAAAACTGGAAAGCTGGCTGGTGGCAACTATTCTTTTAGACAGCCTACTACTTCTGTGGCTTTCTCGCTGGAGAAACATTCAGGTACGCATCTTTGAACAGCTCACTAAGCATGAGCCCAGTGGACCTCAATCACATTACACAAAATAAATCCTTAGCAAACAGATTCATCTTTCTGACTTTTTTTTCTTTCAGTGTACCATCTTCTTTGAGTCACAAAGGCTCAAAATAGCAAAGTGGTTTTTCACACCAAAGCCTGTGAAAATTTCCTTTGTCGTATCTCAAGCACTCATCTCAAAACCCTTTTATTTCTATTCACCCACTTCCAATTCCCAGTGAAGATACCAAATAGATTAATTTTCCCAACAGACCACTTGTCCCATCCCACTCCATTGTTGTAAAGTCAGCACTGAATCTCTAGAACATTCTGCAGTTTCTCAAAGTAAAGGCTGTAGGCTACTGCAGCAAAATTACCCCCATATTTGTTATGATTCACTGGCCAAATCTATACTCAACTGAAAGCTCCCACTCAATCAAAAGCTCTGGCAATAAGATCCAGCATTTCATAAACTTTGTATTTGATTCTCACATACACAGAAACTTGTGAACTATTGCCTATAAAATGAAGTAAACAGGCCAGGTGTAGTGGCTCACACAGTAATCTTAGCCCTTTCGAAGGCTGAGGTAGGAGGATTCCCTGAGGCAAGGAGTTCAAGACCAACCTGGGCAAGATAGGGAGATCCCATCTCTACAAAAGAAATAAGTAAATAAGCCAGGGGCAGTGGCACATGCCTGTAGTCCTAGCTACTCAGGAGGATAAGACAGGAAGACTGCTTGAGCCCAGGGGGTTGAGGCCATGATTATGCCACTGCACTTCAGTCTGTGTGACAAAGTGAGAGCCTGTCTCAAAGAAAGAAACACATAAACAAAAACAAAAACAAAAACCACCAAGAATAATAGCCAACATATTAAGCACTTAACGTGGGCCAGGTACTGTTCTAAAAACTTTAATGGATGAACTCTTAATCTTGTAACAGCCCTATGAGGTAAGTAGTTTTACTATCACTACCTGATACATGAGGAACAAGGCAAAGAGAGGTTAAATAACCTATATTTAAGTGCTATATTATAGAAGATAGGAGACAAGGTATACTAATTGGAAAGGAAGAAATGAGACTTTCTTCACAAATCATATGACCATTTATGTCGATTATACAATAAGCTGTGCTATTACAGAAGGTGGTAGAGATAAGATCCAAGCTCAAATAGTTTGCATTGAGTTTATGTTCTTAAGCACTAGACAGACTGCTACAGTCCATCATTCAAGGGGTCTGCATCTCAAAACCTAACCTTTCCAGAATTAACTCTTACTACTATATCAATGATTAATATGTTCCTTCAGGCGGGCGTGGTGGCATGTACCTGTAATCCCAGCTGCATAGGAGGCTGAGGTGGAAGGATTGCTTGAACCTGGGAGGCAGAGGCTGCAGTGAGCCAAGATTGTGCCACGGCATTCCAGCCTGGGCAACAGGGTGAGACTCCATCTCAAATAAATAAATTCTGCTTTTTTGTTGCTGGTATATAGAAAGCAATTGATATTTGTATATAAATCTTGTATACTGCAACTTTGCTATAATTGCTTATTAGTTCCAGAAGTTTTTTGTCGATTCTTTTCGGTTTTCTACATATATGGTCATATGATTTGTGAAGAAAGTCTAATTTCTTCCTTTCCAATTAGTATACCTTCCCCCTGCCCCTTTTCTTATCTTACTATATTAGCTAGGACTTCTAGTGCAATGTTGTAAGAGAGGAATGTTGTTGAGGAAGTTCTCTTCTATTCCTAGTTTGTCCAGTCTTTATCATGAATAGGTGTTGAATTTTGTCAAGTGACCTTTCTTTATTGATATGATCCTGAGAATTTTCTTTAGCCTGTTGATGGGATGAATTACATTAATTATTTTTTGAATGCTGAACCATGCTTGCACATCCAGGATAAATCCCATTTGGTCATGGTGTATAGTTGTTTCTACACATTGTTGGAATCCATTTGCTAGTATTTTGTTAAAATTGTTTATGCCTATTTTCATGAAATTTTTTGGTGTGTAGTTTTCTTGCAATGTCTTTGTCTGGTTTTGGTATTAGGATGGTGGCCTCATAGAATGAATTAAAATGGATTCTCTCTGCTTCTATCTTCTAGAAAAAGACTGTAGAGAAAATTGGTATAATTTCTTCTTTAAATGTACAGAATTCACTCATGTACCAATCTGGGCCTGGTGCTTTCTGTTTTGGAAAGTTATTACTGATTCAACTGCTTTAATATACATAAGCCTACTTAGTTTGTGTATTTTTTTCTTGTGTGAATTTTGGCAGGTTGTACCTTTCAAGAAATTGGTTCATTTCATCTAGGACATGAAGTTGTTTATAGTATTTCTTTATTATCCTTTTAATGTTCAAAATATTTGTAGTGACATCCTCTCTTTCATTTCAATTCTTTCTTTTTTTTTTTTTTAGAGACAGAGTCTCACTTTATTGCCAAGGCTGGACTGCAATGGTAGGATGACAGCTCACTGCAACCTTGACTTCCCAGGCTCAAGTGATCCTCCTAACTGTGATGTGGTGGCACCAGGCTATTTTTTTGTAGAAATGGGGTCTTACTATGTTGTCCAGTCTGGATTCAAACAATCCTCCTGCTTCTGCCTCCCAAATTGCTGGGATTACAGGGTGAGCCACCATACCTGGCCCTCTCTTTCATTTCTGATGTTAGTAATGTGTGTCTTCTCTCTCTTTTTTTAAAGGCTTATTGATTTTATTGATCTTTTCAAAGAACCAGCTTTTGAGATCATTGATTTTCTCTGATTTCCTGTTTCCTATTTCATTAATATATACCCTAATTCTTAAATTTCTTTACTTCTGCTTACTTTGAATTTAATTTGCTCATCTTTTTCTTGTTTTCGAAGGTAGAAGCTTAGATTACTGATTTTAGATCTTTCTTCTTCTGTAACCTCTGCATTCCATGCTATAAATTTCCTTCTAAACACTGTTTTCATTGCATCCCACAAATTCTGATAAGTTGTGTTTCTGTTCTCATTCAGTTCAAAATATTTTAAAATCTCTCTTGGTATTTCTTCTTTGACCCATGTGTTTATAATAATGTTGTCTAATCTCCAAGTATTTTGAGATTTTCAGCTATCTTTCTGTTACTAATTTCTAGTTTAACTCCACTGTGGTCACACAGCATTTTTAAAATTAGTTAAGGTGTGTTTTATGATCCAGAATGCAGTTTACCTTGGTGAATGTTTCATGTGAGCTTAAGAAGAATGTGTTTTGTGGTGGTGGTGTATAAAGTAGTAAACAGATTTCAATTATATTCAACTGGCTGATGATTCTGTTGAGGTCAACTATGTCCTCACAAATTTTCTGCCTGCTGGATCACTTTCTGATAGAGGGGGTCCTGAAGTCTCTATATTTAATAGCCAAATCATCTATTTCTCTTTACAGTTCTGTAAGTTTTTGTCCTACATATTTTGATATGCTGTTGTTATGCACATACACATTAAGGATTGCTATGTCTTCTTGAAGTATTGACCCTTTTATCATTATGTAATGCCCCTCTTCATCTCTGATAACTTTCCTTGCTGTGAAGTCTTCTATTTGTGAAATTAATATAGGTACTTCCACTTTCTTTGGATTAGCGTTAGCATAGTAATCTTTCACCAGTAACTTACCTTTACTCTATATGTGTTTTAATATTTAAAGTAGGATTCTTATAGACAACATATAGTTGAGTCTTGCTTCTCATCCATGCTGATAATCTCTTGACATTTAATTTGTATATTTAGGCCACTGCTATTCAAACTGATCATTCAAATATAGTTTAATTATTATCTATTGATTTGTTACAATTTTCCATTTGTTGCCCTTGTTCTTTGTTCCTATTTTTTACTTTCACTCCTTTTCTGACTTTTGTGGTTTTGAGCATTTTATATAATTCCATTTTCTCTCGTAGATTATCAGTTATACTTTTTTTTAGGTTGGAGAGCAGTGGCATGATCTTGCCTGACTGCAACCTATGCCTCCTGGGCGCAAATCACCCCCCTGCCTCAGCCTCCCAAACAGCTGGAACTACAGGCACATACCATGACACCTGGCTAATTTTGTTGTTGTTGTTTGTTTGTTTTTTGTTTTTTTGGTAGAGATGGGGTTTCGCCATGTTGCCCAGGCTGGTCTTGAACCCCTGGGCTCAAGCAATCTGCCCACGTCAGCCTCCCCAAAGTGCTGGAATTACAGGCATGAGCCACCATGCCTGGCCATACTTCTTTTTTTAACTTTTTAAAAAAATGATTCTCCTAGGGTTTGGAAAATATCTTTAAAACTAATCGAAGCCTACTTTCAAATAAATATATTTCAAACAAATATATACCAGTTCACAGGTAACACAAATACTTAATAACAAAATAATACTAATTCTTCCATCTCATCCCTGGTACCATTGTTGTTATTTCTTTCTACTTTTAGATAAGTATATATATGTGTGTGTGTATACGCACACAATATATTGTTGCTATTATTTTGTACAGATTGATCTGTCAATTAAAAATAAGAAAAATAAAAAATTTAAAATTTTACCTGTACTTATTCCTTCTGTGATGTTCTTCCTTTTTTAATGGAGATCCCAGTTTTTGACATATGTCATTTTCCTTCTCTCTGAAGAACTTCTTTCAACATGTATTGCAAAGCAGATCTGCTGGTAACAAATTCCCTCAATTTTTGTTTATCTAGAAAGTCTTATCTCTTCTTCACTTCTGAAGAATAACTTTGCAGTGTATGGAATTTTTGGCTGTTAAGTTTTTTTCTCTCAACACTAATTATTTCACTTCACTCTCTTATTGTGTGCATGGTTTCTGAGGAAATGTTGGATATAATTCTCTAAGTCAGGTCTCCCTGCACACCCCATCAGGCTTCATTCCAGATTTTTAATCAATGATTTGAATATGATATGACTATGTGTAGCTTTTTTTTTGTTTTTGTTTTTTTTGCATTTATCCTAATGCTTTCTGAGCTTCCTGAATCTGTGGTTTAGCGTCGGACATTACTTTGCTTAAAAATTTCTGTTGTTCCTGCTTCAAATATTTAATCTGTTCCTTTCCTTTTTTACTTCGTTTAGTATTCTCATCATGCATATGATACACCTATTGTTGTTCCACAGTTCTTGGATATTCTGTTCAGTTTATTTCAGTCTTTTTTCTCTTTACTTTTCTATCTTGGAAGTTTCTACTGACATATACTCAAGGTTTTAGATTCCTTCCTCAGCTGTGTCAAGTCTACTAATGAACTCATTTAAAACATTCTTCATTTTTATTTCACTGTTTTTCACCTTTGGCATTTCTTTTTGATTCTTTCTTAGAATTCCACCTCTCTGCTTACATTGCCCATCTGCTCTTCCATGGCATCTACTTGATCCCTAGAGCCCTTAATATTTTAATGATAGTTGTTTTAAATTCCTGATATGATAATTTCAAGAGCCCTGCCATATCTGAATCTGGTTCTGTTGCTTATTCTGTCTCTTTTAAGTGTATTGTTTGCCTTTTACTATACTTGTAATTTTTTTCTTGAGAGCTGGACATGATGAGTTGGGTAAAAGGAACTGCAGAAAATAGGCCTAAGAAACTGGGGGTAAGGAAGTGGGGGAGGGTAGAGCATTCTATAGTCCTATGATTAGGTCTCATGACTAATCACCCCTAAAGTTTTTCACTCTCAAGCTTGTATATCCTGAGCCCCAGCAATTTATCAATTGCAGTTCAGGTTTTCCTACTGTGGTGCCGATTCCTGCAGAGGTTTCTGCTCCTGTTCTCTGTATTTGCCTGTCTCTTCAATTTGGGGGTGGTGGGACTGGTTTACCCTGTAACCTTGCTGCTATGACAGATCTAAGAAGAACTGTTAATTTTTCAGTTTGTTCAGCTTTTTAACCTGTTTATTATTTGACGTAATGACTTCTAAGCTCCTTACATGCTAGTCTGGAAACTAGAAGTCTCATTTTTTAAATTATAAATTTCGGAGACAGATGGGATTTTAATGAAAATTTAGTTGAGCTTCCCCCTTTAAAAGACAAGAGAGCAGGAAAAGAAGAAAGTTAAATGATTTGTCCAACTATCTAGGATCTATTTAATGTCATCAGAACTGGGTTAGACCCCAGCTATTCCTACCCTACTACTTAACTGCAACTAAAAAGTAGCTGTTTTAATGGTATTATAGTTATGCTAAAAGAAATTAGTCCTTACGGACTTACTCAGGGATACATGCTGAAATATTTATAAGGAAAGGATTGACACTTGGAATTTGCTTTAAAATCTGAGGCAAGATATGTTTGGTGGGGGTATAGTTAAAACACGATTGCCCATGCATTGATAAATGTGATTTAAAGTCTTTATTATACTAATTTTCTACTTTGTATATAATTTAAGTTTTCCAAACTCAAATGTTTAAAACATGGTAAAGTAGAAAAGGATGAAACAATTGCTTATTTTGACTCTGATTATCCATAAATGTTACCACCAAAAGAACTGATGCTATTACAAGAAAGGCTGTTAAATAAACACACATTGAAAGATAAAACCAATTTAAAAATTATTTGGCTTAGTACCTCTACCAAATCACTGAAGTAAAATAAATGCTACCAATTATAAAAAATCAAACTACTTTATTTATACAAAATTCAGCTATCATACTTCTTTAAATGTTTCCATTATTTTAACATCTCATAGCTATCAGAGTACCTTAGCTCCAGCTGAAATCAAACTGACATCATTTTATGTATTTAACTACAAACCTCTTACACAATACATTAGCTCAATTTGCTTTTTCATTCTTAAATGAAACATTATGCCTGGAGCAGAGGCCCTTTCATTAGTGCTACAATTTGTACAAGATTCTAAAAATATGTTCATTAATCCAAGCAGAATTAAATTTTCTACGATCCTTAGCAAGCCAAAGAAAAAGCCATCAAATTCAGTATCACTTAAAGCAAATACAGAAAAAAAAAAAGAGGTGTTTAAGTCAGTTAATATGTGCTCTCCTCCCAGAAAGGCTACCTGCTCCCCTACAAGAGTGGATATCCCAGCTAGCTGCTTCTTTAGTTACTGATCATAGACAAACGAATTCATTTAGGAAATCATCTGTACCTTAACATGGTAACTGCAAGTCTCTGCTATATTTTCATTAACATTACACTACAGATTATGTAGTTTTTATTTTATTTCCTAGATTTATCTGGTTGAATATAGAAAAAAAAGTTCCTTAAACATTTATGTCTTATTCAATTGGGTATTTTCTGAAGAGTCTGAGAGAATAAATAACTGTGGAATTTAGTAAGATTATCAAACATTACTTACCTTTCCAAATTAGGGAACAAAAGCTTGAAGAGAAAACCTTAAAAGTATCCACTCACTCTCAGCACTCTCAAAATTCTCAGTAATGTCCTTTTGTTACTCAAGAGGTTAACCACCAGACTCAGTAACTAAACCAGGCAAAATGAGTCTCCCTGAGGATCATGAATCGAAGGAGGGTGTGAAGGAGGAGAGGCAGAGATACAGTTTTCAGTACTCCACTGCTAAGTCAGGGCCCTCACTCTTCTGATAGGTAGCACCAGGTCACACTACTACTGATCAGAGATTTAGGAAGAGATGTAGGGTTTATTATCATATTATCATTAAAAATATTCATGAGTATCATAATAAAGACTCCATACATTTTGAAAAAATGTAATTGCTTATATTCCAGTATAGGTGTTTTAAAGCACCTAGTACCTATTACAGTCACTGACCTAGAAATAAATACATGCACTGGGCATGCAAGCATTATATAGATTATGGCATTAGTGTGTTATAAAGTAATTAAAGCAGTTATAAGTAAAATTAGACCAAGAGTTCTTATCAAGGCTGGCAATATATTAACTCCCATCCTGATAAGAAATAAACAATTGTTAACCATTAAAACAAGGGTTATGAGAGAAACAGACATACCTCTATATTAACTCTTGACAAAATGTTATGTAAACTGAGTAAAGAAAAATGAAATAGAGATCTATTTCTTATCTTTACTATCAAGATAAACAACAAAGTATAAGATAATCCCACTCAAGGACTTTTGAAAAATGTATCTTCACTTCACTTTGCTAATGTATTAGATCTCCAAGACAGCTGCAGGGTTAGAACTCGAACGCAACTAGCTTTAGTTAAAGCACTAGCTATCAGACCGTTTAATGCACAGTTGGGAGAATAAAACAATTATAGCTTCAGAGACTCTAAAAGCTTTAATTTCAAGTTTTGTGATTGCTTAACATGCAAAGGGCATTTTAATCAAGAACTGCAAACCAATGAACCTAACATGCAAAGGACATTTTAAACAAGAACTGTAAACCAATGAACCTTCATTATGTAAGTAGACACACAGAAAAACCAAGCCTTTAAGAAACTGACTTTACGTACTGACTTTCCCAGTATGGGAAGGTGATAACTCAGCTGTGAACATGAAGGTGAAGATATGGAGAAGAGCTGAACAGGGATCTAGATCTTGGTGATTCAAGAATTTCAAGATAAAAAGGAACTTGAAATGTCATCTTGCCTAGACCCTTCCCTAGACACTTTTGACAACTCATCATCCACTATTAGCTTGAACACCACTTTCTAGGAACAGAAGAATTTCCAAGCAAACATCCTATTCTATTTCTAGTCTGCTCTAATTGTTAAGTGTTTCCTTGAGTGAAAATCTGCCTGTCTCTGTTTTGCCTTCTGGAAATAGAACAAGTCAAATCTGTCTTCTACCTGATAACCCACAAGTATTTAAAGCAGCTCTCTGGTTTCTTCAAAGGCTTTTTCTTTGTTCCAACATAGGGCTGAGGACTCAGAAGACAGCATCACCCAGGTCACAAACTGACAGAAAAGATCAACTATTCTTCAGACATGCTTGTTTACCTGCTCAGTTTAAAAATGTTCATAAAGAAACATGGAATCTTGGTTTCTCTTGAAAAATAGTAGTCCTGGCAACACTGGACTGGTGACAGTAAGCTGCAACTGGGGAGCGGCAGAGTAGATTCTTCCTTCAGATGGGGCATTCTGCTCCAGTTGACCACTTTCTCTACCATTCAAGTGTCGTCTCTCAGGAAGAACTTAACCTGCCCATGTTATCTAAAATAGCCAACTTACCTCCTACTCTCTTCCCCTGTATTTTTTATTAATACTCCTTTAAAGTAGCTAAGAAAATTGTCTCTCTTAAAAGATTATCTCTTAACCTACTTCTTTGGTATAGTCTGTTCAATATTAAGTACCAACTTCCACTTCTATGTGGAGTATATTTATAATTAAAAAATTATTAATCACTTCATTCAATACAACAAAACAGCTCATTAGAGGATATTTTGGCAGCCCCATTAATGTTGTGACTCACTGACCAACTAATTTCCTGGTCTCTGGCCAATACTGGTAAACAAATCTGCTACCATTATACCACATTTCCCTCATTCAATAACTGTGCTATTATTTGGGAAAGCTAAACATGGTGTTTTGCATAACCATCACCTGAATAGTGAAGACTATATCCATTAGATAATCTCTTATCTCTCACCTCCCTCACACCTGAGTCTCTAATGACTCTTATTCCATGCTCTCTGGCCATGTGTACATATTATTTAGCTCCCACTTAGAATTGAGAATATGTGGTGTTTGACTTCCTGTTTCTAAGTTATTTCACTTAAGATAATGGCCTCCAGGCCAAGTATGGTGGCTCATGCCTGTAATCCCAGCACTTTGAGAGGCCGAGGTGGGCGGGTCACGAGGTCAGGAGTTCGAGACCAGCCTGGCCAACATAGTGAAACCCCATCTCTACTAAAAATACAAAAAATTAGCCGGGTAGGCACCTGTAATCTCAGCTACTCGGGAGGCTGGGACAGGATAATTGTTTGCACTCAGGAGGCGGAGGTTGCAGTGAGCTGAGATCCAGTTCTATCCATGTTGCTACAAAAGACATGATTTCATTCTTTTTTATGGCTGAGTAGTATTCCATGTGACATATATACACCACATTTTCTTTATCTAATCATCCATTGATGGACACCTAGGTTAATTCCATATTTTTGTGATTGTGAATAGTGCTGCAATAATAAGACTTGCCTCCTAAGCCAGTTGTGCTAGACTGTAACAGATACCAGCCATCACCTAATTATGTAGAGTTTAATGCCTACTGCAAAGATGCACTAAAATATTTGTTACATTCAATTACAGATTCTCAGATCATACATTTAGCTGACCTTCAAGCTAAAAGAGAAACTCCTTGCATAACAATCCTTACAAGATGCCTAAGCACTACTAGTGCACACAGTAGAAAGATCAAGCCCCTTCCAAAGAGTTCTACCTTTCAGAAACATTCTCCCTATTACTAAAGTCAAATCTTCCTTCTTATAACTTTCATTTTTATGATTTGAGAGTAAAAGGAATAAAGATATTGTCTCTTCTACATCATTCACATTACCTTCTTTTACATGTCTGAAAACATTTCTTCATATCTTTACTCTGTTCTTAACCCACAGGCAATATCTAGTTAGGGGTTTTGTGGGCCTAAATACAGTAACAGAAAGATATACATGTAAAGATCAGTCCTTGCCTGGAGAGAAGTGAACTGTTAGGTAAAGGCTTCCTGAAAGAGGCAGGACTTAAAAGAAACCTTAAAGTATATATTGCAAACAACATATCATGATTCAACTCTTAGTAAATATTCTTGCCTCTTTACAAGTGGTTCTGGTGTAGGTGAAGAACACTGTAAAGAAATCAAAGCCTTGTCTTAGAAGTTACAACTATGAACAGCATTTGTCCTTACAGTACAGATACAAGAAACAGTCACTGACATTATCTAGCATTGTTAACTAGAAGTACTTATTTCCTGCCTTATTCTCTATTGCTTCCAACTGCTTTAAGCTTCATTTCTAACACCTACATTTAAAAAGCCTCAATAATATGTCATTCAAACTATGAAATTGTCCATTAAAATTATTTTTCTAAATCACAGGATCATAAAAATTCAGCAATAGAGGGAACTTCTTTTAGAAACTTTCTGATCCAGTTCCCTCATTTTATTAAAGAAGATAATCATTATTTACAGAGTTCCTTCTGGGCAATCTGATCCACATATACCCTCATTAAGCATTTACTGGGCTCTTACAATATGCAATGCACTGTGTCAGATGCTATGATGGCTATAAGTATGAGTAGACATAGATACTGCCGTCAAAGAGCTTACATTTAGCAGATAATTGAAACAATAATAATTCAGGTTAGAAAACTGTAGGTTTTATAGTAGATGAGGGCTACTTGTTCAAATTTTTCATGATAGACTCTCTCTCTTAGGCATCTGTATCCATTCAAATGCCTAAAATATACTGTGTTTATTCTTGTATGTACATGCCTAGTCTTAGCAGCCCACCAGTAGTAGGCATTTTGTCCCACACCTATCCAAGTGTAACTGTTGGTTTTGAAGTTTAATTGAAAGGAGAGGCAGAAGGCCCTTGGACTTCTGCAGACCTGAGCAAGAGAGAGAGGAAAGGGAGAGCTTCCCCATTCTATGTGGTATCATGCAATTCAAGTCAGCTAACCAGATTCCTCAAGAGAAGCAAATGTCATTGAAATCAAAGACTCATTCATTCATTTAACAAAAATTTATTCAGTGCCTAATATCTGTCAGAAGGTATACCACACACAAAGGCCACAATTTTGAGGGAAAGGAGTATGACCCTGCTCTCAGGGAGCTCACAATCTAGTTTGGCTTTTTTCAAAACTATGCACAGTAGGCAAGCGGAAATAATCTCTGCAAGACCACTGCATAACAAAGCACAGATTCTCAAGCAACATCCACAACTTATTAAAAGCTTCCCAGGTAATTCTGATGGGTCACTTCTCCGTGTTATTTGAAGTCCTTTGTGGCTTCCAGGCTAGGCACTGTTGTGTTGGATCTTAGGGAGATCTGGTAAAGAAAGTGTACTACATGTTGACAACTCATCACTGTATAGGTAGAACAATACAAAAGAGTACACAATGAGAGTGTGGGGGTGGTAACTTCTTTCCATATTAGAATCATCAGCATAGTCAGAGACAGCAAAGCTTAGGGGGTTATTACAAGTTGATTAGAAAACTAACGTTTGTGGGCTAGATATGGTGGCTCACACCTGTAATCTCAGCATTTTGGGATGTCAAGGCAGGAGAACTGCCTGAGGCCAGGAGGAAGCTTAAGACCAGCCTGGGCAACACAGCAAAACCTCACATCTACAAAATAAAAAATAAAAAATAAAATTAGCCAGATGTGGTAGTACACACCTATAGTCCTAGCTACTCAGGAAGCTGAAGCAGGAGGTTCCCTTGGGCCCAAGAGGTTGAGGCTGCAGGGAGCCATGATCATGCCATAGCAGTCAAGGCTGGCCAACAGAGCAAGACTCTGACTCAAAAAAAAAAAAAAAAAAAAAGTAACATTTGTGAAAGAAAAATCAGGAAGACTAGAACAGGTGGGAAGGGATTTAATCTGACATCCTTACTGCCAAGGGCATTTTAACCATGTTTAAGTATCACTTGCAAAGTAACAGCATCACTTAAATACTGCTAAATCTGGCGCTCAGAGTCATTACTGCTGTAATCATCACATCACATCTTCTTTCTTCACTGTTGTTCTGAAGATTCACAGAGTCTAAATATTAACATGACAGATCTATCATAACAGTGATTTTTAACATCTCCAGAAAATAGTCTATTATTGATGGAATGCCCATAAGATGTACTTTTCAACAAACAAAACATCTCTGGTTACTATCTTGGCTGACAACTCTATATAAGAATAATGTAACTGGAGGTCAGGAGTTCGAGAACAGCCTGGCCAACATGGTGAAACCCCGTCTTTACTAAAAATACAAAAATTAGAGCCTGGCTTGAAGATGGCCAAATAGAACAGCTCCAGGGTGCAGGTCCCCGCAAGATCAACAAGGAAGGCAGGTGATTTCTGCATTTCCAACTAAGGTACCCTACTCATCTTACTGGGACTGGTTAGACAGCAGGTCCAGCCCACAGAGGGTGGGGCGTTGCGTCACCCAGGAAGTGAAAGGAGTCCAGGAACTCGCTCCCCTAGCCAAGGTAAGCCGTGAGGAACTGTGCCATGAGGAACGGTGCACTCCGGCCCTGATACTACGCTTTTCCCACGGTCTCTGCAACCTGCAGACCAGGAGATTCCCTCGGGTGCCTACGCCACCAGGGACCTCGGTTTCAAGCACAAAACTGGACGGCCATTTGGACAGACATCGAGCTAGCCGCAGGATTTTTTTTCATACCCCAGTGGCGCCTGGAACGCCAGCAAGACAGAACCATTCGCTTCCCTGGAAAGGGGGCTGAAGCAAGGGAGCCAAGTGGTCTAGCTCAGCGGATCCCACCCCCACGGAGCCCAGCAAGCTAAGATCCACTGGCTTGAAATTCTCACTGCCAGCACAGCAGTCTGAAGTCGACCTGAGATGCTGGACCTTGGGCGGGGGAGGGGTATCCGCCCAAGTAGGTGGTTTTTCCCCTCACAGTGTAAATAAAACCGCCAGAAGTTCGAACCAGGTAGGGCCCATCACAGTTCACACAAAGCCCCTGTAGCCAGACTGTCTCTCAAGATTCCTCCTTTCTGGGGCAGGGCATCTCTGAAAGAAAGGCAGCAGCCCCAGTCAGGGGCTTATAGATAAAACCCCCATCTCCCTGGGACAGAGCACTAGGGGGAAGGGGAGGCTGTGGGTGCAGCTTCAGCAGACTTAAATGTTCCTGCCTGTCAACTCTGCAGAGAGCAGTGGATCTCCCAGCACAGCCCTCAAGTTCTGCTAAGGGACGGACTGCCTCCTCAGGTGGGTCCCTGACCCGACCCCTGTGCCTCCTGACTGGGAGACACCTCCCAGCAGTGGTTGACAGACACCTCATACAGAAGAGCTCTGGCTGGCATCTGGTGGGTGCCCCTCTGGGATGAAGCTTCCAGAGGAAGGAACAGGCAGCAATCTTTGCTGTTCTGCAGCCTCTGCTGATGATACCCAGGCAAACAGGGTCTGGAGTGGACCTCCAGCAAACTCTAGCAGACCTGCAGCAGAGAGGCCTGACTGTTAGAAGGAAAACTAACAAACAGAAAGGAATAGCATCAACATCAACGAAAAGGATGTCCACACAGAAACCCCATCTGAAGGTCACCAACATCAAAGAATAAAGGTAGGTAAATCCACGAAAATGAGGAAAAACCAGCACAAAAAGGCTGAGAATTCCAAAAACCAGAATGCCTGTCTCCTCTAAAAGATCACAGCTCCTCGCCAGCAAGTGAACAAAACTGGATGGAGAATGAGTTAGATGAATTGACAGAAGTAGGCTTCAGAAGGTGGGTAATAACAAACTCCTCCGACCTAAAGGAGCATGTTCTAACCCAATGCAAGGAAGCTAAGAACCTTGAAAAAAGGTTAGAGGAATTGCTAACTAGAATAACCAGTTTAGAGAAGAACATAAATGACCCGATGGAGCTGAAAAACACAGCACGAGAACTTTGTGGAGCATACACAAGTATCAATAGCCGAATCGATCAAGCAGAAGAAAAGATATCAGAGACTGCCGATCAACTCAATGAAATAAAGCGTAAAGACAAGATGAGAGAAAAAAGAATAAAAAGGAAGGAACAAAGCCTCCAAGAAATATGGGACTACGTGAAAAGACCAAACCAATGCTTGGTTGGTGTACCTGAAAGTGACGGGGAGAATGGAACCAAGTTGGAAAACACTCTGCAGGATATTAACCAGGAGAACTTCCCCAAACTAGCAAGGCAGGCTAACATTCAAATTCAAGAAATACAGAGAACACCACAAAGATACTCCTCGAGAAGAGCAACCCCAAGATACATAAGCGTCAGATTCACCAAGGTTGAAATGAAGGAAAAAATGTTAAGGGCAGCCAGAGAGAAACGTCAGGTTATCCACAAAGGGAAGCCCATCAGACTAACAGCAGATCTCTCGGCAGAAACCCTACAAGCCAGAAGAGAGTGAGTGCCAGTATTCAACATTCTTAAAGAAAGGAATTTTCAACCCAGAATTTCATATCCAGCCAAACTAACATTCATAAGCGAAGGAGAAATAAAATCCTTTACAGACAAGCAAATGCTGAGAGATTCTGTCACCACCAGGATTATGAATCATTCTACTATAAGACACATGCACACGTATGTTTACTGCAGCACTGTTCACAATAGCAAAGACTTGGAACTAACCCAAATGCCCATCAATGATAGACTGGATAAAGAAAATGTGGCACATGTACCATAAAAAAGGATGAGTTCACGTCCTTTGCAGGGACATGGATGAAGCTGCAAACCATCATTCTCAGCAAAGTAACATGGGGACAGAAAACCAAACACCACAGGCTGTCACTCATAAGTGGGAGTTGAACAATGAGAACACATGGACACAGGGAGGGGAACATCACACACTGGGGCCTCTCAGGGGCTGGGAGGCTAGGGGAGGGATAGCATTAGGAGAAATACCTAATGTAGATGATGGGTTGATGGATGCAGCAAACCACCATGGCACGTGTATACCTATGTAACAAACCTGCACGTTCTGCATATGTATCCTGGAACTTAAAGTATAATAATAATAAAAAAGAAGAATATAATTTTAGAAATATGGAAAAGGGTTTTATTTACTGATATGACCTTCAAAAAGTCAGTAAATTCCAAACCATTATAATCCTAGAATTGGCTAAATTTTTAGTTGTACACCACCTGTAATCTACTTTAAAAACTAACTGCTGATTTCAAACATTTTTCTCCATGACCCACAGTAAGAAATGCATTTTACAGCACTACACAATGATGTGTACATATATAACAGGAAGGAAAGGTTCAAAAAACAATTTATTACATGTAATGTACTCCAGCCTCATTCCATACCCTTCCCATCCTATACTATGGTACCAAAGGATGTTGGTCTCACTAATTTGATTTTACAACCCACTGATGGATCAGAGTTGCAATTTGAAGAAAAATACTGATACAGACATATGATGTATCTCTGTGTGCAAGGTACCACTTGAAGGACCTAGTTAGGATTTATCACTCTAGGAACGGCTAGTTAGTATGTAAAGGACTTTAATCAGGATTTTTAACTCCAGAGGAATCCAGTGTTTTTACCTGCATCTAATATCTTTACCTGCATTACCAAGGAAGAGTTCATCTATAAGCATAAAAAAAGTTAGAAATAAATTTTATCAGTGGAAGGAAAGGACATTCAAAATGTGTGACACCCAGAAATATCTTACAAGCTCCCCACCCTTGTATGGAAGGAGAATTATCTAGCAAGTCCGGTAGCTTAACACCTCTTGAGTTGCACACAAAATCATGAAAATCTTCATGTCTTGTTCTCACACCAAACACGCTAAGTCCATTTGGGCTGCTACACCTTAGACTGGGTACTTTATAAACAACGGAAATTTATTTTTCACAGTTCTGGAGGTTAGGTAGTCCAAGATCAAGACATGAGCAGATTCTGTATGTTGTGAGGCCTGTTCCTCACAGATGGCACCTTATGTGTTCTCATATGGTGGAAGAGACAAACAAGCTTCCTCAGCCTCTTTTATAAGGGCACTAATCCCACTTAAGAGAGCTCCACTTTCATGACCTAATCACTTCATAAAGGCCTCACCTCTTAATATTATCGTGCTGGGGATGAGATTCCAACATAAGAATTTTGAGGAGACACAGACCATAGCATCCTCCTCCAAATTAGCAGAAGATCCTGATGACTGATCACATTAGAAAGTTAGCTGATCCTATCATTGGAATGTGATATAGTTTGAATCTGTGTCCCCACACAAATCTCATGTTCAACTGTAATCCCAGATGTTGGAGGTGGGGCCTGGTAGGCGGTGACTCGATCGTGGAGGTGGATCCTTCATGAAGAGTTTACTACCATCCCTTTGGTGCTGTTCTCCTGACTGAGTTCTCATGAGATCTGGTTGTTTAAAAGTGTGGCACCTCTCCCTGCCTCTCTCTTCCTCCTGCTGTGGCCATGTAAGAAGAGCCTGCTTCCCCTTCACCTTCCACCATGACTGTAAGTTTCCTGAGGGCTCCCCAGAAGCCAAGCAGATGCCAGCGTCATTCTTCCTGTACAGCCTGTGGGACCATGAGCCAATTAGATGTTTTTTCCTTATAAATTACCCAGTCTCAGGTATTTATAGCAATGTGAGAACAGACTAATACAGGATGTTATCTTCTTGCCTTGGAGCTTGTCATAGTATGTTTAAAAGGACAAAGCAGGGAATCTACTGGCCTATGAAACAAGGTTCCATAATTATTTTTGTGTCTGTATGCCAATAAAGGTTTGTACGTGAGGCAGAATTTGGTTTGAGACTTCAGTTCATCTGTAGCAAGGCTGTGACAGTTACCAAAGGAAACTGAAAAATACCAAAGACCGAGTTGGCTTAGATAAATTGGCAACAATAGAAAGGTCTTTCTATTTTATTTGCTCTCAGTGTAATTCTCATATAATACACAAATCAACAGTATTTCAGCCAACACTTAATTTCTTTGAAATGTGTTTTAACATATGCAGGATCCTGAAGCAAGTAATTTTTTAGGTCCTGCAATAACTACTATCTCAGTTTCTTGTCAATGAATGATTTTACTATATTCTGATACAATTCTGTACACATTTTGTTTTCCAAACTGCAAAGATCAGATGCACTGTTGAACTTGAAAGCTGACACAAGGAAAAAAAATAACCTATATTGAAATAGGTCAAAAAACTTCATTCTCTCCAAGGATAAAAAATCTAATTCCATTGCAAAAATAATAAGCTTGACTCCTAAATAGATTCCAATTTGTCAAGATGGAAGTTAAATTAGTTTTATAACATGGAACAGGTACATCCTTTGTAACATAAAACTGTGGATTATTAAAGTTAAATGTTACTTTATAAATGTTTTACTTTCTCATGTAATTAAACAGAATGTACATTTCCTATTACTATTTTTTATTACTCTGTTGTTTTCAAACTTGTTTTTGTTTTTGACTGCAAAGTCCTTATTCAAAGGAATATTCCCTGCTACCCTGATTCATAGGTGAAATAGATAAACATTACGATTGAGTTCCTAGCAAGTTTAAATCTGTTTGGCCAAAAATAGTTCACTGGGGTATTCCTAAGGCATGCAGGGAGTCCTAGCACTCTCTGAAGCTTGGCTTGATAATCACTGCTACAGCTTATACAACCATAAAATTTCAAAAATTATACACACCCACAACCATATGTAGCCACAGTGCTATTAAAATAAATTTTCTAGTTGTATCATATATAGATGTTAGAGGGAAGTAACAGAGTCTATGAAAATAACACCTTTGCATGTTACTCAAATTATAGCAAATCCCTGACATAGTTAAGTAGAAGGTAGGTTAGAATTAAGTACTTAAAACTATAAAATATATTATACTATCACTGCTACAGAAGCAGTACCAAGGAGACATTAAGTGAGAAGGAGTTAGTAAAAAAAACTTGGTTTGGTAAAGGAGAGAAGACTGGAAATGACTGGGGGTTAGGGGTGGCAGGAGGGTGTTGCAGAAAGGCTGACTCAGCAAATTTTTTAAAAGATTAACTGGAAGCATCAATTAAGAAGTAAACATCTGGCTATGTGATGCTAAATGCCTGAACGAGGCTAATGTCAATGAGGATGGAGAGAAAGGGATGACTGAATATACATTTTGAAGGAAGAATTCATAAGACGTTGTGTTTGACTTAATGTAGAAAATATAAGAGATGAGTGACGTGTTAAAAAAAACTTAAGGTCTGACACGAGAGACAGTCATGAGAGATAATGAAGAAAATAAGGAAAAAGACTTCAATTTTGAGCGTGCCAAGTCCAACAGTGATATAGACATTCCCAAGAAGGAAGTTCTTGTGAGAGAGACAAAAATGGAGGTAAAGATTTGAGCCAAAGTTGAGAAGTAATTATTTAAGTTGTAGAAAACCCCGTGATTAAAGTGAAGAATGTATGAAATGAAGAACAAAAGGCCAATAGCTAAGCTTTGGTAAATGCCCAATTTGGGAACTAAAGAGTAATCAACTCATAAGTCAAAGAGGAAGTGGTTGGATAAGGAGAAGAACAAAAGAACTGCATCATGGAAGCCAGGGAAAGAAGTTTAAGAAAGAATGAGCACCCCCCACCCCATGGTGCAAAATTCACAGAAAGAGCAAAGTAGAGTAATAGCTTTGACAATGTCACCTGCAGCATGATCACACGTGTTTCCCCCCCCGCCCCCAAGATGTATTTATTAAACACCAGATGACAGGGAAAGATTTGAGATGCTGAGGCAGGTGACAGATGTCATCTCAGATATCTGGTTTCCAGATTTGCTTAAACTTAATCTAAATCAGTTGGCAACAGATACCAGACAGACATAAATAACAGTAAAACCTGTATATGGTGCTTTCTCTACCATTTGGAAACCTGCTATCATAATTATGTATTTCTTCCTTTTAATTATTTGGTAAATAGTTTTTACATAACACAGAACAAACCAAAATGGAGCAAACCAAAATGGACAAATGGAAACCTGCTATCATAATTATGTATTTCTTCCTTTTAATTATTTAGTAAATAGTTTTTACATAACACAGAGCAAACCAAAATGGAGCAAACCAAAATGGACAGATATCAGTATTACTTCTATTCCCTCAGGTCTTTTACATGAGTTGTTCTTCACTTTAAAACCCCTATCCCGTGGAGTACATTAAGCAAATGAACTAATACAACAACAACAACAACAAAAAAAGTGATTTGACATATCACCACTCTCCAGCCTTTCATTAAAAAGAAAAGAAACAGAAAAAAAAACAGAAGGAAAATATTTAACTTGGCTGAAGCAGGTAGATTGCTTGAGCCCAGGAGTTCGAGACCAGCCGGGGAAACATGGTGAAACCCTGTCTCAACAAAAAATTTAAAAATTAGCCAGGTGTAGTGGCATGTACCTATAGTCCTAGCTACCTGAGAGACTGAAGTGGGAAGATTACTTAAGCTGGGGAAGTAGAGGTTGCAGTAAGTGGTGATCATGCCACTGCAGTTCAGCCTAGGTGACAGATGAAGACCCTGTCTCAAAAAAAAAAAAAAAAAACAAAATACTTAAAGAATATACTTTTAATGGCTCCATCTTAAGCCCTGTCTCAGGGATGAGGATTTGGAGGGCAGAGAGACTCCCAGGTTCCCTTAAATTACAGCTGGTGGGTGGTTTCCTATTTCATACATTCATTAGGGTAGCCTTGGCTTGAGGCAAATTCTTTACCCTCCTGGAAAGTTTAGGATTATATAGCAAAACTATAAAGTTTAATTAGCAGGAAGGCTGAACCAGACACCCCCAAATTTTCTGTAGATATTGCTAAAATAAATTTTCCCTGGGAAGCCCTTTCTTAAATGCTGTTCTCCTTGCCTACTGGATTAGGACAGAACCTGATTTTAATATGGTTCCCTTTTTGTTGGGGGCAGGGAGGGAATGTAGCAACAATAATACATGTCCAAAAAGGAAACTTTAGAAAATACAGATAAAGAGGAGGGAGAGGGAAGCTGCCTTGAAATAACCTGTTTGGTGTTTTTCTTTTTCTTTTTTTTTTTTTGCTTAAGTAACATATAGCTGTATAACTACCTTCCTCCCTCCCTCCGCTTAACATTATGCAAATCTTTCCATGTTCATATGTATGTCAACATTTTAATGGCTATTTATTCAGTCTGTTGAATAGATATACCATAATTTACCTTACTAAACCCTCACTGCTAGAAATTTAGGCTACTATTGCACAAGATGTTGCATGATTAGCCATGGACAAATATCTTTGGGTAGTTGTCCAATTATTTCCTTTGTAATTTCAGAGTCAGGGGATACATGGGATACTTATTCATCAAGTGCCAGCTAGAAAGACTGCACCAATGTGCAGTATCACCAACAGTGTGTAATGCTGCCTATATGCTCACATCCTTGACAAATTGGGTTTTATCTTTTCAATCTTTGCCAATCTGCTTGCTTGGTCAAATACAGGTATTTGGGTTTCTGGTTCTGTTGCTTTAATTTGTTAATTAAAAAGATTTCAGGTTGAAAACATAAATAAAACCAAATTTCTGGTATAACAGCAGTTGAGATTAGTTCTTTTCCTTCCAAGACTGAATGCCAAATTTCTATGAGACTATTTTTTAAAAACTCATCAAACATTCATCATTTGTAAAAACACATACTTTTAGATCAGCTTTAATCATAACATAATGAAGTGGATGATTAAATTAACCTGTCGATTTGGGAGGTGAGGTTTTTTGTTGTTGTTGTTTACTGTTTCTTGAACTATTGATATTCATTAAATCCTTAACTTTCTTTTGGCAAATATGATAACACAAAATCTACACTAGGAAATTTAACTTGGAAAGTATACAATAACATCTAACTAATAATCTCTAGAAGCTGAGGATTAGACTGTGCTTGCATACTTTCCTTGACAGTTAATGTACTGATATTATTTTCAAATGTTTCCATGGCCTCTTCTTCATAGAAATGGTATGCTACCTGTTTCTGAAAGCTCAAATGAGGGAAGGGAAGCAATTCTTATTTATTTACCACTTACAGTATACCAAGCACTATGTCAGGACCTTTAATAAGTGTGCACCAGCTCACATAGACAGATGAAGATATTTTCACTCACTGGAAACAGAGTAAGGTAGATTGAATGTCTCCAGCCAGTGCGGTCTCTCCTGACAACTGGAAAAAATGGACCAATATGGTTCTCTGTAAGGTTAATTACAGGATTTATAAAACCAAGTCTCAGATTTAAAAGGTTATTTCATACTGTAACAATGTCATTAACATGGAATTTCACATGCAGAATTGTTGTAAAGTGGGATAATCTACCATTTGGGTCCTGTTTATTCCCTTTCAAGACATAGATAAATGGGATGAGGCAGACGTATTAAGAGTTCCTAAGGAAGGGATGCAGCGAGTTATAAAGGATTTGACTCTCCAAACATATAAAAGAAGGAACAAAAGTAAAAACCAAGATATATAGATATATAGTGATAACGATACATACATGCATTCATACGGATCTCTTGAATGCTTAGTTGCCAGTTACATAGTGGAATGATTCCTCATTTGTTCAATTCATCAGGTATGCACTGGATGCCTGACAGGTACCAGATGATGTGCTGGTAGCTTGGGAGAATCCCTGACCTTATAGAGCTTACCGTGTATTAGGGCCTAGAGAACAAAACACAGACAATTAGTGTCTAGTGGTATGACGTTAGGAAAGAGGAAGCATAAGGGTCTGTGGGAACACAGAGAAGGTAAGGGAAGTTTACTTCAAGAAAGTTATGGCTAAGCTAAAACCTAAAGAATGAGCTTGCCAAGGGGAAGAGTGGGGCCAAGGAGTGGTTCCAGGCAGAGGGAGGAGAATCTTTTATACCAAAAAGTGAAGAAAAAACATTAGAAGCTGAAGGAAATAAAGTACAGACTGGCTGGGGCATTGCAGGGAAAGGCAGGGACAAGGCCAAAAGATTAAGGCTGAACTGATCTTAATGATGATGGTTGTAATTTGAAATTTAATACTTTCAATCTCTCCCCTGAAGACTTACAAAGTATCACTTGGGAAAAAAAGGTCAAAGTGTATTAGCTCTACTGCTGCAGAAAACAAATGTGGTATATATTTCATATTAGTGACTTGAAAAGGGAAATTTTACCTAGTGTTAACCATACGATGTGCTAAAGTTTAAATTAACTTTTTAATAAGCATCTTGGTTCCCCATCTATGACGCAATAGTTCTCTAGGTTGCCAGTTTTTTCTTGAAATTTGCCTTAAATTGGGTAAGGGCCAACAATTATAAAAAGGAATGATACGCTTTAACTGCATCAGATTCACCAGGAAGGCTTGTTAAACACAAGGTTCTGGCTCCCCACTCAAAGTGGTTAATTTTGTAAATGTGGGGTGAGGCCTGAGTATTTGCATTTCTAACAAGTTCCCAGGTAATGGTGATGCTGGGGTCCTTAGACCATACCTTGAGAACCACTGCACTAAAGTATGTTGTCAGTGTACTTGAATAAAGGCATGAGGAAAGGAGAGTTGTTTCTGAACTCTTAACTAAGGTAATAATAATCAGGTGTCCAAATTTAATTCAAGTCCTGTGTCTGAGTTGAACTACATCTTCCAAACATCTTGAAGAACTGGCATTCCAATCTTCCTGTTTGAATTTACTGTTCTACTAACCAGTAGGAATTCTACTAGCAGCCTACCTCTAACTTCACAAAGAGTGGTTCAATAGTTTTAGCTCTTCAAAAATGCTTAGCAGGAAACATCAACTGCAAAGAGCGCTGCACCTTTGAAAGTGCTCTGAAACCAATTTAATCTTGCTGCTGTCACTACTACAAAATTTAACTTTACCTTTCCAGAATGATCTAGTATACAAACAAGGTCCTTCATACGGCAAAATAATTTTTAATAAGGACAACCACCTTTTCTTTAAAAACACAAATACGTTTTAAGACAGTGAAAATGAAAATTACAAATAATTACAACGCATTTCATCGACTATGGTCTACATTTACACACATTAATTATTACATCCTATTTAAATACACGATTATAATAACTGGTAACTAATTCTGCAACATCTCGGGGGGAGCCTTCTACTTTTCCTTGTACTCAGTTGGCTAGATATGGGGTCCATACTGTCATCTAAGTGTTGCTTGCACAAGAATCTTAATTATCAGAGCAGCTAATTTTATGACCAGTCAGTATGCAATTAACTCTACTTCTCTCTACACATATATACATTGTAGACAAGCAACTGTAGTTTCGTTTGTACTCCAATTAGAACTATTAATTTTAATAACTCATGGTTAATAAATATGTATCAAAGATCTTCATAAACTGACCAAATCATCACACATAATTATAACAATAGCTAACAATCACTGAACCCTTAGAAGGTAGTTGTGTACCACACTAAGAACTTAATTTTCACACACTCTCAATCTCAACGTTCTAGTTGAAGGAAATGAGCCAATGAGAATTTAGGTAGCTTGCCTAAGATGATATTGCTATCCAGTAGACAACTAGGGCATTTTTATCATGCTTTTGAGATACAATTATAGAAGAAGAAATTACCGGAGTATTTTAAAGTTGTAATATTGAGAAATTTAAAATGTTTAATTTAGCACATATAAATTCGACCTCAACTCCCAAAACCACCTGGCTCCTCTCAGGAGGCCCTCAATAACCCAAGATAGACAGGCGAGGTCTCGAATTATCCTGAGATCTCTAAGAGAAAGAAGAGGAGTGGAGTTTCATTTTACTTGTCATCAGGCAAGAGGCAAAGGACCATCAGAGTAAAGAAGAAGGCTTGCCTTTCCCCCCGAAGTCTAGAAGCCTGAAACAAAGACCAGCAGCTGTGAAGGCATCATCTAGAGCACAGGTCTCTAGACCCCTACAGGGTCCAATCTTCCCAACCGCAGGTGACTCCCAATCATCAGCCAGACTGCTTCTGACTTTGCTGGCCTTGACTTTTATCAATAGTTCAGGAGCAGAGAGGGCTCAACCCACAGCCTCAGCTGAGGCGGAACAGCGTGCTGCCTGAATCCTGGTTTTCCTTAGGCCTAGAACAGACATTGCCTTGCCCTTTCCTAATGTTTTTGTTCTGTGATGTGAAATATTTGCACCTGATCTTCCAGAGCACATTATAATACTCTGCTGTTACTCTTTTTTAATTTGTTCAATGAACTTTAAAAAATTTACAAACTATACCCTAGTTTGGGGAGGAGAGGAGGGGATGAGAAAAAAACGGAAAAAGTAAGAAGAAAGTCTGTCGCTTCTTTAAGTGTTTTTCAAGCATTTTGCTTCTTTTTCTGTCATCTCCTCCCATCCCCATTTGCTATCAAAACACCTTACAGACACCTCTGCTGTTATATTACATCAGACAGAATTGCTTGTTAACTTGTCTGCACCCTGCATTCAGTTACAAATGTCTTGAGAGTAGGGGACATTTGATGTTTTCTGCTTTTATCTTATTTACATATATCTCCACTTTGTACACTGGACAGGATTCATACTACTTCTACATACACTTGTTTTTCCATCTTTTAAGAGTAGATAATACATATTCTAATTTCATACGGTTATTTCAGGAATAAAATTAGTAGAAAAGATGAAAGTACTACATACACTTTATAATGACATTATTCAACCCTAATCCTCATAATAAAGTGCAAGGCTTATTAGAACATTCATAAAAACATGCCTCGTTACTTTATATGTATGCTAAATAGGGTTTACAGCTAAGTTCTCTCTCACTCCACCTTTACTCTCAACACACGAGAGTATGTGCTCTGATGCTTGAAATCTATGTCAAGTATGTGAGCAATGAAAAATTTAAAAAAGGAAAATCAAGAAAAGATAGCCTAAAGGTTAAAATTGCTGTTTAAATGCTGCAGAGAAAGAGAAACTAAGCAAATAAAACATTCTACACAAAGTGGAATCATACCTCACTTAAGAGTTCCCATTATATTTTCAGATAATTGATAGACACTTTTAAGTTCTGTGATTAACAGGTTAATAATATTATACTAAAACCATAACTCCAAACCTACCCTGAAAACTTATCCTCCTGCTTACCCATGACCATGGCCTCTATACTGGGTTGAACTGTGTCCCTCAAAAAGATATGTTCAAGTCTTAACCCCCAGAACTCACAAATGTGATCTTATTTGAAAACAGGTAATTAAGATACAATTAAGATGAGGTCACAGTAAATCACAGTGGGCTCTACATCCAGTAACTGGTGACTGTATAAGAGAAAAGATGACAGTATTTGGAATCAGAGACACATAACACAGGGAAAAAGGCTGTGTGATGACAGAGACAGAGATTGGAGTGACACTCATACAAGCTAAAAAACTCTAAGGACTTCTAGCAGCCAGCCACCAGAAGACAGGAAGAGGCAAGAAAGGATTTTTCCACAGAGCTTTCTGAGGGACCCATTATTGATGGCCCTGTTGATACCTTGATTTCAGACTTCTAGCCTCTGAAACTGCAAGAGAATAAATTTCTTTTGTTTTAAGCCACCTATTTTGTGCAATTTGTTACAGCAGGCCTGGGAAATTAATACAGATTCTTAAGGAAGAACACACATCAGTAATAGTACAAAGAATGCAAGATACAGAAGTAATTATAGCATCCATTTTCTCAGTTGCCTTTTATAATTACAGGGGAAATATATGGGGTATACATTTCACTGGAAGGAGAAACCACACATTGTCTTCTCCTACTCAGTAAGCGCATGATAATCAGGCAGTAGTCATAAGGCTACATCTAGAACTTTCTACTCAAAGGGTTCCTATGTTCTATGTACATCATATTAATACTTGATTATTTTGTGTGTGACTGAAAATACACTGATTTTGGTTTGGCATTACATCACAGCCATGGAACGTTTTCTTTCTGTGACCCAAATACCTGTTTTCTAAGAGCTAACTGTGTAACACTGCTTTTTCTGCTTTAGTGATGTTGCATTGAATTTTTAAAAACTGATCTTTTCACAGTCGTCTATCTACATTCATCCCAAGGCACATGGCAGAAAGGAATGGCAACGCAATCCACATTCTATTATTCCTGAGAAAATAAAGCCAATGGTCAGGAATGTAGCCCAACAATGCCATCAGAATCATCCTCTTTAATTAAGAAGTATGACGAGAACCACCCTTGTCATGGTGTAATAATCATTAATAATCTGCTTTGGATACTGTGGGTACTCATATTTAATAACATCCTAGAGAAGTAGGAATTAAGCATTATTCAAATACAAGAGCTCTTCTTTGAGTCACATAAAAACCAAAGGCTAATACAACCCTGTGCATTTGCTCATGTTTGATACAAAATCAAAGTAAGGCAAAAGAACAAAAACTGACAAATGATAAACCAATACTCCAAGTAACAAGTATACTCCCAAAAGAAACAAAAATTAAATTACAGTACTGGAAAAACTCTGCTAGTTTTTTGTGAATCGTGACACTTATGGATAGCTGATGAGGGCCAGCTCAGAGCTGCTCCAGGGAGCAGCAGCTTTTACCATCTTCAAAAGTCTAATTTCCAACTCTGGTGTTAAATTGCCAAAAGTTCACTTCAAATTCAGGTCCTATATATCTTACCAAGAAGATTTATGACCTCCAGGAGCCAGTCATCAGAGTCATATACGTCAATAGATGTAAAGCTTTAACCCAGGGTTGGCACACTTACCAGCTTTAAGCTAATTTCTCATTCTCTACTGGGAAAAACTGCTGCAGGACCAAGTTGCAGCATGTATTTTAATTTAAAGGTTTAGATGCCCAGTGTGATCCAGATTTAAAGATTTTCTAGATAAATTATAACAAATTTTAAACAAATAAAGTATCAAACCCAAGTCAATACTAAATGACTGTCTTTTGGAAACATTTCATTAGCACAAAAAAAAAGGGAGAAAAGTCTTATTTCTTTACAGACACTGTAAGAGACTAACGACTTTATCTTGAGGCCATAAATATACCTAACTCTAAATAAGTGAACTTATTCTTTCCTAAAACCTGTGTAAAGCATGTATTTAATATCTAAATGGCTTTGGCTTACTAAATACAGAATTAGACACAGCTCACTTTTCTTCTACAAAAACACTATCATGATGTGCTAGTGTATTTTTTTATAAATTCTTCATTAAAAGTTTTATTTACTTCAGTGATGTTGTATTTTTTAATAAAAGCCCGTCTTCCCCGCCCCCACCAGAAGCACAATTACACATACAGGCAAGTATCTGTACTTCATTTCAGAAGGTTCCAATACCCACTAGTTTCTATAAACTTCAAATTAAGAATTACTGAAACAGGACTATTACAGAATCAGAAATCTTTGGGAAACAGAATATTTTATATTTCTTATATTATTGGTAACTATTTCCCAGAAGGGTGAGGGGAGGCAGAGGTAAAAGACCTCAAAGTTTTAGGTTTTATCTGAGATGTACAGAGGTTTAGGAGGAAAACGGCATAAAGCCTGGGATTTTCTCTAAAATACTACACACAGACGCACACACACAAACACACACACATGCACTCCCCCCAAAACAAACACACAAACCATAAAAAGTAGAGGGAGGGGCGCAGAGGAGATAAAGGATGTAGCAAATGTTGATGGTAGTGAAAGAAGAGGGATGAGTACGGGGGCAGGGGATCAATTCTTTACATTTGTGCATGTTGGAACATTTTCAGAATTAAAAGTTTAAAATATTTCAGAAAAAACCCTCCAATTAATCAAGATGTCAATATATTATTTACATTTGTGGACACTGGAATCTTAGCTAAGGTCACAGAACCAGAACTAAGCAGCTGTGCAGCAGCTAGACTAGGGCTGTTTATACCAGGTTGTCTCAGATTTCATCTGAATCTTTTTATTCTTTACAGAAAAAAAATATGAAAAAAATGTGTAAAGCTTGATGCTCACCTGCACAGTGGTCAAGACTTTTTTTTTTTTTTTTTTTTTTCAGGCCATTCTGAAAGTCAGGGTTCTCAAGAGAAAAAGGGAGACTATACCTTCTTGATGACATCTTTGGAGAATATCTTCAACACGTGAAGCTGAAGAAAAATTTGTCTCCAAAATAGTTGGGGAACTCGGGAAGGGAATAATCCAATGAATTAAAAGTATCACCAAATATGATTGCTTTACAATTTGGAATGGGCTTTCCTGTGGACCCTTCCATACCCCAGCCACTGCCTTCCTCATGGGGGACACTGACTTTATAAAGAAGCTGTGCCAAGAGAGCTAAGTGAATTAAGTTGAATACTCTGTGGCACAGTTTAGCAGGCAATTCATCAATAGGGAGGTATCAAGTGCTGCTGGCTGAATTTTAAAGCACTTTCTCCAACACGGCTGGATATGCATGCCTCTGGGCACACAGATTTTCTTTATGTTGGCAGGAGAATTGTTTCCTCATTCCATCTTCCTTACAGTCAATTGTCATGGTCACAGCAGACAAGGTTAAGAGGGATAACCTCAAAGATAATCTTTTAGAAAACCCATTTTAACTATTAGTTTCAATCTTCTCTTTAACCAAAATCTTTCCACCTAGGAACCCATAAATCACTACATTTACTTATTTAAGTTTTATTATGTCTTATTTCTCTCTACAGTTTCAAGCGGATACATAACAACAATATTAAAAACTACTACTTACTAACAAGATGAGTTCTTTCAATCTGTTTTCTCATTTCTCCCAATAACCTCACTAGGGTAGGTATTATTCTTGCAATTTTACAGATTGGCAAATGGAGGTTTGGTCAGAGAGTTAAACATATCAGTTCGAGGTCACACAAGTAGTATGTGACAGCCAGATTCTGAACCTAGGCTGTCCTGACCTGCCCTTTCCAGTATGCTGCATTATTTGTGGAAACAAAAAAGAAACAGAAAAAGAGAATCAGAAAAGGAAGGCAGCAAGAGAAAGAAACAGGAAGGGAACTGGGGGATCCATTAACAAATCTTTACAAACTGGAGAGCCCTGGAAAGACTGTCTAACACTGTCTTTTACTTTATAATTCTGCCTTCTAGGCAGTCAATGTAAAACTACAAGTACTTTTAAGTAACCCAGTTTTATACTCAGGTTATTGTTTTAATTTTTCATTTACTTTTTAACAAACACACATTCTTCACAACTGAGAAGATCTTCATGGAGAAAAATGTCATTAGAAAAGGCCATACTGCCCAAGGTAATTTATAGATTCAATGCCATCCCCATCAAGCTACCAATGACTTTCTTCACAGAATTGGAAAAAACTACTTTAAAGTTCATATGGAACCAAAAAAGAGCCCGCATCGCCAAGTCAATCCTAAGCCAAAAGAACAAAGCTGGAGGCATCACGCTACCTGACTTTAAACTATACTACAAGGCTACAGTAACCAAAACAGCATGGTACTGGTACCACAACAGAGACATAGATCAATGGAACAGAACAGAGCCCTCAGAAATGATGCCGCATATCTACAACTATCTGATCTTTGACAAACCTGACAAAAACAAGAAATGGGGAAAGGATTCCCTATTTAATAAATGGTGCTGGGAAAACTGCCTAGCCATATGGAGAAAGCTGAAACTGGATCCCTTCCTTACACCTTATACAAAAATTAATTCAAGATGGATTAAAGACTTAAATGTTAGACCTAAAACCATTAAAATCCTACAAGAAAACCTAGGCAATACCATTCAGGACATAGGTGTGGGCAAGGATTTCATGTCTAAAACACCAAAAGCAATGGCAACAAAAGCCAAAATTGACAAATGGGATCTCATTAAACTAAAGAGCTTCTGCACAGCAAAAGAAACTACCATCAGAGTGAGCAGGCAACCTACAGAATGGGAGAACATTTTTGCAACCTACTCATCTGACAAAGGGCTAATATCCAGAATCTACAATGAACTCAAACAAATTTACAAGAAAAAAACAAACAACCCCATCAAAAAGTGGGCGAAGGACATGAACAGACACTTCTCAAAAGAAGACATTTATGCAGCCAAAAAACACATGAAAAAATGCTCATCATCACTGGCCATCAGAGAAATGCAAGTCAAAACCACAGTGAGATACCATCTCACACCAGTTAGAATGGCCATTATTAAAAAGTCAGGAAACAACAGGTGCTGGAGAGGATGTGGAGAAACAGGAACACTTTTACACTGTTGGTGGAACTGTAAACGAGTTCAACCATTGTGGAAGTCAGTGTGGCGATTCCTCAGGGATCTCGAACTAGAAATACCATTTGACCCGGCCATCCCATTACTGGGTATATACCCAAAGGACTATAAATCATGCTGCTATAAAGACACATGCACACATATGTTTATTGCGGCACTATTCACAATAGCAAAGACTTGGAACCAACCCAAATGTCCAACAACGATAGACTGGATTAAGAAAATGTGGCACATATACACCATGGAATACTATGCAGCCATAAAAATGATGAGTTCATGTCCTTTGTAGGGACATGGGTGAAGCTGGAAACAATCATTCTCAGCAAACTATCGCAAGGACCAAAAACCAAACACCACATGTTCTCACTCACAGGTGGGAATTGAACAATGAGAACTCATGGACACAGGAAGGGGAACGTCACATGCCAGGGACTGTTGTGGGGTGGGGGGAGGGGGGAGGGACAGCATTAGGAGATATACCTAATGCTAAATGACGAGTTAATGGGTGCAGCAAAACAACATGGCACATGGATACATATGTAACAAACCTGCACATTGTGCACATGTACCCTAAAACCTAAAGTATAATAATAAAAAAAAAAGAAAAGAAAAGGCTGAGATTTTAACTTTGCCCTAGTTACGGGAAACTCAATGGAAAAGTCAATTCTTTTTAGCGACCAACTAACTCATGGCATCAGAGATAGCACTGCATGGAATTTCTGTCATTTTGATCCAGACTTGCACTGGAGATAAAAGGGTATCTCCAAAAGGAAAATTATGCAAATTTGGGAATGCCCTAAAATAAATCATTATTAATATTAAACTTTATTATCCATAAATAAAGGTTAAAACTAAACAAAATGTTAAAGAGTGTGATAAATGAACTTGCTGTCTCACTCAGAACTGCTTCTCTTCCTCCTGTGCTTCGATTTCAGTGGATGGCCCCATTATCTTCAATCACCCAGTCAAAAGCCTGGACACCTCTATACTCCTCCCCTCACTTTTCACCTGACTTTGAGTGACTTTTTAGAATTCTTGAGGAAAATCCCTAACAAAAATTTATGGGGAAAAATTACCTGAAAAAAATCATAGCTCTGCATAACCATCTGCCAGTACCAATACTCCCTACTAACCAAAAATAATAGACAATGTGCCATGGTTGAGAAAGTACTTCTGTGTGTCAGAAGAGCTGGCTTTTCAGGCTCTGCTACTAACGAGCTCTGGGACTTCAAGACTAAATGAAAGCAATAGGCGTTGTGTTAGTTGTTTTACATAACCTCATTTCATTCTTACAATCAATGAGGCAGGTGTATCACTGGCATTTTTTAAAAAATGATACAAAGGCTCAGAGGCATAAATGCTTTGACCAAGTGTAAAAAGCTAAGAGACATATTTGGAATTCAAACCTACATTGGTCTACCACATTATACTGTTTCACATGACTTCCCATCTGTAAAAATCTTAAAATGAAAGCAAACCCAAAAATATTGTACAGCAAACTGTTGCTGTATTTTTCAAAAATTCACTGATTACAGGAGCAGCAACTGTCAATTAAATTCCAGCTTTGTTCCACACTGTTTCAGCATCAGAAAAACACCTTCGCATCTGAGTCAAAGTATATAAAGCCAAATTTCAGAATGCTAACGAAGTGGCTGAACTGAACAGAGTAGTGGGAAATTGAATGTGGTAACTACTTATATCTCAGATTTCCCTGTATTCAATATACTTGTAACTGCATAATATAATTTGACAGTGCAGAAAAGTGATGGAAATTTCTAGGCAAATTCTCTCTGCCTGTTGCCATAGGAGTATTAAGTACAGACAGACATACACTGGCAAATATTTAAACGCTACAGTTAGCGATTATTTTAAATATGAAGCATAAAAATCATGCTTTTTAAAATTGCAAAAAATGCTGATGAACAAAAATCTATGCAAAAGAAGGTACTTTGTGTTGCTATAAACAAACTCATAAAACAGAATTTTAAAAAAGGAAATCAGTACACAGTCTTAACCTGTTACTTATACAATTCCAAATGCTACATTCCTAATAGTCAGCCAAGTGATATATTCATCAAATAACAGCTTGAGTTCAAAATGAACTCAGAGCTCTCAATTTCTACTAATGTAGGGTCAACTGGGTTATCTGAGAAAGAATGGTAAGAGTTTATGGGCTATGAGTAACAAGTCTAAGGTGACTAATATCTGTTACAGAAACACTCCATTGACTTGGACATTTATTTTTGATGAACGAATGTCATGTTAAAGAGCTAAGTATGGAGGCAGAGAGGGAGCAACAGTTAAAAATACTAGCATCAAATCTTATTGCACTCATATAAAAAGCCAATGTTCAATAAATACCAATATAGCTATTTATTATATGATATTCCAACAAGCAGAATCTCATTGCAACTGAGTTGTTAAATACATTTATTACTATGAATGTGTACATATGTGTGTGTGTGTGTGTGAGTGTGTAATAGAAAACCCTTCTCTTAGAAAGCAATGTCAAATAAGAGTCAAGAAAATGGGGTCAACAGGTTCTGTTTCAGGAATACAGTCTTTTGTACTTTGCATACAGTTTCTGCTCATGGCTGCAGAGAAAATGAGATGGCAATGGGGAGAAGACAGGAAGAAGAAGGCAAAAAGAGAGGCAATAACGACAGACGCTGCAATGGTCCACCTTTTGGTTACTGACATGGTTAATTCTTCATCTCGGATTGAAGTAGAACGTACTTTTTGTTTGTCCTCTATGTTTTTAAAATTACTACTATCCTGCAATGGCTTTTTTTTTTTTTTTGAGACGGAATCTCACTCTGTCGCCCAGGCAATCTCGGCTCACTGCAACCTCCATTTCCCGGGTTCAAGCAATTCTCATGCCTCAGCCTCCCGAGTAGCTGGAACTACAGGGGTGCACCACCACATCCAGCTAATTTTTGCATTTTTGAAAATAGAGACCGGGTTTCACCATGTTGACCAGGCTGGTCTTGAACTCCTGACCTTGGGTGATCCACCTGCCTTGGCCTCCCAAAGTGCTGGGATTACAGGCATGAGCCACTGCGCCCAGTCCCTACAATGACATTTAATGCATATAATCACTCAGGATTTAAAACACTGATGACAGAGTTGTTATGTGGCTGCAGGGTTATTCCATGAAAAGCCAAGTATGTATATTCAGAACCAACAAAGAACTTTCCAACAGAGTGTTATATCATTTGACGTAGGCAATTTACAAACAGCTAAACACAACACAACGTTTGATTTTAAAAATAAGGTATTGGCTATTAATGGAGAAGTGAAACTGTAAATGTTGGGAAGATGTGAAATTTTCATGTTTTTGACAGTCACTGCAGTGTCCATAAAATTCTGCCCACAGGGGTGGTGTTTGAATGCTTAGATCATGTATTGCAAACTACCAGTGGTAACTGTGCAAAAATAATTATATTTGTTCAAGAAGTCAAATAATTCCAATTTCACTAGTCTTTTTGTCTTTTGTTAATTTGATTCGGAATGTATACAAACCATTTACATAGCGAGATCCAATATATTCTAGGCAAATCAGCCTATCCCTCAGTTTCTAAAAGAAGCACTCAATCTGCCCCTGAGGTTGCCATGCACTCCCCTCCTCAAGCAGCCTTTGGCCCATAAAGCATGAGGGATGTCAAGGGATGTCAAGGGTGGTTGAGCTTTTATACTCTGGTTGGGACTCAATCACATCTCTGGTTTGATGTCCAAACAGGCATCAGATCAAAGCCATAGACTTTTCCTAAGCAAGTGTCTTGAGCTAGATCAGATGGCAACATTCTGAAAAGTTACTGAAATAAAAATGAGACTTTGTACTATGTTATATATTCCTATTTAAAACATACAACTAGAGTATTTATTGTATTGTAACCCTGATGACATCACAACCATATACCTAGAGACAAACGTCAGATGAAGTTATTTTTTCTAAATACCTAATAAAAGGTGATCATATGTTATTTGCAAATAATTTCCAAACCAAAGATGGTTGAAAATCTTCAGGACATATGGGCTAGCAACTAAATATCAGTTCTGAATTAAAGTTCTTAAAACAATTGCTAAACTTTAATCAATCCTGACACTCATCTAGTACTAGTTTTTGGGAAATGTCCACTAGTTTTTAATGGAACTAAAAACTTTGAAACCATTCTGGCCAAACGGTTTTTTAGTAAATTGTTGACATACTTCCTCTGGCAAACCTATCCTGAAGTACTAGTGACTATCAAGTAAGATCACTTGATAATAACTTGTCCTGGTGTGACATTATGTGGAAGTTGTTTCATAATGTTCTAGTCTTGTTCTAAGTTTATATTCTTTTCAAACAAAGATAGTGTAATTAACTTATCAACTAAGGGATTCAGAGAGACAAGTGGGAGAAATAAAACCAAATATAAGATTGGGGTTGGGCGCGGTGGCTCACGCCTGTAATCCCAGCACTTTGGGAGGCTGAGGCAGGTGGATCACCTGTCAGCAGTTCTAGACCAGCCTGGCCAACATGATGAAACCTCGTCTCTACTAAAAATACACAAATTAGCCGGGCGTGGTAGTGCACGCCTGTAATCCCAGCTATTCGGGAGGCTGAGACAGGATAATTGCTTGAACCCGGGAGGTAGAGGTTGCAGAGAGCTGAGATGACCCCACTGTACTCCAGCCTGGGTGACAGAGCGAGACTCCATCTCACAAAAAAAAAAAAAAAAATCTCACAAAAAAAAAAAAAAAAAAAAAAAAAAAATTAGCCAGGCGTGGTGGTGCATGCCTGTAGTCCCAAGCTACTCGGGAGGCTGAGATAGGAGAACTGCTTGAACCCAGGAGGCAGAGGTTGCAGTGAGCCAAAATAGGGCACTGGGCTCCAGCCTAGGCGACAGAGCAAGACTCCGTCTAAAAATATATTTATACATATATACACACACATATATATATATATATATATATATGGTTGGAAGTCCATACATCGACATTCTCGATGTATATATACATCGACGTTCTCTGGCTATGTCCCAGGACCAATATAATTGAAGAAGATATTAATTAAGGAAACAAGGGGACAGGAGGAGAAAGTTAGAACGATACAGCTTCTTTACAGCATAGTAAGTTGGGAGCACAGGTTTTGAAGGCTATCAGACAAGAGTGCAAATAAAATTCCACGTTTTTACCCTTTCACATACAACGTGATCTTGAGCAAATGGATTCTGAGTTTTGGTTTTCTCACCTGAATAGTGGGGGTGACAACACTAACCTAAGCAAATGTGAAAATTGAAGATTGTAAGGTAATGTGCTTATAGTATTTGGCATAAAGTGAGTCAATAACCAGTAGCTGCTACATTATTCTTGTTTCATTTTCATCCATAATTCTTAGCCTACAAAGCGTTTTGTGTTCTAACTCCTGCTCATTTCTCTAGACTTATCTTTTCACCATACTCTACTAGCTTCTTGATCTTTCTCCGGTTACCTGGTGGGCGAAGTGGGTTCCTGCTTTCTGCACTAGCTGGTTCCTGCCTTCTGCACTAGCTGGTTCCTTACCCTAGAATGTTCTACCCAGAGATAGTAACATGATGATTCCTTCTAAGACACTCAAGCCCATAGCTTAAATGTAACCATCTGAGAAAGTCCTTCCCTAGTCAACCATTCTAAAGGAACATACCAGTCATTCTTTAGCAGAATTCCATTTTAATTATCTACAGAGCATATCTTCACATCTGATTATTTTCTTATTTATTTGTTTGATTACAGCCTGTCTCTTCAAACTTGAACATTAACTCATTGAAAACTAACTTGTTCACAGCTGTATCCCTAGTACCCACAAGAGCCTTAAGTACCCAATAAATACTGGTAGAAGAAGGAAAGAAGGAGGGAAGGAAGGAGAAAAGGAGAAGGGGATGAAAAAAGGGAGGGAAGGAAGTCTGGCCTATTAAAAAGTGAATTTGAAGCTTTAAAGGCTACGGTAATTTGATAGGGAATCTGGCTTTCTATTTAAGTGGATAATAAATGAATTCCTGTACTTAATTATAGTACTGAAAGGCCTGAGATGTGTGTGTGTGTGTGTGTGTGTGTGTGTGTTTGTGTGTGTGTGTTTCATTTATTCTCCTCTCTGTCCACTTGTAGATCTTAAGATGAACTCTGAGAAGTAACTGCTGACCATATCCTCCTATTCACAGAATGCACAAAGTCATCCACTACAATTTTTCCTCATCAATAAATTAAATGGTCAGAGCTGGGCACAGTGGCATGCACCTGTAGTCCCAGCTACTCAGGAGGCTGAGGCAAGAGGATCAGTTGAGCCCAGGAGTTCAAGACCAGCCTGACCAACACAGAAAGACCCCATCTCAAAACAGGAAATAAAATAAAAAGCTAGCTTCATTCCTTTCTGTTTTCTGTTATGACAGAATGTGGTTAATTAGACAAAGAAATTGGTAAGAATTCTAATCTGTAGGAATGTTTATGTTTTCTATAACAGGAACATGATTTTCCAAGCTTGGTATTTTGACAACCCTTTTTATTTTGTAAGCTATAAGCTAAGAATTCCAGTGAAACTACATTAATGGAGTTTCATAAGACTTTTATCTGCAGCAATTTTTTTTTGACTTGCATATGACGGTAATATTTCTTTCAGCATTTTATCAGTGCAGTAGTAAAAGTTCACACAGAGATAGTTTGCTTTTTTCATGCTCTAAAGTATTGTAATGTTCTAGAGAAGGGAGCAGTTAAAAGCGGCCTCCTGTGTAGTAGTAAGGAGCACAATTCTCAACTCAAATGCCAAATAAAGATGCAATCCCTTCAGCGAAAGTGAGGAACAGTCTGACATCAACTATATGTTTTGTTCTTCCATTTCCACACTAGCAATATATTAATGTGAATACAAATGTTTCATGATGCGAATCATAAACGGTAAATTATAATGTAAGATATTGTTTAGCAGGAAAAGAAAACTGAGTTGTACATACGATTTTGTAAATATTTAAATTGGTTACATGCTAAATGTTTAAATTTCATTTTATTGTAGTCCCTCTCTTATCCACAATTTCCCTTTCTGAGGTTTTAGTTGCCTGAGGTCAACTGTAACCCAGAAATATTAAATGAAAAATTCCAGAAATAAACAGTTCATATATTAATTTGGTGCAAAAGTAATCGTGATTTTTGTCATTAAAATGGCAAAACCATGATTACTTTTGTACCAACCTAACTGCACACCATTTTGAGTAGCATGATGAAACCTCCTACCACCCTACTCCAGCCCACACAGGACGTAAATCATCCCCTTGCCCAGTGCATCTACATTGTGTACACTATCTGCCCTTTAGTCACTTAGGTAGCCATCTCAGTTATCAGATCTCAGTTATCAGGATATCTCAGTGTTGTGTTCAAGTAACTCTTATTTTATTTAATAACAGCCCCAAAGTGCAAATGATGCTGGCAATTTAAATATGCCAAAGAGAAGGCATAAAGTGCTTTCTTTAAGTGAAAAGATGAACCTTCTTAAACAGGAAAGGAAAAATCCTACGCTGAGGTTACTATGGTAAGAAATGATGTTCCATCTATGAAATTATAAAGAAGGAAAAAGAAATGTGGTAAGTGCCTATTAGTTGAGATGGAAAAGGTATTAAATATATGAGTGGAAGACATGAGAAATGTGTTCCAGTTGACAGCAACGAAGTTTGGTACTATCTGAGGTTTCAGGCATCCAGTGAGGTCTTGGAACATATCCCCACGTATAAAGGGTGACTAATTTCAAATTCAACACACACAGTTTTTATTTTTATCTAAGAAAAAGTTCTTATTCTACCAGTTTTCTGACAGTTACATTAATATTTATAATAAAGTATTTGATTCATAAAGTTTGTGTTTCTGGGACTTGATTTCAAGGTTTAAACTCAGATCACTATAAAGAAATAAGATGCATCCCCTATGTGAAGGCACTGCTATAAAACCCTGTCTTCCGAATTTCTTGAAATGTCCAGGCAGAGAAACAATTTCTAACAGTTTCAGAATACTTACACTACTGGTAACAAAGTAAAAACTACCTAAGTAAAGCATCATTTTGACATCAACATGGAGGTAAGATGAAATGTTCACTTAGACACACATTCCTTTAATATACATACCTATAATGTACACTTAGTTCTCCACAAGTATTCATGGAAAACATTTGTCTTCTAACTTTTCCCACCACAAGTTATCACTATGATACTTCCCTTAAAATCAGAATTCTTAGGCTCTTCATGATAAGCCAGCCATTCCCAAAGCTGGGCAGAGCAAAAAGACCAAGATGATGAGATCAGACATTCCAAAACATAGTGATTACTTTGGAAAAATCCAAAGGTGTTAAGGAATCCCACTTTCCAAGTTTTTGTTTTCGTTTTTTTTTTCGAGATGGAGTCTTGCTCTGCTGTCCAGGATGGAGTGCAGTGGTGCCATCTCAGCTCACTGAAACCTCTGCCTCCCAGGTTCAAGTGATTCTCCTGCCTCACCCTCCTGAGTAGCTGGGATTGCAGGCGCCCGCCACCAAACCCGGCTAATTTTTGTATTTTTAGAGACAGAGTTTCACCATGTTCGCCAGGCCGGTCTCGAACTCCTGACCTCAGCTGATCCACCAGCCTTGGCCTCCCAAAGTGCTGGGATTACAGGCGTGAGCCACCGCACCTGGACCCAAGTTTCTTTAGAGTTCAACTGAACAATAGAAATCGACAATGTAAGAAGTGGCTGTATAACAGACTGAGGAGAAAAATGACAGTATTTATCATTCTAGAAAGAATTAGGGAGAAATTAGTTTTCACTCTACACAAGGGAATAGGTATGTGTGATATCTTCAAATGAATGAAAGTAACAATGTCTGAGAATGAAAAAAGAAACAGGCAATCTCCTAGAGTCAGGAGCTTAAAAAAAACATTATATTAAAATGTTCATCAAGAGTGAAATAGATAAATGTACTATACTTACAAATGGGATACTACTTCAAAGAAAATGAACAAATTACAGTTCCCCATAACATGGATAAATCTTAAAAACTTAATGTCCAACAAAGAAGCCAGACACCAAAATGTAGATGGTATATGATCCCATGTATTGAGATGGTAAAATTATAAAGAAAAGCCAGGAAGTGATTATAACAAACAGTGGTTACCTTTGGGAGAAAAGAAGTGGTTATGATTGGGAAAGGGAATGTGGAAGATTTCTGGGGGGGGAGCTGGCAATGTCCTATTTTACAGCCTGAGTGGCAGTTAATGGACGTTCACTTTATAATAACTCATTATGCAGTACATTTATTCATCTCTATTTTTCTAAGTGTTATTGTTCACAATTTTTTCAAAAGTTTACCAGTAATTACTTATTAGTAGTTATCTGTAATCACTATCTTGTCATACAATCTGAATTGACTTTTTTATTTAGCCATTCCATATCTGTAAGCTTCTTGATGACAACTAGGTCTTCCAATTCTTCTGTATTCTCCCACAAAAAGTGAGAAAATGCTTTAAATGCTTATTAAGTGTTCTAAAAGCTGTTTATTTTTACCTGGCATTCATTCACTATAGAACTGTAGCACGATCGATCATATATGACAAGATTAGGGGTCTGAGGACTGATGTTTCAATCATAACCCTCTCTGGATCTGTAAATGGGCATAATCATACACTGGAAAAGTGTCAGAAAGAGGAAATGATGTAAAGGGAGTTAGCCACTTCTCACAAGAGCCAGCACGTTGCACAAGTCTCTACTTAAAGCAGGTATCACACTCTATTGTTCACCTTTCTAGCTCCCACTTGTCCACCCACATTGGTGTGTGACCACATCCCCCCTATCCTGCATAATGGTTGGCTACAGCAGGGATGAAGTAATAAAAATCATATTTTTATTGTTCTGAAGAAGAGTAATAACATTTATTGAGTGCTCACTATGAGTCAAACATTGTTGTATTTTATGTTATTTATCCCTGTATTATGTTATTTACTCCTATGAAGAAGTTACTACTATTACCTCCATTTTATAAAGAAACAGAGACACAGAAAGGTTAAGTAACTTGCCTGAGGCCATACAGATGGAAACTGGCAGATTTGGGACTTTAACTCAGGTCTACTGATCTACTGGATTCCTACAACCATGCTCTTTCTACTAAATCATGATTTTTCTACTGTGTCATGAGACCTCAGCGGGCTTAGTAAAGCCTGTTTGGAAATTGTATATATATATGTGTGTGTCTGTATATGTATACGTATGTATGTGTATATACATGTATGTATATACATGTATATATATACATGTATGTATATACTATATATACATACATGTATGTATATAGTGTATATATAGTGTATACATACATGTATGTATATAGTGTATACATACATGTATGTATATAGTGTATACATACATGTATGTATATAGTGTATACATGCATGTATGTATATAGTGTATACATGCATGTATGTATATAGTGTATACATGCATGTATGTATATAGTGTATACATGCATGTATGTATATAGTGTATACATGCATGTATGTATATAGTGTATACATGCATGTATGTATATAGTGTATACATGCATGTATGTACATAGTGTATACATACATGTATGTACATAGTGTATACATGCATGTATGTATATAGTGTATACATGCATGTATGTATATAGTGTATACATACATGTATATATACTATACACACATATACATACATACATGCATAATTTTTATTTTATATAGATAAAATAAAATGCTACACATACATATAAAATAAAATGCTATACATATATATAAAATAAATGCTTGAAACTATGAGGTCGAGAAGTTTGATCCTGGCCCAAATCCCAAATTTTAAATTCATTCTTAAGATATTCTATCTTCTGGAAATGTTTACAAATTCATAGGCAAAATTAAGTTCTGCCATATACTAGAAGAAATTATTATAATTATAGCCATTATACTAATTTGTGAAATGACTAAATATAGAAAATGCATTAAAAAGTCTTAAAGAGCACATCAAAAGAACTATTCTTCAAAACACAGAAGTGATGATTAATTTGAAGACACATTTGTTGTTAAAGTAACAATGTAAGAAAATATTTCAAATTTATTAATAAAATTAGGATAATTAATATGGTGGTAAAGAAGCTAACTGAGTTGTATGAAATTCCATTTCATTATATTCACTTGTATATTTAGTGAAGCTATAATCAAATTGAATACATATACACAAATTTTACTAAGTCTTTCCTTTTGCTCTGAAATAATCACCACACACCTGCTTATGCTACGAAGCATGTGAGCTGACAGAACAGAGAGCACTTACACCCAGATTCTCCTTCCTAGTTTTGTGGTTCAGAATAAAGTAAACAGAAAACTTAAGACTATGTCCTTGTTAGCATTAGAAATTAAAGATGATTCTGGATTCACCCTTAAAAACTAACAATAAAAAAAGAGGTATGACTTCCAAAATATGAATTAGATAGAGAACCAGGGTGAGGAGTCAACAAACCAGAAGGATGAACTCAGCTCAAAAGTCTACTCGAGAAGTCAATTATACTCTAATTCACCCAAATACACAGTGACTACTGTTGAATGCTTCTCGGATAGGTTGGATAATTTCTAGACAGCTTATATTAATGTTCTATAATCTACTTGCATGTTTCAAACAAATTAAGTACATGTAACTACCCTGGAACAAAAAGGAAAAAACACAATGACTCCAATTGCCTGTCTCTCTCATCTTACCCTTCACTGCAAAGCAGGGGATTTTTAGGTGCTGAAACTCTACCTCAAAGCGACCTAGTTGGTGTCAGGAAATGACTTTACTAGAATCCATACCTGGATGGATTTTCTCTTGTTTGGCTGCTTTTTACGAGGAAAGCTGTGAGGGATGAAGGTAGTTCTAAATACATTTCAAGATGGAAGCTGTGAGGGATAAAGGTGGTTCTCAACACGTTCCTCTAAACAAAGAGCTGCTCCTCCTTCTGACCAAGTCTCAGGCTTCTTATGGGCTTCCCACCTTTAACCTCCATGACACAAGAAGTAGAAAATGATATTTCTCTTCCTGTTCTGCTATTTCAGAAGAGGAGGGCTTTTCCTCCCCACTGGATTGATTATTACTCCTAGGGTCCACTCAGAGGACTTAATTATTGGGCTCAATAGCTTTGCTGATTTAGAGGCTGGTGTAACAATAGCAAAATCAAAGCAATACTCTGGCAGGTCACCTTATTCCAACCAAGAATTGAGTGGACTGAAAGCTGGCTATTCAAAGGTAGAACACCTTCTGAGTGCTGTTCTACCTTTTGGGGATCCATATGAAAACCTGGGTGTTTACCTGGACCACTCCTTCTTAGCAATCTCTAGATTCCAATTTTTAACCTCTGGCCCCAGAACAGTACCAGAGTTCTGCTCAGATTCTTAGCTACTGCTAAGAATTAGTGAATGACTGAGGACTAAGGGTAGAGACAGAGTTGAGTCTCTCCCTCTGTACTTCCTTCTCTAGAACCCTGATACCTCAACTCCTCACTGCCATCAAACAGATTTTGTCTTGTTCAGTTTTTCTAGTTGTTCTTGGAAGGAAGCATGGTCTATAACAGGCTCATCCACCATTACCAAAAGCAAGAATTTCCAAAGTCCACTTTTTTCCCATGATAGGGCTGAATGTTACCCAGCAAACTGTGAAGTCATACTCATGGTGAACATGCTTGAGGACCTCAGCAGACCATTTACACAATTTCGTAAAAATATAGAATATTTTTATACAACATACTTTCAACACTGTTGATAAAACATCACTGTATAATATTGAACCATTTTCATAAAAACTATCTCTCCAAAACTTGTTACAAAAAGAACCAGGTAAATTACTATCTTAGGCAAAATTGCATGTTCTGGGACTGCAGGCCCCCATCTGTCAGAAAACAAGGACCATGTTTTTTGCATTCATCTTTCCAAACCAAGCAAGCTTAGACATCTGTCCATTATGCACACAGTCCATCCTCTGCCTACAGACCAGAGTATTAAACTCCCCATGCTGCTTTTTTCTGTTTTCATCAGTCAACAAATACAGTAATGCTCTAAGGCAGGTGTTAGCAAATTCTTTCTATAAAGCGCTAGATAGAATTTTCAGCCTTGTGTACTTTCTGTCAGAACTATTCAACTCTTGCATTGTAGTACAAAAGTAGACGTAGGCAATATGTAAGTGAGTAAGTGCAAATGCGTCCCGATACAACTTCATGAATATTAAAATGTGAATTTCATATCATTTTAATTTGTCATAAAATAGTCATTTGATTTTTTTAACCATTAAAAAGACTGTAAAAACCATTTTTAGCTTGTGGACTATCCAAAAACAGATGGTCAGCCAGATGTGGCCCACTGGCTATAGTTTGCTGACCCCTATGTGAAAGCATTATCGTCTCATAAAATTAAGTCCTTGGCTTGACTCTAACATTCATTTGTCCCTCTTCCTCAACTTTTCCACTGTGCCTCTAAAACAGTGGTTCTCAAACTTTATTGTGCATTCAAATCACATGCAAACTTGTTAAAACACAGATTAGGGAGACATCACACCCAGGGTTTCTGACTCAATAAATCCAGGGCAGGACCTGATAATTTACATGTCTAACAAGTACCCAGGTGATACCGATGCTGCTGATCCAGGGACCACATCTTGAGAATCACTGCTCTAAACTTCTTATCAGCAAACTCTCATATATCCTGAGCATCTTCTTAGGACATTCCTTCCACTTTCCTGACTTATCTGCAATCTATTTGTCATCTACTTGATACTTTTGGGAGTCTTCACAGACAGTTCCTCCCCCTCATACTTCATATCCAATAAATCATTAAGTCATGCCTATTTTATCCCCTAAATATAATTTGATTTATCCACTTCTATCTGTTTCCTACCTTAGTCCAAGCTATCATCTTTTACCTTTCAACAGCCATCTGGTTGTGCTCCCCACATACATTTTGCAGAATGCATGTAGAGGGATCTCTGTAAGAAGAGAATCTGATTGTGTCACTTTCTTGGTTTTAAGATAACCATCCTTCACAGGCTTCCAAAGGCTCTGCAAGATTTGGCCTCCATCACCACTTACGCCGCATCCTCGCTTAGCATTTGTGGCCTATACTTGTACTCAGCCACTCTGACTTGCCCCTTCCTGGCCTTCAAACTTGCTGTTCTCAGCCTGGGATTTTCTTACTCTACTCCTCTCTCTTCTCAATCTGTCAATATTATTCATCTTTCACTTCTCAGACCCATATCACATCTCAAGGAAAGTCATTCTTGACCCTTCCAGACTAAGCCCAGAACCTCTTAACGTGCAGTTTTTCAAAGCATCTGTCTCCACATTAAAATAATAAAAATAGCTAACATTTTACTAGGCAATATTCTGCTCTAAAACTTCTTCATACATTTATTTAACTAGGTAATATTCTGCTCTAATTAGACTATGCAATATTCTGTTCTAAAAGTCTTCATACATTTGTTTATTTAATTAACATCATAAAACTCCATAAGGTAGATGCTCTTAATATCATCCCCCTCCCTCCTCTTCTTCCCGTTTTTTTTTTTAAACTATAAGAGGAAACTGAGAAATAAAGAGGTTCAACAGTTCTCCCAAGGCTAAGCAGCTAGTAAGTGGAAGAGCCGGAATGCAAACCCAAGCTATTTGTTTCCAGACTACAAATGCTATCTCTTGAATAGTAGAAAACTCAATTGGATTTTAATCTCCAGGGGCCAGGCACCAAGCAGATACAGTTTACACAGTCTCATGCATATCACGCACTCAATTTGTTGAATGAATGAGTAAACAAATTGGTTGAGTGTGCTAGCATAATGTTATATATTATTTGCTAGGCCATACTATAAAAGCTGATTTTAAAAGAGGGCTTTCCATTTTGCCATCTGTCTAAGCATAACGCATAACAGACTCTACTTTTTAAAAACTATACACTCTTGCTATGTAGGTAATCTTTCAATTCTTCTAATACCCAGTACTTGGGTATTAAAACATGATAAACCATTTCACTTACACCTATGTAAGCCAGCACAAACAGAACATTAAGATGTATACAAAATTCAGTTATTAAATTACTGTGACAATTATTTTTGGAGAGGAATAGATATTCCTGAGGAATATCTTTATATTCAATGGGTACATAACAGAACAATGGTGGAGGGGTAATAACGTCTTAAATCACCCTTTCATTCTATTTATTATTGATATACTATTTTAAGACATAATACACACATCCCTCACAATCCAAACTCTCCCTAACTGAACTCACACTACCCAAACTCAAGAATAAACTCTTTGAGATGAGGCTGTTTTCTCTGGCTCTTTAAGCTTTCACTGCTACTGGCTCTTCAAATTTCAGAAGCCAAAAATATTTGGTTAATGAAGTATCTCTCAGTATATAAGCTTAGGAAACAAAAGAAAATCAGATGGTAAGAAATACCTGAATTTAATTAATTAATTTAGTTTTAGTGAGTCAACTAAAAATCCAAATGCATAATAGTGCAAACACTTCATTAATTGGGTTTCATAACAAGATTTTTAAGCCTCCTGTGACAGTGGCGATATTTTTAAATGTTTGCATCATGCCTGTATCTAGCATATAGTAGATGCCCAATAAAAATTTTGATGACAAGTGAATGTGCTAACACACAGGCATACTGTGGCCACATTCCTGAACTATGGTTTGTATACACATTCTAAGTCTATTGCAAACCTACTATTATTACAGAGCTAAGATTTAAAAATGTACAGTTTAAGTAGCAGTTAATATAACTGGCAACTTAGGCTGACTTCTAGGAATTACCTAATCATTAACTTATAATGTAGATAAGAACTCCAACTACGAAATGTGATAAAATGCTACTGGCTGGCTGTATGACTTTGGATAAGCAAACAACCATCCTGAAACCAAGGATTCAGATTTATCATCTGCAAAATAGTGATAATATACCTAACCACACAGAATTATTTTAAGGATTAAATGTTTCCAATGTATGTAAAACAAGTAGCATTTCATAAACAATAAGCATCGAAGAAGTATTAGTTGTTATGTAACCATTATATATACACAGATATAAACTTGTATATCTGCATTATTACTTATTTATTCAAATTGAATGATTACAATTGTGGTCTACATATATGGGTAAGCATGAACGCCAAAAGCAAAGATATAATGATGTTTCTTGTCATGTTCATACACAACAACCGGAAAATCATAATAACAGTAAATGTGAGTATTACATACCCTTTCAATAGGTAGGCTGTTCAAAGTAGAAAAATATCTACGGAGATAAATGAGAAAGTGTTTTTTGAAAGAGATGTTTGAAAAGAACCTTGTTGGTATCTGCTCACATACTCTGAAAAAACAATTATGTTAGCTAGAGAACAAAACTTCCATAGCCTCAGGAAATATATTATGTAAAAAATTAACTGTAATGAATTGTTTCCCTAATAACTATTTTTCCAAAAATGATTATAAAGAGCAAAGCCTATTCCCTAAGAGCTATTTTAGCGAACTTCTACAACTTCTAGAAACTGACAATAGTTGGTAATATTAAAACAAAACCTGAAGTTCTACGAAATAATTTTAAATTTTTAGAAAAGTTGACTTTAATGAGTCAATTAAAAATCCAAATGCATAATAGTGCAAACACTTCATTAATTGGGTTTCATAACCTGGCTTCAATAAACAGGCACTCCTGGACACCAAGTTTGGATGCCTCAACTGTAAGGCCAGTCTAGGTATGCCCAGGATTAAGTATTAATACTGGTGACTTGGACAGCTTGCTTGCTTGGATCATACCTTGTGCTGGTTGGGCATTTGCTGCTGTAAGGCTGCATAGCTCTGCCATATGGTTCTGGCCCACAGTAGCTTCACTCTCACTTTGGCCTAGGTTTCGGCATCTTGCCTATGGTCTCCTAAGCATTCTATCTACTTTCAGTTTGTTGTTGTTTTAATTGAGAGTAAATGATCATGTTTTTTGTTGTTGTAAAATATATATAATGTAACACTTCCCATTCTAACCATTTAAAAGTGTATACTTCCATGTTATCAAGTACATCGACAATGCTGTAAAACCATCATGATCATCTATTTGCAACTTTTTCATCATCCCAAACAGAAACTCTGTACCCATTAACCAATAACTCTCCATTCACCTCTACCCCCTACACTTGGTAACCTCTTTATACTTTATTTGTGTGTGTGAGAGAGAGATGGAGTTTTGCTTTCGTCGCCCAGGCTGGAGTGCAATTGCGCAATCTCGCCTCACTGCAACTTCTGCCTCCCAGGTTCAAGTGATTCTCCTGCCTCAGCCTCCTGAGTAGCTGAGATTACAGGCATGCATCACCACGCCCAGCTAATTTTTGTATTTTTAGTAGAAACGGGGTTTCACCATGTTGGCCAGGCTGGTCTCAAATTCCTGACCTCAAGTGATCCATCTGCCTCGGCCTCCCAAAGTCCTGAGATTACAGGTGTGAGCCACTGCGCCTGGCCCTTTTATTTACTCTTAAGACTGTTTTCAGTTTTATTTACTCTTATATGAGCACTCACAACCCATGTTGATTTTACCTGGTTATATCACCTGATAGAAATAGGTTACTAGATTATAATTTCAACCGTAACATTCATTCTCCTACAGTCAAAAACCTAGTGGACTTCCATAAACTGTTATGCCAGATACAGTATTTGGTATATTTCAGAACAGGATAATTTCTCATGCATGACACATACTCCATGATGCTTTTGGTAAGTTGCTCACCTTTGCCTCTGTGCCTTCAAGATTCTAAGGCTCTGTCCAGCCTAACCTACCTCTACTTAAAGGAACTACTGGGTAAGATGCCTAGATGTCTAACATTTAAACTGCAAACACTTCCACATACCCTATGCCATTCCTATCAAAATTAGAAGCAGGTAAACTTCATGTCCAAAAATCTCCTGCTATTCGACTTGCTCTAATCTCATGGTGACCCCATGACACCCACCATAGATCACTAAAAAGATAGCCACCCCCATTCAAGTGCCTCTGGCTTGACAACTACTTCTTTATGTTCACAGAGATGTCTAGTTCTCAGAGAGTTGACTCTGCATGATAGTTGAGGAAGCACACTAGACTGAAAGAATTTACACTGGAACCAATGTATTATTTAAAGAACTGTGGGAAAAAATGGTGCCACAGGAAGGGGAACATCACACACCGGGGCTTGTCATGGGGTTGGGGAAGGGGGGAGGGACACCATTAGGAGATATACCTAATGTAAATGACGAGTTAATGGGTGCAACACACCAACATGGCACATGTATACATACGTAACAAACCTGCACGTTGTGCACATGTACCCTAGAACTTGAAGTATAATTTTAAAAAATAGAAAAAAAAGAAAAAAGATACTTAAAAAAAAAAACAGGGTGCCAACAGAAAGCAAATAAAACAAATGCCTTCGTTGTTAAAAGCATGGGTTTTTCTGCTGTCAGCAGGTACAGAAAAGTTAAATAAAATTAGAGAACTAAAAAAAAAGAGAGAGGGGAATGGGTTTTGCCTAGCCTTAAAAAAAGCAATGATAACTATCATCCAAGCCTACTTTTTTAACAAGTCACACTAAAAGATCTTAATTTTCTGCTTTTGGAAGGGTTATCAGACTGAGTTGAAGAAATGCCAAAGACATGATTTACCAAGACTTCTGTAAGTTATTTGATAAACTGTCATTGGATATTCAAAGTAGAGAAATATAGGCATACCTCAGAGATATTGGTGTTCTGTTCCAGACCACTGTGATGTATGAATTTTTTTCTTTCCTAGCACATACAAAAGTTATGTTTATGCTATACTGTAGTCTATTAAGCATGCAATAGCATTATGTCTAAAAAAACAATGTATATACCTTAGTTAAAAAAGTTTATGGCTAAAAATGCTAATGATCATCTGAGCTTTCAGTGAGTTGTAAGCTTTTGCTGGTGGATGGTCTTCCCTTGATGTGGATGGCTGCTCACTGATCAGGGTGGTGGTTGCTGAAGGCTGAGGTAGCTGTGGTAATTTCTTACAATAAGACAACAATGAAGTTTGTTGCATCGATTGACTCTTTCTTTCACAAAAGATTTTACCCACAGTAGAACTTTCCAAATTGGAGTCAATCTCTCAAACCCTAACACTGCTTCATCAACTATGTTGATATGTAATATTTTGAATCCTTTGTTGTCATTTCAGTAATGTTTACAGCATCTTCATCAGGAGTAGATTCCATCTCAAGAGACCACTTTCTTTGCTTATTCATAAGAAGCAATTCATATGTTCACGTTTGACCATGAGACTGCATCGATTCAGTCATATCTTCAGGCTCCAGTTCTAATTCTAGTCCTCTTGCTACTTCCACCTTAGGTGCAGTCACTTCCTCCACTGAAGTCTTGAAAGTCATCTATATGAGGGGAAGCACAGATGACTCTGGTATCAATTTATTCCAAGCACCTATTAATGTTAATATTTTGACCTTGTCCCGTGAATCACAAATATTCTTAATGTCCTTAATGGTATCGAATGGTAAATCCTTTCCACAGGGTCAACTGACTTTGCCCAGATCCATCAGAGGAATCACTGCCTATGGTAGCTATCACCTTATAAAAGCTTGTATTTTCAATAACGTGACTTGAAAGTAAAAATTACTTCTTGATCCACGGGCTGCAGAATGCATGTTGTATTAGCAGGCATGAAAACAACACTCATCTCCTTATACATCACCAGAGCTCCTGGGTGACCAGATGTATTGTCAATGAGCAGTAATGTTTTGAACAGAATCTTGTTTTTGAACAGTAGGTCTCAATAGAGGCTTTAAAATATTCAGTAAACCATGCTGTAAATAGATGTGCTGTCATCCTAGCTTTACACAGCATAGGCAGAGTTGATTTAGTATAATTCTTGAAGCCCCTAGGATTTTTGGAACAGTAAATAGGCACTGGCTTCACCTTAAAAGTCACCATCCGTATTAGTTCCTAACAAGAGAGTAAGCCTGTCCTTTGAAGCTTTGAAGTCAGGCACTGACTTCTCCTCTCTAGCTAGGGAAGTCCTAGATGGCATCCTTTTCCAATAGAAGGCTGTTTCATGTGCACTGAAAATCTTGCCTTTAGAATAGCCAACTTCATTAATGATTTTTAACCAGATCTGCATAATTTGCTGCAGCTTTTCCATCAGCACTTGTTGCTTTACCTTGCATTTTTATGTTAGGGAGACTGATTTTTTCCTTAAACCTCATGAACCAACCTCTGTTGGCTTCCCATTTTTTTTCTGCAGCTTCCTCACCTCTCTCAGCCTTCAAAGAATTGAAGAGAGTCCTGGCCTTACTTTGGATTAGGCTTTCGCTTAAGGGAATGTTGTGGCTGCTTCGATCTTCTATCTAGACCACTAGAACCTCCTCTGTATCAGCAATCAGGCTGTTTTACTTTCTTATTATTTCTGTGTTCACTGGAATGGCATGTTTTATTTACTTCAAGAACTTCTCCTTTGCATTCACAACTTGCTTATTGTTGAAAATGACCGAGCTTTTGGCCCATCTTGGCTCAGCATAGCTTCCTCACTAAGCTTCATCATTGCTAGCTTTTGATTTAAAGTGAGAAGCTTCTGGCTATTCATTCCATTTGAACACTTAAAGGCCACTGTAGGGTTATTAACTGGCCTAATTTCAATATTGTGTCTCAGCGTATATGGAATGCCAAGAAGAAGGAGAGAGATGTGGGAACAGCTGGTTGGTGGAAGAGCCAGAACACACAATATTTATCTATTAGATTATCTATTAGATTTGCTGTCTTATATGGGTGTGGTTCATGACATTACAGGGTTTATTCTTCAATTTCTTTGATTTTATATTAGTAATCTGTCTTACGCTGAATATCTTGGCTTCTAATAACATACTTTATAAAACTGCTTTTATACATAAACACCTTAAAATTTTAAAATTATACTATTATTACTACTAACAATAAAACCACTGAAGAATGTTCAAGATTCTTTGCAGTTTATGTCCTTAAAATGTAGGGTCTCTCAACATTTTCACATATTAAATTTCCATTTGTTCTTGGGTCTATTCTTAGACTTTCTACTATTCTATTCTATTTTGATCCATTCTTCTGTCTGCCTAGGAGCAACTGAATTTTAATAGATACGTGATAAGTCAAATGAAACTCTAATTAGTTAAATTTGGGGAACAGCGGAAATATTTTTGAATACAAAAGCCTCCAAGGGTTTGTTTCCTTTCTTTCAGCTGTTCATTCTATCATTTATCAGTTCATCCTCTGGCAAAGAAACATGCTAAGAACGTTGAATTTAGGTGAAAAAATTTCAAAAGAAAAAAATCTTAATATCTTCAGAGTACTTGAAACTGAGAACCATGAATCAGACATCTAGTTCAGTTACAAAGTATAGTTTTACTTATTTCATACCAAATTTTCAGTTCTGTAATACTAAAAATGTGTGTATTGTTTTCCATTTTTAAAAATCAAAGTTTAGATAAGAAATATTCAAGTGTCTCAAAGAAGGAAAATTTCCTTTGGTTTACCCAAGAACACAGTTTAAAATATAAAAGAGCTTTCAAAGTAAGCTGACTAAAATGAATACTTGTATAAACGTCTGAGGTAATTTCAATGGGTGTCTGTCGAGTGTTTACTACAAAAGTGAGTTGGTTTTTTTGGGGGTTAATAAAGATAGTTCTGTTTAGTGTTAAGAAATGGCATTAAGAAATGAATAAAATGACTGTATAAGGAAATATTACACAATCTCAAAAATTGTAGTTTTACAAGTCAATTTAATAGTGGGCAATAAAGACAGACATCAAAACTAACGACAAAAATAACCCAGCAACTCTGGTATTTGCCTTCTTACCATATTTTCATTTTCTTTCAAAGATACCAAGGCGGGAGAGTTCCCTTGACCCCTTCGTGGGACTTGCAACAGGGGTATGGCTTGCTTACCTGGCCACCACTGAGCTCAAACCCCTTGTGGGAGAGGGAGCACACAGGCAAGCAGGTGCAGAAGTGCTTTTGGGCTCCGGCCCCACAGCACTGTCTAGGGGTTTGTTACAATTAATGCTCTTTTAGCAGTTGCCATCTGCAGACAGCTGTTAACCAGCTCAGTGGAGAGTCATGAAGACAGCCTTTTACACTCTGCTCTCTTGGTACCTGGGTTCTTGTTCAGCATCTAGGAAGGATCAGGTCACATGAAGGTTTGAAAGGTGATGAATGCAGAGGATTTTATTAAGCAGTGAAAGCGGCTCTCAGCAAAAGGGGAGCTGGAAAGGGGATGGTGCAGGAAGAAGGTGATCCTTCCCTGAAGCCATGTTGTCTGAACTTAAGCCACACCTATCTGTAGACTCCGACAATCAGTGCCGTGACTCCTCTTGATGTTCAGCTGCTTTGCATCTCTACCAGCTGAGGTTTGGGGTTAATATGGGTACAGGATAAGTGGGGAGCGGGGCAGGGCAGACCAAAAATGTAACATTTGGGAGGGAAAACAGGGATAACTGTTCTCATTCAGGGCCGTGGTTTCCAGGCTTAGGGGTGGGGCCTTTGCTGGGGAACTGCCCACTTCTACCCAGTATTTCCCTTCCTCTTATCCACATCAATACTAGTTCAGGCTCCTGGAAGAAAGATCAACTGGCCCAGAATGGTGGCTGAGTGGGGACCACGACTTTGTTTCCTCAAGCATCCAGGAGCCCTCTTGTCTTGCCTGAGATGAGATCAATGAGGAACTGGGGTTGCCTGGTGCAGCAGTTCCAGGTTGCAATGAACTGCCTCCATTTCATTTGCATCTTTTTCTCCAGCTGGAATAGAGGCAGCAGCTGTTCAGGCACCTGCAGGTGTTGAACTGGGAGCTGCAACTGAGGCACTGGGTGGTCGGGACTGTGACAGACCAAGGGTTGATTTCACCACATCACCTCAAGAAGAGGGCATCCAGTGCACCTACCATTACTCTATCGGGGAAGAAGCACAGGAAACCCCTCTAGTGGATCTGACTTGCCCAGAAAGAGAAGGCAGCTATGGAAGTCAAATCCCCCTCAAAGCCAGCCATGATTAGTGAACCACAGCTCAAAGGGCAAAAGAAGACAAAAGCCCCCCAGGATGTAGAGATGAAGGAACTTGAAGATGAGAGCTAAAGTTCTTACCTCTTTCATCAGAAGATTTTCAAAGACTCAGGGGTTGCTTCAGAGAACTTTGGAGAAAGCATTGCCCCTTTCACTCTCTCCAGATTTCCTTTTCCCTAATGTCCTCCCCTGGAGAGATGTCTTGTGGGGGAAGAGGGTACAGAAAAAAGTTTAGAGAGGGGCCTCTTAGCAGTCAACTCCATTCGTAATGAAGCCCTAGAGCTCTGACTGAGATGTGTGTGATTAAATGTAGGAATGGGGATGCACCATGAAAAGAGATCCATGACAATAAGGAAGCACGACTCACAGAGCTTGCTTGAAGCCAGCCTCTGCCAGGTGGTGCTCCGCAGGATTGCTTGAGGCTATGATCTCATCTGTCTCCCTAGTAAGTGATACTCTAACTTTTTATTTGTGACAAAAAAAATATAGATTATTGTAGGGATGGCAGAGGAGGTAGGCGTCTTGATACCAGTCCTGCCACTGCCCCTGTGGGACCAGGGTAGGCAAGTAATTTTACCTCTTGTGTATTGCTTCTTTTGCTGAATTACGTTTTTTTCTTTTTTTTTTTTTGCAAATGGAGTCTTGCTCTGTCGCCCAGGCTGGAGTGCAGTGCCACGATCTTGGCTCACTGCAACCTCCACCTCCCAGGTTCAAGTGATTCTCCTGCCTCAGCCTCCTGAGTAGCTGGGATTACAGGCACGCGCCCCACCCAGCTAATTTTTGTATTTTTACTAGAGACGGGGTTTCACCATGTTGGTCAGGCTGATCTTGAACTCCTGACCTCACGATCCGCCCGCCTGGGCCTCCTAAAGTGCTGGGATTACAGGCATGAGCCACTGCACCCGGCGTGAATTATGTTTTTAATAAAACAAAGACCAAATTTTTTTTAAAAAAAATACTATTTAAATAAATGGAATGGAAGCTGATGTCAAAGAAATTGTTTTCTAATGCATAAAATAATCCGAGATATTTCATTAGCATTAGAGTATTAACATGTAGCTTTGCAATAAAATGAAAAAAATGCTACAGATATTTTAAGGTACTAATAAAAGCTTTAAAACCTCTTGGACATTCTTTAAAATTATCTTATATTTCCACAAAAATGCACTTGTAAATAGATACCATAAGGTTCTCAAGTGAGATAACTTCTCTATGTCTAACAGGGAGCTGTCTCATTATGAACAGAGATGTAAGAGAAGAAACAATATTAATTAGCAGAGAGAATATCCCCAAATGCTAATATTTGAAGCAAACCAGCAGTGAGAATTCCACCTGCAAAAGGTGCTACATGTTTCACTGTCTATGATAAAATGTAATTACAATATAATTATAGAAGCAGGCAAATATTGCTTAAGCAGTCCTTATTTACTAATAGTCTTAGAATATTTACTCCATAAAGTGATTATGAGACAATACCGCAAAGAACAGTATTGCAGCACAGACCTTAATTTCTTTGAAAAAGGTTTGGTAATTTTTCTTAGGTAGCTGAGAATTATCAGGTGTTTTGGAAAAAGCGGCATAAGGCCCAATTCCATTTGTTTGAAGCTAAGTTTCAGTTTTTCAGGAATGTGTTTTTTGTCCTCTTTAATGGCTATTCCTCTCAGTCATTTGCTTGTTTTTGTCCAAATGTCTCTTTTTATAATTTTGTAGTATGTTATTTTTAGATCACACTGAAAGACAATTCTAGATGTGACCCCACTAGCAACATTAGAGAAAAAGTCTAATTCTGTTAAGCAATTTGACAAGCCACTTTAAAGGTCTACAGGAATTCACCAGAGAAAATGAGGGTATCATATCAAGAATAACAAGGACTGGAACCTCTGCTACAACTGTAATTTATCTTTGTTTATTTCCAATGGCCTGTCAGGCACTTCATACCTACACTTCAACAGTTGAGTGCTTAAAACAATACCTAACAGCAAAAACACACACACAAATAATTAAAGATGGTAAAGAGAGAGAAACATGAGCCAATGATAACAGGGACTAATTTTATACAAAATTGCCAGAGTATTTTGGGGGCTCATCATGATCTTTTCTGGTATGTCATTTCACTTAAAAAAGGCCATGACAAGAAAAGACAAACATGAGAAAATTGTGTCCTATAGATAAAAAAGGGAATCACAATCACAGCACTTAAGGGACACAATTCATGCAAGGTTGGTTTTTACAGACACAATAAAAGAGTAGCAAATTTGCAGAGGTTGAAAGTAGGGGATTTACCTGAGATAGAAGCAAAATCTAATCCAATTCACCTTTTGAAAAGAACTAAAGAATAAATACAAAGAAAGAAATAGTACTTAGTGCTTTATGTGAAGAAAATCTCATAGCCTCTATTACAACGTCTGCCCTGTACCCATAGAAATCTATAACCAGTCTATTTAAACCATCAGCAATAGGAATACTTTCAGTCTCCCCAGAAACAAGTACTGCTAATAGCATCTGCATATGTGCGTCTTAAACTTTGCTTCATTTTGAACTCTACTCCTACTCTGAAATCAGAAAGTCTTTGTAGATATTAGCCTCAAATAGAGTTCTTTTTCATAATCCTTTATAGGTGCTTTTCAAACAGCAAGTACTTTAAAATGCTTTCTACTTCAGCAACCTGGGTAAACTGTAACTGATCAGAAGGTCAGGCAGCAGGGATCACCATTAACAGGAATTGTATTTTCTGATACAAGTATGAAGATACGGGTTCTGACAACAGGTCACAATGTATGAAAACTGAATGGCCAGAAAATCTAAAACATAAGCCATATGTATTGACAGGGGAAAACAGTCATTTTACTTCAAATTCAAAATTCTACTCCCTACTCTGAGTATATAAAATACTTGACTAAAATGAACTGATTAGCTTACTTTCAAAAGTAGTATCTGTCAAACAATAATGTGACGATGGCTCTTAATATGTAAAAATTCACTTCAATATGCTTGTCTCATATTAAAAACTCATTATACATTTAAATAAATCCATGAAAATAAATATAATAGCTGAATTGTTCTGGTTTTGTAATACCAATTAGACAAACAGTTTTATTATTCATCTACAGAATAAACTCATGCCTTTTAAGAACTGAACTACCTGTAATCATTCTTATTCCTTTACGGATACTTTCTGCTATGGTCTGAATGTTCATGTCCCCGCTAAATTCATATGTTGAGATCTTAACCCCCAAGCTGATTGCATTCGGACATGTGGCCTTTGGGAGGTAATTAGGTCAGGATCCCTTAGAAAAGAAGCCTGAGGCAGCTTGGTTACCCCTTCCACCCTGTGAGGAGCCACGGAGATGGTGCTGTTCTATGAACAAGGAAGGGGACCCTCACTAGACACCAAATCTACCAGTGCCTCAATCTTGGACTTCCCAGCCTCCAGAAAAATGAGAAAGAAATTTCTGTGGTTTATAAGCCACCCAGTTTATGGTATTTTGTTACGGCATTCCAAACAGGCTAAGACATTCTACAATTATTAAAAACAACTACTTATAAGAAATAGTGTTAGAGAGATAAATAGCCTGAGCATTCAGACATGATCCACACTAATAAATGTTTGTAATTCTATTTGATTTTAGAACTAGCTTTGCATCAAATAAGTTGAAAAAATTTAGTTTGTTTTGCTTTCCTTCTCAATTTATCCAATTCTCGCTATCATAATAATAAAAACAAAATGATGACAATAATAGCAGCTAGCACTTATGTATCAGGCTAAGCTGTTACCTATTTTTGGAATGTCCTCCTTTATTGAAAAACTTCCTATTTACCCAGCATACAGATGTAATGTGCTCAAGTGCAACAATCTGCAAGAAACCAGTACGAGAAGCTGATGGTTTTTCTAAATTACTATGACTTTTGTCTCTACCAAACAATCTTGCATTCCATGATGTAGGACTTTAAGGACTTTGCCCTCAAGAAGTTGATCAAAACAGAATTTAAACCCACATATGGAAATGAGATTTGGCTCTGCTAAAGATCATGTCTGATTTCTTTAAGCAGTTTCATCAGCATCAGCTGTGAGATACACCTGACATTAACAGACAAGGCAGGATTACAGAGCAAGTCCTGGAGTCTAGCCAATTTACCATCCTTGAAACCATGCGGGATGCTATACGACACTATTGAAAACAGACGACAGAAGGCTATCCAAGCAGCTGTGGCATGGTGATCTAAAATAGACAGATCACAAACCAGGCAGACGGAAATGTTTTAGGAGCACACTGAATCACAGCATCAAATGATAAAACACAGTTAAAGGAAGCCAAGAAAAAATCATTTTTGTAAATGCAATAATCAGAAATGAAGTGATTCCTTTACAGCAAAGCCACTGAAAAGAACATGATCCTAAAACAATCGCTTGCAAACAGGGAAAGAATGTGTAAATAACAGTTGCAACTAAATCAAAGGACAATGTAATACAAACATCATAAAAAGTATTATTTCTTTAAAGCAGTTAACAACCATCATTAGAAGTATTTTTCATTGGCCAGGTGTGGTAGTGCACACCTGTGGTCCAAGCTACTTGGGAGGCTGAGGCAGGAGAATCACTTGAACCTGGGGGATGGAGGTTGCAGTGAGCTGAGATCATGCCACTGCACTCAGACTGGGCAACAAAGTGAGACTCTATCTCAAAAAGAAAAAAAAAGAAGAAATATTTTTCATTATTGTCAAGACACAAAAATCTAAATTACACTAAGACAGAATTTGAAATGAGTCTGGTTTTAAAAATTACATCCAGAGGCCAAGTGTGGTGGCTCACGCCTGTAATGCCAGCACTTTGGAGGCCGAGGCGGGCAGATCACGAGGTCAGGAGTTCAAGACCAGCCTGGCCAATATGGTGAAACCCCGTCTCTAATAAAAATACAAAAATTACCCAGGCATGGTGGTGTGTGCCTGTCGTCTCAGCTACTCGGGAGGCTGAGGCAAGAGAATTGCTTGAACCCCAGAGGAGGAGGTTGCAGTAAGCCGAGATCGCGCCACTGCACTCCAGCCTGGGTGACAGAGTGAGACTCCATCTGAAAAATAAATAAATAAGAATAAAAATTATATCAAATGTCCAAAGAGCAAATTTTCCAGGGTAGAAATGTTGCTCCCTTTTTTAGTGTAAGACATCAAGGTCAGGCTCAGTGGCTCACACCTGTAATCCCAACACATTTGAAGGCTGGGGGGTCAAGTATGTTTGGGACTAGGAGTTGGAGACCAGCCTGGGAAACATGGAGAAACCCCAGCTCTACAGAAAATACAAAAATTAGCTGGGTGTGGCAGAACATGCCTTGTAGTCCCAGCTACTTGGGAGGCTGAGGCAGGAGGACTGGTTGAGCCCAGGAGGTCAAGGCTGTAGTGAGCCATGCTCATGACACTATAATCCAGTCTGGGTGACACAGTGAGACCCTGTCTCCAAAAGCAAACAAACAAAAAACTTAGCTGGGTGTGGTGGTGCATGCCTGTAGTTCTAGCCACTTTGGTGGCTAAGGTGGAAGGACTGCTTGAGCCCAGGAGTTTAAGGTTACAGTGAGCTACGGTTGCATCACAGTACCCCAGCCCAGGACACACAGCAATCTCCAAAAATACAAAACAAAACACAAAGCATCACTTTGAGCATGTTAAGGGTTTAGATAAATTGTGAGGTTAATTTATTAATAGTTTTATATGGCACGAAACTGAAGTCTTTTTCCTTTTTTTTTTTAAAGAAATAATGCATTTCATTGATGGATACACTATTTCCCTATTCAGCTGCCCACAAAAAAATCATATTGGTATAATAACACAGAATAATTTGGTTTAAAAGTTCTACAGCATTAAGTATATATCATCAAGCTTCAGAGAAAGGGAAAAACTGAGCTAAGCAGGACTCTAGAAGAAAATATATTTTCAGATATTGCCAGGCTCCAAATTTGTAAGCAAGTTACACCCCAACACTCGTAAAACAAAACAAAACAAAAAAAACCTCAGTATCTTTTCCAAATAAATAATAATTAGGTTCACAGAGTGGCCCACAGATGCCAATTTAATCCATAATGTGCCTAAAATAATATACATCTGCACTGAAAAAGGTATGCAGTGCCACTGCAATGCCTACCAGTTAAACAGAAAAAAAAAAAAATCAAGTGGATAAAATGCTCATCTCTTAAAAGTCAATCGGCTTCTATTTCATTCTATATAGTTGCTGATTTCATCTACTTCTCTAAATTTAATCATCATTTGCTAGATTCCAAATCTATATTCTCAAGCCAGATTTTCTTCAAGGTTTGCTAATGTATGTATTCAACTGCTCACTGAACATTTCTACATCAATGTCTTAGACAACTTTAACCCAGTATGTCCACAGCTGAATTTATATTGCAATATACTTCAAAAAAGAAAAAAAAACTGTGTCATCCACACATGGCCTAAGTTAAAACCCTGAGTCCCTGACACCTACAACAACATCCAATCAATTATCACCCACATTAATACAGTAACATTCTAACTGTTCTTCCTACTTTTACTTTTCTTCCTTTAAACTCATTATTCAATTTCTGCCAGTACTTCCTAAAACTCAACTGGAAAATGTTACTCTTATTTAATTAAAAGTGTTCAACTACTCTTCTTAGACTTCAGTTAAAGTAAAAGCTCATTAACATACATTACAATGCTCTTTACAGTTTACACCTGTTAATTCCTCCTGACTCTTAACTCCTTGGTACAAAAAAACAAGTAACCTTTTCACAATTTGATTTTTAAAAACTGTCATTCCCTTCATGTCTGGTCCTTTGCACATGTTTTTAAATGTATTAAGAAACTATAGAAAAAGACACAATCTTACAATAGTTATTTGTTTAAGGAGTAATATTTCCTTGTATTGATAAGCCTAAATGGTATTCAAAGCATGGATCTTAATTATCTACACACAATGGAGTCTACAAGCAAGGCTGTGATTTTTCAGTTTTTTAAAATATCTAATTTGGTTAGGAATAGAAAATGTAAAATAGTAAATTATGTATAGTGAACACTATTTCACTCAAGATAAAAATTTGGAGTCATTTTAAAATATGAATATCAACTTCTCTCCCAAATATGCCATTAATATGCTCATATAGTAAAACCAGTGTTTAAGATTTTAAAGTAAGGTTGGGCATGGTGGCTCATCCCCATAATCCTAGCACTTTGGGAGGCTGAGGTGGGCGGATTACCTGAGGTTGGGAGTTCAAGACCAGCCTGGCCAACATGGTAAAACCCCCTCTCTACTAAAAATACAAAAATTAGCCAGGTGCAGTGGCACACGCCCGTAATCCCAGCTACTCTGGAGGCTGAGGCAGGAGAATCGCTTGAACCCGATAGGCGGTGGTTGCGGTGAGCCGAGATCGCACCACTGCACTCCAGCCTGGGCTACAGAGCGAGACTTCGTCTCAAAAAGAAAAAAAAAAAATTAAAGTATTAGTAATTATGAAGAGTAGTGTAAATCACCTTAGTTTGTTGATATTTCATAAAATATACCTAATAAAATAATCGGAAACTGACAATCATAAGTAAAATTAACAACTTCTCAAATTGAAACAGCTGTTTTAAAAAATGGGTTGTGAGAATAATTCCCTGGATGAGAAAGAAGCGGGGGAATGGAGAAGAATCTTTAGATCAAGAAGACCAACTAACAGAATTTTGTGAAACCCCACAGTAAGCAGCCATTCCGCCTCCCACCTTCTCAGTCTACATCCTTCCACTCTCCAGGGCAAAGCAGCCTCAAACATTGGGAAACAGCATCTAACAATATATTGTTAACATAATCAACACCATGCCCAAACAAGAAAACTCCTTTATTTTCATCTAAGTCAACACAGATAAAATTTGAGACTCATAATTATAAAAAATAGTAATTCTCATTGACAGAAAAAGTTATCAGCAGTTACTTCTAAATGATATTCATAAAATGTTATACAGTATCTTTTATTAATTTGTCCCTTCCTAATATTAACATAATTCAGGAGGATAAGTGATGCTCCATGTGCCTGAATTTCAGCTAGCTGGGGTACTGGCAGGCAGGTCCAGCAGAGTAATAATGCGGAGCTCTTACAGAATGACTAACACACACCCATTACCTTAGAGTGCTTTTTCCTAAGCAAATTCAATACTATACGTACTTGAAAAAATACCCATAACTTACCTTCTTCTGAGACACTTGCATAAACTAATGCCATATGATCAAATGACATTTTTTTCTTTTCCATGGATAGTGAAAATTATAGATTTATTGGAATTTTGGATAGTTTTTCTAACTTTGTTGCCAGGAATATTTTTCTACACATTCTTACCACAGTTTCCCAGAAAGAGATCTTACCTGACCATCTGATTTGAATCCAGAGCTAATCTATACCTTAACTTTATTCCAAGCCTATACAAGACAGATGGAAATATGATCTTCAGATTGTGTATACTGTGGGAAAATAAAAAAATGTATCAACATGCAGATTTATAAGAAGATTATCTAAAAGTCTTCATTAGAAAAGAAGAATTAAATAAAGTGCCCTTTCCAGTCAGGAGAACAGGAGGCATGAAGATTCTATTCATTAACAACACTATCAATGGCAATACTGTGGACCCTCACAATGAGTCACAGAACAAGACTACTGAAGATGAAAATACAGTTTAACTCAAACAGTTCCCAAATTCTAAACTAGTTATGTTTCAAAACTTGGTCTACCTACCTCAGAGCTTAGAGCTTGGAATTCACTTACCTAATTACATTGTTTTACATAAAGTGCTTAAATCTCATGGCAGCTCACAAAAAAATCACTTAACCTATACTGTATCTGAAATACAGAGTACTAGAGAATCCAATTCTAAGTCAAGGGGGAGCATATGGACTTAGAACCCCTCCCGCCAGATCAAAGTCACTGACAGTAGGTGCGTAAGCATTCCAACAGAGCTGGGCACAGAACACGAAAGGTAAAAACAGGACTATAGAAAATTAAGGTCAGGGAAACCAATTCCCAGGAAGATTTCATCTGACTGTGGGGCCTATGCATTAAATATGAGCAGAAGGCATAGGGCAGGGAGGCCTGCTAAAGAAGAAAGTGAGGCTGGGCATGGGTGGCTCATGCCTATAATCCCAGCAATGGGAGGTGGAGGCGGGAGGATCACTTGAGGCAAAGAGTTCAAGACCAGCATGAGCAACATCGCAAAACCCAGTCTCTACAAAAAATTTAAAAATCAGCTGGGCATAGTGGCATGCGCCTGTAGTCATGTCATGTGCCTGTAGTCCTAGCTGCTCAGAAAAATCACTTGAGCCCTAGAGCTCCAGGCTGCAGTGAGCTAGGACTGCACCACTGCCCTCCTGCCTGAGTGACAGAGCAAGACCCTATCTCTAGAAAAATAATTTTTTTTTAATAAAGAAGAAATGGGAAAGGGCTGAACATAAGAGGGAAGGGGGTTTATCAGTTTTCATGCTGCTAATGAAATTTCCTCTATAAATTACCAGTAAAGAAAAGAGGTTTAATGGACTCACAGTTCCATGTGGCTGAGGAGGCCTCACAATCATGGTGAAAGGCGAAGGGCACATCTTACGTGGCGGCAGGCAAAAAGAGAATGATGGCCAAGCAAAAAAGGGAAACCCCTTATAAAACCACTGGATCTCCTGAGACTTAGTCACTACCACAAGAGTACATCAATTTCAACAAAATGATTTTTTTTAATTTCCAATAGAGAAGTTTAGCAATTTCATGTTTTGTTTTGTTTTTTCTAACAGTAACCAAATGTTCTTAGCATTTTCTCCCTTTATATTCAAGGTAAAGTAACAGTTTTAGCTCTAGTGTAGTTTCACTAAGTTAATTTATGATAAAGTGACAGTATCTGGGAGAAACACTGCCCCACTGATTCCTTCTCACCTTTCCAAACTTATCTCTCACTTCTCTTCCCTTCATTCACTAAGCTCCCACTGCACAGGATTACTCTGAGTTTGTCTAACAGACCAAACTCCTTTCCGCCCTAGGTCTTTGCATATTTTCCTTCTACTTAGAGCTTACCTGCCCTACTTTCTTCAGAATTTCAACGTAAAGGTCACCTCCTCAGAGAGGTGTCTTTCTAACATCTATCTCTCCCATCACCATGTCTTAGTACCATGTCTGAGATAAAATTAGAGCTCAACATACATAATCTTGAAGAAACATAGTGGAATCTCTGTGGAACATTTCTTCAGATGTGAGGAGTTACTTCACAATTATGTATTTTAAATTTTTCAGTACTTCGATCACAGACATTCAACCTCACAAGACAGTCAAACAGCATTTTGAAAAGAAACCCCTCTCCCAAAGATTTACATAAACATATAACAGGACTAATTTTAAAGAAAATACTTCAGTCACTGAGAAGTATAGGATCACAACACAGGCGATGCACAAATGTCAGCAAATCACTGCTACTAAAAATGTAGTAATTAAAGGGTGTTATAGAGATTTCACAAAGAAAATAGGTATTAATGTTATTTTTCTCTCAAGTAAAAATCAGGTATGCCAAACAGGTAATTTTTTGTTTTGTTTTGTTTTGTTTTGTTTTGTTTTGTTTTTTTGAGACGGAGTCTGGCTCTCTCACCCAGGCTGGAGTGCAGCGGCACGATCTCGGCTCGCTGCAAGCTCCGCCTCCCAGGTTCACCCCATTCTCCTGCCTCAGCCTCTCCGAGTAGCTGGGACTACAGGCGCCCGCCACCACGCCCGGCTAATTTTTTGTATTTTTAGTAGAGACGGGGTTTCACCGTGGTCTCGATCTCCTGACCTCGTGATCCGCCCGCCTCGGCCTCCCAAAGTGCTGGGATTACAAGCGTGAGCCACCGCGCCCGGCCTCAAACAGGTAATATTTTAAGTTAAAATATCAACTATCCACTTCTGTTTAGTTCAGAGTCCCCAAAACTTCAGTCAGCTGAGTGTAACATTTGTACTTTGTCCCTATCCTCATACTAGTTTTCATGCTGATTTTTAAAATCAACACACTTTTTAAAAAAGCACACGTAAATGAATTTCAAAGGGAAACTGTCAATTCAAAAACAAAAGCCAGTTCACTTGCAATTAGAAGGTGATCATAAAATTTATTGTACATTACTTTTTAAAAATTGAGAGCTATCTATAAATATTTTACATATATGTACATGTGCTACCAAGAGCTCATGTAACCAAGCTCTGAGAAACATGGGTTTGACTTGCTGGTCTCTGCAGAAGACAGGGTTTGGCCACAGAGCATACAAGCTATTACAGTTTGGAAGGACAAGGCAGCACCTTATATTCAACTCTAGCTTCACATGGATACTTTAGAGTATAATCAACATCACAGAATTATTCAGTCAAAGCACACGTGTACCTTTAAATTTTTAAAAAAGTATTTTATAATGAAATTCCTATATACTCTAATGAAAGCAAGATGTGTGCAATTTTAAAATAAACTGCAGGTTTTTTTTTGTTTTTTTTACTGCTTATTTGTGGTTGGCTTTGAGTAATTCTGTTCACTGGCTACATTTCCTTTTCAGATATGTATATAAACATCATGTTTCTGAGCTCAGTTTGTATTTTTATTTTAAGAAACTTCTGTGGTTTCCTGTTCTGCTTTTAATACCTCTCAGCTGTAGTCATGTATCTCACATTATAGCAGATTAAGAAAATATTATGGAAGGAATAATTAAGATTCCAAAAACAGGTATTGTGAGTGGTGGTGATTATGTGTGCCCTCATAAGAACATTATCTATAGAGTTACATAATATCTAGTCATTTTTAGGAAGAAAAACAGGCTTTCATTTGGCAATACACATGTACATAAGAGATGTACATAAAAGCTGTTGAAAACTTGAAATTCTAAATATCAAGATTAAAAAACAAATAATATTTACTAAGCTCTTATCATATACCAGGTTCTGTGCTAAGCACTTTACCTATTATTTCATTTAACTATCACAAAATCCCTAAGGGGGATAAACTGAGGCTTGAAAAGTTTAAAGTAACTTGCTGAAAGTCACCCAGCCCTTAAGTAGAACAGGGAAATTCTTACAACTCTTGGATTCCAGAGCATGAGCTCTACATTTTCAATGCCAGATCCTAAAAAGCATCTTTCACCAGGTCCTCCCAATATTTGGTATAATGGCCATGATCTCATAGATAAGGAGATCACTGACTGACTTTAGATGGGGAAAACCATCATTCTAGCCTGGCTCTGCCACTGGCTTTCAAATCAAGGCTTTTGCAAATCCTGCAAACTCTGATCTCCTAAAAATGGAAATAATACCAGCCTCATTGTGAAAATGATCAGGCACCAGTTAGTACCATAAACACCATCATTAATAATTACCTCAAAATTACTATTATAGTGAGCCAAGTCACAAAGTAACACACTTTTAGATGCAGGCTGAACACAGCTAGTCTTGCTTCAGTGTGCTTGCTAAATGAGACAATTTTATCACTTTTTCAGGTAGATGAGTTCCGAGGCTCAGCTGATGGAATACAGTACAAATAACAGTCAGGGGCTTGATTTCCTTGTAGGTTGGTAAGCTATCTATGGTCTGAAACAGAACACGGACCCAATGCCAGTCAGTTGCATGTATGTTTGGGTAAACATAGTAATTAGAGAAAAGTATGACTAACATCCAAATATAGGAAGGATGCCTGAGACTAGTAAGAATCATGTTATGTTGCTGTGAAATGATTCCAAACACTTACATAGTTTGCTACGTGAATGATATATGTTCTGCTATAATAAGAAGCTGGAGTGTTTTCTCCTCCATCCCCTAGAGAATGTGACAGTGGTACCCCTCCCTTTGTGAATGTCACATCACACCTTATCAGAACCCATATGTGAATTCCTGACCTCAACTATTGGACTTCAAAATACATATAAAACTAAGAGTTTGACAGACACTTTGAGAATTCAGACTGTGGCAAGCTACATGTTCTCCAAAGACCAAGAGGACATGCTGTGACACTGCCACAGGGCAGTGTCATCATTCCAGCTAACCTCTGAAGCCTTGCTTGCCACTACTGGCACCACCCTCAGCCTTGAGGGACCTTACCTGTGGTAATAGATCTCCACTGTATTTGTCAAGCCAGTTTCCCTAGAGGAACCGCTCGTAAAAAGGTACACCTCAATCTTTAATTAGACTATTTTCCACAGAAGTCGGCTTCCATCCTAATTGGGCAACGCCTTTAATAATTTTGGAACTTACTCACTTTGTGGTTCACGTATCTCACCTATCGAGTATATTCCCTGTGAGATCTGTTCACGTTATTCTCCCCTTCTTTACGCACTAGGAACCTAAGAAAAAATTCTTTTTGTATGGCAATGAACTATGTGATTCACGAAATCATACTTTGATCATCTCCTTACTTCTACCACACAAAACAAATCCACACAAAAAGTCTAAAATAGGCTGGCTATAGAAAAGCTCCTCAAAAGCAACACAATCTATCTTGTATTTTAACAGATAAGTATCCTAATATATACTGTTGGATAGTGGCCCACCTGAAATCTACTCAATGGAAGAAAACTACAAACTTGAGTATGATGACAGAGGATATACATGGCACATATATTTAATTTATTAAGATTCCTTTGTATAAACAACTCCTTTAAAATACTGCAATGAAAATACTTTAAAATTGTTTGGATTATGTATGCTTTATTATATATCATGATTTACTAAACATTATACTTGTATATTATTTAACAGTTTTACAAAACCAGTATGTATTCTATAAGCCATTTATGAAATTTTTAGGGCGCTTTGGCTATATATAATTTAATTTTTGCCTTAGGCACTAAATTTAGAATCAATGTACAGTACAGAAGGAAAGATTCTGGTGTAATAACTGCAACAAGAGTGAACTTTTCATGTATCTGCACTTGTTAAGAGTTTAAAAAATTTTGTAGTGTCTAGAGCATATTCAAGAGCAAAGGTGTCCTAATTATGGGCTGTTGGTCCTGATTCTTCACACAGAAACATGAAGAGAAAAGGGGAAGTTAATTTACTATCCAATAATGGCTTGAAAGAAATAGCTCTTAAAACATATCCACTGAAGTATAATTTGGTTTCCTAACTACAAGAGTATGCCTAGCAGAAACAAAAAACCTCTACTACACATTTAACCACAACATATCACTCACGCATTTATTGTAGTCTGAATTGTATTCTATGTATTGCTGTCCAAGTCTTCTCACCAGATCATAAATACATTGAGGATGAGGACTAAGTGTTTTTCACCTCTTTATTCACTATAGTGCCTGAACTGAGAGTAGTGAAAACTCAAAAACACACCATAAATTTTTAAGGTTTTTGGACCAGGTAGAATTCTCATAGTAAATTAAAAAGTGATTTACTAGTTTATAAATCAATCTCTTGTGAGTTTGGTTAGCACAAATCAATTTTCCAGAGTTTGATTCCCATGGGTCAATTATAAAATTAGATTTCAGTACAATAGTACACAATGTCAGGAGAGTACACAAAGAACAAAGTTTCTAATAAATTCCTGTAAATCAACTGCACATTTCTCTAGTACATATCAATGGGATTTTATAAGCTAACAACCCTTTTATAGCACCACATTCTCTGATGTTTTTTTACATCTCATGACACGTAAATACAAATAAAAGCATAGATTTCATTTCTGCCATTTATTACTATAGAATAACATTAACTCTCCACTTCTCTCATGGCTTTTAAGGTATGTAATAATGAAAAAATACAACCTTCATATAATCTAGAGATGTGAAAAATTAGATTTGTGAGCACCTGTAATCCCAGCTACTTGGGAGCCTGAGACAGAAGGATTGCATGAGATCAGGCGTTTGAGACTAGCATGGGCAACACAGGCCCTATCTCAAAAAAATAAACAATTAAAACTAAATATTAGAATTATAAGTGGCCAAAAATAATTTAATTCAGCACTCCCTAAAGGTAAGAGGCAGTAAGTTTCTTCTTGAAAGTCCCAGCAGATTTGTATACTGTGGGTGTAGTTAGTAGGCTGGTGTTTTCAGTAGGAAGATAATGATTTTTAATTGGCTCATCAATGCAGTTTCATCCTGAAAGAGGAGAAATGAATTTAGAGCCAATATTAACAGGTGATAATTAAATTACGAGTTCTGCATGCTTTATGTCCTAGATTAAGGCAAGGTGAGGCCACTGAGGCCATTAACTATAATAACTGGAGTCTATAACCTTCCTAAACAGCATTTTATAGCATATTAGCAATAGTTGGTTAGTATTAAGTCTGAAAATAGTTTTCTTACTAAAACTTGTTTTATTTATTCAATTTTATACCTATGCATTTAAATTTGAAGAATAATTTACATAATCTGTCTTTTAAAAAAGGTAAATAATAAATGTGAAACACTGATCTCCTGAAACCAATATCTCTGTTTTTAATCATTATTTGTTTTCTACATTTAACATGATTTTAAAGCAATGTTCAAAATGAAGGCCCATGATTGGTTCTTTAATTTAAAAGAGCTGGGAATAAGACAAATTTAAACATGTAATTTTATTAAGCTGAAATTCCTAGTTGAAATGTTTATTCTATTATAAAGATTTTATACCATTATATTTTGACTTAATATTTTAAAATATTAGGTGGTTATTTCACATCCATTGTATGGGCAGTGCTATTAAGCATCCTGTAGGAATTATATCATAGTAACAAGAATCCTTGACAAAAGAGTTTCTTTGTTTTGATTTTTAGAACATTTAATAAACATCTGCATTTACGATATTTTTAAACATCATCACCATCATTTTAACTTTACTTAATGACATATGTTTACATTTGGGGCTTTTGTTACACAATTCCCATGGACTGAGAAGTCCATTTTTGTTATGTGTATAGTGACCATATAATTTACCATCCAAACTTCTGGGGAATAAAAGGGGATGCAATTACTAACATCAATTATGCCAGGATGGTGACATACATCCAGTACAAGCCAGGATGTATGGCACCCTAGCATAAGAGTAGACTATTATAATATTAAAATACAATACCTGGGTTATTTACACTCCCTATTCACCTAAGCAAGGCATCTCTGGAGAAATGCCTTCAGAATCTGTTTGAGCTAACAGGAATGCAAGTCTCCCTGCTATACATAGTGAAATCTTGGTCTCCCTCAACTTCACTGGAAGTGTTTTCTATGGCTGTTGTTTTCACTTTGGTGTCTTAGGCACCAAGTAGAGTGTCTTTGGCACCTGAAGATGAAACTAGTAGAATCTTGAACTACAGACCAGGAGAGGAGTGTGCTGGAGTTGTACAAAGCAGTGGCTGGAGATGAATGGAATTGGAGGCTGTGGAATGGGAAGCTAGGCTCTCCTTCCTGTTTACCCCACAGGACAGTGAGTGTCTCATTATTCCTTTTCATACAGGATCTCCAGAATTTGAGCCAGCCGTCCTTCCTTTCCATTTCCACCAACCTGGTGTTTTACTTAGAACCCACTCAGAGAAAGACAAAGACCACTCACATGAGCAGTGAGTCTTTAAGTTCATTAGGATTCTATGAAACACTGTTCAGGGGAGATAGTTTCCATGGGGAGTTGAGGAGGAGGGGTCTAGAGTTTAGGGGCCCCTCTTTAATTACCCATGACTTCCTATCCTGCTGCAGAAGACTGTTTTGAATAGGAAGGTCCCAGCACTTATAAGATAAAAGGTCCAAGAAGGGAGTAGAGAGATCAATGAGAGGAGGGACACTGAAATAAGAATAGTGGATGTGGTCTCAGTCATAACAGATTCTAAAATTTTAATGTGGGAGAGACAGAAGAAGTACTTCTGGTCCAATAAGTCTCTGTCCATGGCTAGCTACGAGCACAACAGTCACATAGATACCCCTCTAAATGGACATACAATGTATAATTAATCCGTATCTATATAGTTCTTATATATTTTAAACTGGTCTATAATCTTCACGGAAAAATAACAGCACGAGTAGGCTTAATTTTTCTCTTGTTAAATGATTTTCACAGCAATGCCTCTATTCAAGAAAAAAAAGAAAAGTAGCTTCACATTATCTTTAAATGTGCTTCTATTGTATGCTTATCTGTACTACAGTCTTTCACTGTTACAGACCCCATGGTGCATGCACAATCTTTAAAATGGAGAATCCATGTAAGGAAGTTAAATGAGAAAAGGAAAAAAAATTCAAAACAGAATACAAATAGCAAGGTTAAACTGAGTGCTGCTAACCCCCTGCTGACACCAACTAATAGTGCACAGGCAACAGCAGGAATTTGAAACAGAGGTCAGTGTTGGGAAATTTCAGCTCATGACAGTTATAAGTGAAATAAATTGGCTAGTTTTTCTTCCAGTGGTATCACTTTAAAGAATATTTTTAAAGTAACATCAAAGATGATATTAGATATATATACAGTACGAACAGTAAACAAAATAGAAATTTTTTAAAAATCCCAGTCTAAAGTACCCATTAAAAGTGTGCTTTTTCCTGCATTAAGAATTGAGATATAATTTACATACAGCAAAATTTTTAAACATTAAGTTTTATTTATATTTTATACGCTCAATGACTTTTTTCTTTTTTGTTTTTTTGAGGCAGAGTCTCACTCGTAACCCAGGCTGGAACGCAGTGGCGTGATCTCGGCTCACTGCAACCTCCACTTCCAGGGTTCAAGCGATTCTCCTGCTTCAGCCTCCTGAGTAGCTGGGATTACAGGTGTCCACCACATCTGGCTAATTTTTATATTTTTAGTAGAGATGGGATTTCACCATGTTGGGCACGCTGGTCTTGAACTCCTGACCTCAAATGATCCACCCGCCTTGGCCTCCCAAAGTGCTGGGATTACAGACATAAGCCACTGTGCCCAGTCTGAACGACTTTTAAGACAGAAATACACTCATGTAATCAGCACTTAGATCAAAGCACTAAACATTATCACAACCAAAGACATTCCCTTCCTGCCTCACAAAACTATCTCTATTATTATTCAGAAGGTTTCATTCTCTAGTTATTCTCAATTAACTTCAAATTTTATATATACTACTGTAACTGTTTGAAAATTGCCGGCTTAGTGAGTCTCCCTCCCACCCCAGCACCTATCCCCAATATATTTCTAACAAAAATGCTCTTCTGTTTTTCAGCTGTGTTCCCTCATATACCTCTTAAATATAAAGCAGCTCTTATTTCAAGGATGTCAATAATTAAATAACAATAAAATACCTCGCTTGGTAGAAAACGTGCTACTTTGAAAATATATTTAATTTGGAGAATATAAAGAACCAATCAGTGACATTGAGTGAGAAAACATAAAATATCCACAATGCTGCAGGGTATGGGTATTTAATAACTCAAAAACATCAACTAAAAATATGTTAACAGGCTGGACAGGGTGGCTCACACCTGTAATCTCAGCATTTTGGGAACCTGAGGTGGGAGGATTACCTGAGGACTGGAGTTCAAGACCGGCCTGGGCAACACAGTGAGACTGCCATCTCTACAAAAAATTTAAAAATTAGCCAGGTGTGGTGGCATGCACCTGTAGTCCTAGCTACTTGGGAAGCTGAAATGGGGGGATCACTTGAGCCCAGGAGGTTTAGGCTGCAGTGAGCCATGATTGTGTCACTGCACTCAAGCCTAGGCAATGGAACAAAACCCCATTTCTATTAAAAAAAATTTTTTTAAATAAAAAAAGTAGACAATTGGTTGTAGATTCTATTATGTATTAAAATGCTAGTTACTCAGACTCTATTACCCAATCTTTTAAACATTTTCAAATTTTATAAGCAACAGCCTCATTTTTCTTTTCTGCTTTTACTTCTACTCTCTTCCCATTTTAGAAGAAAGCTACACTCAAATCTACCTTCCATTTGCTTATCACCTTCCTCCTGGGATCTTCCATTGAGGTGTCCTTTGATAGCCTTCATCTACAGAACACAACATATCCTCTTTTTCTATTCAAATGAATCCAGGAGATCTAGCTCCACCACTGGTGGAACTTACGATCTCCTCCATCTCCATCACAGGACCTTAAATAATAAAACACAATTCTCACAGTTCCTTCTTTTCTCACCATTTCACAGATAACATTCATCCATTCTTCTTTTCACATCATTCCTATGAAAATATACTAAAATTCATTTACAAAGTTCTTAACTACCATAAATCTGATTCTGTATTTCCTATAATATTTTATATAGAAAGGCTATATAACAACAGGGCATTCCCTCTTCCTAAATTCTCACTTCTATAATGGGGTTTACTTTGTTCTAAAATAGACACTGTTTAATTACCTAAAAATTGACCTTACTATCTCTAGTTAATCAATGTCAACATTTTATGTTTTGACTCTAAGATGCTAGCTACCTATTGAATTCACTCTGAACAGTTCCTCACTAGAGTCTCACAGAAAAAGTTGAAAGTGATTCAAAACAACAAACTTAAAGACAGAAAGGGAAATCTATGGTAGTAAAGTAATCTAGAAGTGAGAAAGACCAAAAGTTTAACAAAGAATGTAGACAGGATTAAAGAAAAAAAAATTAAAGAAGCAGGCTTCTTAGGGCCACTAAAAACAAAATGAAACAATGGTAAAAGGATGGGGAAACAAACATGCAATAGAGCAGAAACATGTTCTGGTGACTGTGTTGATACAGCTTTTGAGAAATGTTTATAGCCCTTACAACAGCATGGAGAACTTACATTTTCCATTTCCCACATGGGGATATTAGTATCTAAAGGGGGAACACATGTAAAATAAACATTTCTGACAACTTTTAAAAAATTATACAAAATTTACCTAAAATTTCCTCTATAAAAACTTGTCTTAGGTTTAGAGATACATATAAATAAAAACAAAACTGCAAACACACTAGGCCAGCATTATAAACATCATGCTTTCAGGGTATATAAAAAGATCACTGGATGCAATAAAAATTAAGTTTCTATCTTCTGTATATGATTGCTGAAGTAGGAGACTCATAGGACCTTAATGCCTACTAACACAAGACAAAAAAGTGTTGAAAGCAGAAAACCAAACATGACGGCTGGATGACTGGCTTCGATATGGGCAATTCCCGTATTCCTAAGAGCATATATAAAGAGTATGCTTAATGCCTCAGCAGGTTTGGCAGTTCTGAAACATGCTGAGTGAGAAATAGCAATAGAGCAAGTCCCTGGAAATGAGCCGTACCAAAAATGTAATATGCATGTCAAATAATAACTTGCAAGAAACTGGTAGCTTTAAGAATGCAATCCCATTATTTTTCTTAGGAGAGAATACAAGCAATCAAAAGATCCAAAACTCAATGGCACATTATGGCTATACATGAGAAATGTATTATTAATCACACATGTTAGAGGACAAACAGTAAAAAACTGGCAATAAAGCAATAACTTCTGAAGTTTTACTGATCTCAGGAGTTACTATTCAAGAACGCCATTATTCCTGGGACCACAAAGCTGTGTATGCCTAATAGGCTATTTCTGGATTCCTTCCTTAAATACTATTTGATATTGAAGAGATTTTTATTTTAACAATACAAACAGCATCTCTGACCAAAGGCCATGATAAAAGCTACTCTTTGAATGAGAAATAAAACTCTCAAATAACTGAAAATTCACCATAGGCTAAATCAAGACTAGTATCTGCAATTCCAGTTTCTGCAGCTACAAACAGTAAAATATCTAAATTTCTTTCATTTCGATTCATTCATATACCAAAGCTGCAACCTGATATTTTAGAGTAATGGTTTATATAAAAATACACACTGTAAAATAACTGCAATTCCAATGGCAATCACTGGTTTCCATTAAGAAGTCATTGGGAAATGGTGCACCATTCTCTCTTTGAAAATAAGCTATCAGAACTGGATGTACACTCAAGCCATTTTTAAAACATTACAGTATATTTTATGACTTCTTTGTTGTAAAAATCCAATTTCATAAATTCCACATCTTCCATTCCATTTTGATTCAAATCTGCTGAAGAAGGAGTATTTGTGAAATACCTCTCAACAACAAAAGCAAAAGGAAAAAATAATTTTTATAAGATTAACACCCACTGCATTAATAATATAGATAGAAATAATAATAACATAGAAAAGTATTCCTACAACTGTGGGCTATTCCAATTTTTATCAACTTCATATTATATGTACCAAAAATATAATTAATTTATAGAGAAAACCCTGAAGTAAATGCTTCTATAAACCAAAGAAAGACAGTGTATGGGAAAAAAACACAAACTTGATCATTATAATGGCTTGTTTTTAACTCGTAAGACACTCATTACCTCTACGAATTTCCTGAATTTCTTTATCCATGAAGTCAGGTGATTAACATCAATCTTTTGAGGTTTTGGGAAGGATTATTAAACTACCTAGTACAGCAGCTGGCACAGAGTAGACGCTTTACAAATGGCAGCTCTTATCACTGTCATTGGAGGAGCCATCATCATCAACTTTGCCATTTCGTAATCTACGTGGTTTCTAAATTAGGATTATAATTTTTATGAAGTGAGAACTATACGTAATATAAACAAGAGTAAATGAAATGTTGTGTTAAAAAATACTGATGTACACTAGTTTGAAAAAAAACACAGTACACAGGAAATCAAATGCCATCCCAAAGTGAAAATGCTAATTAAATGGCCACTTACAAAATTAGACCAAAGCCAAATGTGTATATATACATTACAGTATATTTTATGACTTCTTTGTTGTATATATACACATTTGTATATATACACATTTGGCTTTGGTCTAATTTTGTAAATATATATATATATATGCCCATTCTGTGTACGGAAAACCACAGTTCCTCTGCTCTCACACCACAACAAAAAATCGACACAGAAGATTTCTGTGACCAAATGTGTGAAGAGTTTTCCCCACACAAGAAGCAAGCAATCAATTCTGCAGTGGACACCAACTGGGTGTCCTCCAATTCAACTCTGACACTACCTACCTGGAGGTAGTTTCAGATTCCACAAAGTGAGGGCTCAGTCCACAAGACTGCCCTCCCACCCCTCTGCCTTTGCACAACAGTCACAAGTCTGGGTCTCCAGAACGTCTACCCACTGGCTTCCGGTTACGGTTTCCGCAACCCTGTCTTTGGGTTCAATTAATTTGCCGAAACGAAATCACGGAACTCAGACAAATACTTAAGCTTACTTACACATAAATATTGCAAGGGATATAGATGAAGACATACATAGGGCAAGGTATGGGGGCAAGGGGCACAGAGCTTCCATGCCTTCCCTGGGCACACCACCCTCTGCATGATCAGTCATCAAGCAGTTCTCCAAACCCTTCCCTTTGAGTTACTATGGAGGTTTCATAACATAAGCATGAGTGATTAAACCACTGGCCATTGGTGATCAAATTAACTTTCAGCACAGAGGTTGGTGTGACTTTCAGCCCCACCCCTCTAATCCTGCCTTGGTTTTTCCAGTGACCAGCCTCCATCATGAAGCTACTTAGGTGCTGCCAGCCATCAGTCAACTCATAAGCAAACAAAAAGACATCACTTCAGAGTTTCTAATAGCAAGAAACTGGACTGTAAACCAAATATATCACAGCCATTCTATCATAAAGATTGGTTTGTCAACAAACACAGGGCAAATTAATTAAATTTTACAATGAAACTGAAAATCGCTTAAAAGATTTCATGAAATCAATTAAAGGGATGATGGAGAACTGCAGGATCACATTCAAAGGCCCCGATGAGAAAATCAAAAAGGATAACGACAGGATAAATTCTTCAGAATGACTTGTCTGCCAAGGACTAAGAGAGGCCCTTAGAAAAACTGTAGAAGCAATTTACTATTTTTTTGTAAAAATTATGTACTATTGTACATACAAAAAATACCAATAAACACTAATTTTCATTGTTCTTCTATAATTAGAACACAGTTTCTGTTATTACACAAATTTTCTTAATTGAACTAAAATCAACTTATATGTCTAAGTTTTAGTGTAATTTTTCACAACTTACTCCAAATGTCTGATCCCAGGGTATTTTTTTCTTTTAACTTTTAGGTTCAGAGGTACACGCACAGGTTTGTTACATAGGTAAATTGCATGTCACAGGGGTTTGGTATACAGATCATTTTGTCACCCAGGTAATAAGCATAGTACCAATAGGCAGTTTTTCAATCCCCTCCCTCCTCCCACCCTCCACCCTAGGAGGCCCTGGTGTCTGTTGTACCCTTATTTGTGTGCATGTGTACTCAATGTTTACCTCTGACTTGTAAGCGAGAACATGGGGTATCATGACTTTCAGCTCCATCAATGTTGTTGCAAAGGGAAGGATCTCATTCTTTTTTAATGGCTGCATAGTATTCCATGGTATATACATGCTACATTATCTAGTCTACCATTGATGGGTATTTAGGATGACTCCAAGACTTTGCTATCGTGAATAGTGCTGTGATAAGCATACACATGCATCTTTGTGGAGAATGATTTATATTCTTTCAGGTATACACCCAATAAAGGGATTGCTGGGTTGAATGGTATTTCTGTTTTTAACTTCTTTGAGAAACTGCAACACTACTTTCCACAATGGCTAAACTAATTTACACACACCAGCAGCGTATACGTGTTCCCTTTTCTCCATAACCTCAACAGCATCTATTATTTTTTACTTTTTAATAATGGCCATTCTGACTGGTGTGAGATGGTATCTCACTGTGGTTTTGATTTGCATTTCTCTAATGGTTTGTTTCAATCTACTGCAAATTGCTAGCCAGTTATCACAGCACCGCTTATTGTATAGAAAGTCCTTTCCCCATTGCTTGTTTTTGTCAACTTTGTCAAAGATCAGATGATCGTAGATGTCTGGCATTATTTCTGCGCTCTCCATTCTGTCTCACTGGTCTGTGTGTCTCTTTTTGTACCACTATCATGCTTTTTTGGTTATCGTAGCCCTGTAGTATAGTTTGAAGTTGGGTAATGTGACGCCTCCAACCTTGTTCTTTTTACTTAGGACTGCTTTGGCTATTCAGGCCCTTTTTTGGTTCCATATGAATTTAAAAATAATTTTTCTAATTCTATGGAGAATGTCATCAGTAGTTTGATAGGAATAGCATTGAATCTGTAGACTTCTCTGGGTGGTATGGCCATTTTAAATAATCTTGCTTCTTCCTATCTATGAGCATGGAATGTTTTTCCATTTGTGTCACCTATGATGTCTTTGGGAAGTGTTTTGTAATTCTCATTGTAGAGATCTTTCACCTCCCAAATTAGCTGTAATCCTAAGTATTTTATTATTTTTGTGACTATTGTGAACGGGATTGTGTTCTTGATTTGGCTCTCAGCTTTGATCATGTTGGTGTATAGAAATGCTACTGGTTTTTGTGCACTGATTTTGTCTTCTGAGACTTTACTGAAGTGTTTATCAGATCTAGGAACCTTTAGGCAGTGGCTATGGGGTTTTCTAGTTATAGAACCATATCATCTGCAAACAAATAGTTTGACTTCCTCTCTTCCTCTTTGCATTCCTTTTCTCTTGCCTGATTGCTCTGGCTAGGACTTCTAGTATTATGGTAAGTATGAGTGGTTAGAGTTGGCATCCTTGCCTTGTTCTGGTTCTCAAGGAGAATGCTTCCAGCTTTTGCCCATTCAGTATGATGTTTGCTGTGGGTTTGTCATAGGTGGCTCTTATTATTTTGAAGTACATTACTTCAATGCCTAGTTTGTTGAGGGTTTTTAACATGAAGGGATATTGAATTTTATCAAAAGCTTTTTTTCTGCATCTATTTAGAGGATCATGTGATTTTGTTTATAATTCTGTTTTTGTGGCAAATCACATTTATTGATCTGTGTGTGCTGAACTAACTTTGAATCCCAGGAATAAAGCCTATTTGATTATGGTGGATTAACTTTTTGATGTGCTGCTGAATTTGGTATGCTAGTATTTTGTTGAGGACTTTTGCTTCTATGGTCATCAGGGATATTGGCCTAAGATCTTCTTTTTTTGTTGTGTCTCTGCCAGGTTTTGGTATCATAATGATGCCAGCCTCATGGAATGAATTAGAGAGGATTCCCTCCACCTCAATTTGTAGGAACAATTTCAGTAGGAATAGTACCAGCTTTTCCTTACACATTTAGTAGTTTGGCTGTGAATCTGTCTGGTCCTGGGATTTTTGTGATTGGTAGGCTTTTTATTACTGATTCAATTTTATAACTCATTATTTGTCTGTTCACGGATTCAACTTCTTCCTGGTTCAATCTTGGGAGGTCGTATGTTTCCAGGCATTTATCCATTTCTTTTAGATTTTCTAGTTTGTGTGCATAGAGGTGTTCATAGTAGTCTCTGGGGGTTTTTTGTATTTCTGTTGGGTTGGTGGTAATGTCCCCTTGGTCATTTCTGATTCTGTTCATTTGGATCTTCTGTCTCTCTCTCCCTTTTATTAGTCTCGCTAGTGGCATATCAATCTTATTCTTTCAAAGAATCAATTCCTGTACTTGTTGATCTTTTGTATGTTTTTTCACATCTAAATTTCCTTCGTTTCAGCTCTGATTTTGGTTATCTGTTGTCTTCTGCTAGCTCTGGGGTTGGTTTGCTCGTTTCTCTGGTTCCTCTGGGTGTGATGTTAGGTTGTTAACCTGAGATCCTTTTAACTTTTTAGTCCATTTCTCTGGGTGTTAGTGCTATATACTTCCCTCTTAACACTGCTTTAGTTGTGCCCCAGAGATTCTGGTATGTTATACTTGGTTTCTGCCTTAATTTCACTGTTTACCCAAATGTCATTCAGGAGTAGGTTATATAATTTCCATGTAATTGTATGCTTTTGAGCAATTTTCTTAGTACTGAATTCTATTTTTATTGTGCTTTGGTCTGAGAGTGTGTTTGGTAAGATTTTTTTTTTTTTTAAGTTGCTGAGAATTGTCTTATGGCCAATTGTGTGGTCAATTTTAGAGTACATGCCATGTGCAGATGAGAAGAATGTACATTTTGTTGTTTTGGGTAGAGTTCTGTAGATGTCCTACTAGGCCCATTTGGTCAAATGTTGAGCTCTTGTTCTGAATATCTTTGTTAGTTTTCTGCCCCATCCCCATGATTTTCTAATAGTGTCAGTGGGGTGTTGAAGTCTCTCACTACTATTGTGTGGCTATCCAAGTCTCTTCATAGGTCTGTAAGAACTTGTTTATGAGTCTGAGTGCTCCAGGGGTGAGTACATATATATTTAGAATAGTTAAGTCTTCTTGTTGAATTTAGCCCTTTGCCATTATGTAATGCCTTTCTTTGTGTTTTCTGATCATTGGCGGTTTAACGGCTATTTTGTCTGAAAGTAGAATGCCAAGCCCTGCTTTTTTCCGTTTTCCGTTTGCTTGGGCAATTTTTCTCCATCCCTTTACTTATAGCCTATGAGTGTCACGGCATGTGAGATGAGTCCTGTAGAGAGGATACAGTTCGATATTGCTTCTTTATCCAAGTTGTCATTCTGTGCCTTTTAATTAGGGCTTTTAGCTTGTTTGCATTCAAGGTTAATATTGGTATATGCAAGTCTGGTTTCATCATCATGTTGTTAGCTGGTTATCACACAGACTTGATTGTGTTGCTGCTTTATAGCATCACTGGTCTACATTCTTAAATGTGTTTTTGTGATGGGTGGTAACACAGTCTTTCCTTTCTATATTTAGCACTCCCTTCAAGGCATCTTGTAAAGCAAGTCTGGTGGTAACAAATACTCTTAGCATTTGCTTGTCTTAAAAGGATCTTATTTCTCTTTCTCTTACGAAGCTTAGTTTTGCCAAACATGAAATTCTTGGTTGGAATTTCTTTTCTTTAAGAATGCTGAATACAGACCCCCAATCTCTTCTGATTTGTAGGGCTTTTGCTGAAAGTTTCACTGTTAGCCTGATGGGGTTCCCTTTGTAGGTGACCTACCCCTTCTCTCTAGACACTTTACAAGCAACATTAGGCTGCACCCTCTTGCTGAGTTCTCACAGAGGTGGGACTGTTTGCCAGAAGTTCTAGCAGACATTGCTACCTGGTTACCTGTGACAGGGTTGGGGTGAGGTCACTCTCCCTTTTGTCCATGTGTTTCCCAGGACGAAGGGAGGTTACACCCTCTAGGTAAGTTCACACAGAAGCTGGACTACTGAGCCAGAAACTCTAGCAGGCATTGCTTGCCTGGCTACCTGTGGCAGGGGTGGGTAGGGTGGCCCACCCTGCCATCTGGGTCCTTCCTGGGACAATAGGAAGGCAGGACCTCTGTCAGAGTTCAGACAGAAGCAGGATCACTAGGCCAGAAGCTGGCACCAAGCCTCATCCAGCAGGGATGGAAGCAGGAGGGCAGAAGTGGTGTAATCTGACTGCTCCCAGGCCCCATGACTGCAGGCTCTATTGGTGCTATGGTGCCAGTGTTGGTCTGCTCCAGGGCCCAAGTCTCAGTGCGGTCTCCTTGGACTCGAGAGTTGCCCCCACACAAAATGGGCTCTCTGCTTCAGCCTATAAGCGCAGGGGGATGTGCTCCCCCAGGAAGCTCACACTCACTCATTCTTTCCCATGTTTGGGAGATTCTCCTGGCTCCACGCTGAGCCCAGATAGGTTGATGCCCTTCTTTGTTCCTCACTGCTCTCTGTGTCCCCCTGCTGCCTTGATGGATCCCAGTGTGGTTTCTCAGATCATCAGCCTAGAGGGTCAGTGTTAACTAGCCCTTTTGTTTTATCTCCATGAGAGTGGTGCACATTAGATGCTACTAGTTCGCCATTTTGGCCCCTTCCCCGTGAATCCGATTTAAAGTGAATTTGTTTTAAGCAGCTTTTTTATGAAATTTTTCTCAGATATGTACCCACTATTTATGAGATTAAGTTTGTATAAAATTAAAACTTTTAAATTACATAAGATTATACAGATAGTGGTCTTATACTACACTCAACATTCAAATATATGATTTTCTATAAAATGATTCTATGGCTAAAGAATATCCAATAATACCCTGAATTTTATTGTATTTATTATTTTTATATGAATAGTTTTTGGGGATGCAAGTAATTTTTGGTTACACGGATAAGCTCCTTAGTGGTCATTTCTGAGATTTCAATGCACCCACCATCTGAGTAATGCACACTGTACCCAACTCATCCCTCACCCTGCTACCAACCTTTCCTTGAGTACCCAACGTCCATATCACTCTTATGCCTTTGCATCCTCATAGCTTAGCTGCCACTTATAAATGAGAACACAGAATATTTGGTTTTCCATTTCTGAGTTGCTTCACTTAGAATAATGTCCACCAGCTCCATCTATGTTGCTGCAAAAAACATACTTCATTCCTTTTAATGGCTGAGTAGTATTACATGGTGTCTACATACCACATTTTCTTTATCCACTCATTGGTCAATGGGCACTTAGCTTGGTTCCATAACTTTGCAATTACAAACTGTGCTACTATAAACATGTGTGATCATGTTGTCTTTTTCACATAATGACTTCTTTTCCTTTGGGTAGATACCCAGTAATGGAATTGCTGGATCAAATAGTAGTTCTACTTTTAGATCTTTAAGGAATCTCCACACTGTTTTCCATAGTGGTCATACTAGTTTACATTCCCAGAAGCAGTACAAAAGGATTCCCTTTTCACCACATTCACACCAACATCTACTATTTTTTATTTTTAAATTATGGCCATTCTTACAGGAGTAAGGTGGTATCTCACTGTGGTTTTAATTTGCATTTCCCTGATAGTGATGTTGAGCATTTTTTCATATTTTTGTTGGCTGTTTGTATATCTTCTTTTAAGAAATGTCTATTCATGTCCTTTGCCCATTTTTTGATGGGATTTTTTTTCTTGCTGATTTGTTTGCGTTCCTTGTGGATTCTGGATATTAGTCCTTTATCAAATGCATAATTTGTGAATATTTTCTCTCTGTGGGTTGTCTGTTTAGTCTGCTGATTGTTTCTTTTGGTATGCAGAAGTTTTTAGTTTAATTAGGTCCCATTTATTTAGAAATTATAAAGAAATTTCTTGAGCTCAAAATGTTTCATACTAAATTTACAAAAGTGGCTCACCTTCTTTCTCAAAGGCTACCTTCCATTCAAAACAGGCTAAAATCCCAGAGGAATGATGATAAATGCCAAACAGGTAATCTTTCAAAAATATAGCTGTATCTCATTTATCTGACACCACTGGAAAATGAAGTATTAACTGGAAAATTCACCATGAACCTGAAGCTAGTCCTGATAGGTCCCCCTCATACCACGTCAGGAAGATTTCATTATTATTTCTTCTTCTATGCTCTCCAGAAATATTTTGAACACTACCATCAAAATACTACATCATCTTCTAATTATTTTCTTATGTCTATTTGAACAATTACATAGGAAGCTCTTTGAGGACAAAGAACATGTTTTATTCATCTTTGTATCCACAGCATTCAGTACTGCTCTGGCACACAGTAGAAGTAAAATTAACCATTGTTACACAAAGGAAGGAAGGTAATAGGGAGAAAGGACTCACTTTTTTTTTTTAACACTGACTTTTTTTTAAACAAACTAAGTTACAGCACTCACTTCTTTTTGTTACTGTACAGCATAAACAGGCTGAACTTTTCTGGATGACTATGGGAATACTTTGGAACATCGTGTCACTCTGTGCTATAATAATGATGCCTTATAGTAATATTCAAATACTTAGGCCCTTTATAAAAATTCATCTATTACGGGGCCTTTCCATTTGGGCATACCATTTCTGATCTGAAAGAAGAACTGAAGACTGCCAAGGAAAACTAATTAAACCAGCAGGTAAAACCACTAACCTGAACACTGGGGAGAGTCCTAGATCACTACTGGGGCATCAAGTGAGAGAACTGGCTTTGTGGTGGCAGCTCAGAGATTTTTCTCCATACCGCTAACAATTCAGGCATATGATCCTACAGTCACAGTTTAGAAAGCTAGTTCATATTTCATTCAATTATCTATGTTTCATTAGTCTCCCCTGTCTGAGTACACTGGAATTCCAAATTTCCAAGGTGTCCTAAAGGTGCAAGTGTAATTTCCTAAGTAATAAAATTGTTAATTATATAAAAAATAAAAACACCTGCATGCTCAGCTAAGAATTACACAAAGATAAGGACATATAATTAGAAATGTCCAGAGAAAGGCAAAAAAAGAAAAGTTCTGCATCTCAAGTTGGTTTCTAAACGTGCTACAAATGTTTTTTTATAGATCAAAGACCATTTCAAATATGCTACCATTAAAGCTGTTTCCAAAATCTGTAGACACCAGTTATAGAGATCATGAAAAAGTGATTCACAAGCAACTTTTCTTTAATTCCAAAAGAAGGAACAAGGAGATAGTCTTTTGCTTAGAAAAGAAATTTGTACTATGAGCTAACACTAGCCCATTCATATCTGGCCTGAGGAATCTAGGTGATCTCTCCAGTCCTCACTACTTATGAAGGCCTAGTATAACACTTATCTTGTTGATCTACGTTCTAAAAACCTGCCAGAACCATATTTCTCAAAGGAGATGTTAGCAATACAGATGACAGGACCAGCACTCTGCCATTCCCCTTAGCAACATCATTAGAGTAGGGAAATGATCCTGAAAGAGTACAAGAAACACAGGCAAAGACAAAAAACTAGTCATTTGTCCAGTGTCCATGAAAAGCAGCAAATAAAGAAACTGAAAAAAGGTAATGTTCATGATGCTGAATAGTTGATTAGTCAAAAAGGGCAATGAGATCAGATCATGGCTGCTTCATGATCATCCCCTTGTCTCTGCCACTCCCACTCCAAATCTCAAAAACAGCAGAGTATAATGAAAAGAACATACATATGGATTAAAATTTTGCTTCTAACACTTTGTAGCTAGGTACCCTTGGCCAATTTACTGGATATATGTGAATCTTAATTTTGACAAGGTAATAAGAGGACCAAAGGAGATACTACACATAATAAATAGGTAACAATGCCTTGACATAAGCAAGCACTCAACAGCCCATGTTAGTTCATGCCACAATGGCACAATAACTTAAAGCACATCAGCTTTTTTGCTTTCCATAGCAAGAAATATTTAGATATTTAAACACCTAACTTCAGTTCTGTTATTCTTACAGCTACTTTTTGAGTAAAAGAGGTATAAGGAAAATAAAAAGCATGATTGTTTTAACCATGTAATTTATAGTTGTAGACAAGTATACGAATTTAATTCTGATTTTTGTTTTCAATCCTAAAATAAGTCTCAACTATCAGCTCAGTTTTTTGCAAAGGTACTTATTGATATTTGATGCAGCTGTTAGAAACTAATTTCCACCACTTCCTTTAAAGAGGTTTGTTATATAGAACATTTTATTGTGACAAATATATTAAATGTACCTAGACTAATTTTATTGGCAGGGCTTGATGAACCTTTAAGCATCATTGTGAACCATCATCATTGGTCCTGTGAACCACCATGCACAACATTATTTTTCTAAAATCTAAGTTCAGCATGTTTGTTTTTGCTCTGTTGAAATGAAATCAGTAGTTGCTGATTGAGAGCTCTCATTCAACACAGCTAATTCAAAACCCTGACAGAAAAACAAAGGGCTACTAGAGTACATATAAATATTTTCTCAAGTGGTCCTCCTATCAGTTTTCTTCTTCCTTTTAAAATAGATTTCTGGGCCAGGCACAGTAGCTCGTGCCTGTAATCCCAGCATTTTGGGAGGCCAAGGCAGGCTGATCACTCAAGCCCAAGAGTTCGAGACCAGCCCAGGCAAAATGGCGAAATTCCATCTCTATAAAAAATAAAAAAATTAGCCAGGCATGGTGGTGCACACCTGCAGTCCCAGCTACCTGGAAGGCTGAGGTACAAGGATCACGCTCGACGAGGTTGAGGCTGCAGTGAGCTGTGATTGTGCCAGTGCACGCCAGCCTGGGTGATAGCGTGAGACCTTGTGTCAAAAAAAAATAAAATAGATTTCCTTCCGTCTTCGAAGCTTTACCAATTTCAGAAGAATTTTTTCCTAAATGTAGACACCGTTATGTTTATAAATCATTAAGAGTCAGATACTGTTGCTGGGGTCAAACCGCCCCTCAGACATACATCTAAGCTTTCTGTATTTCTTTTAGTGGTCTCTCCATTCAATATATTTACTGTTTTCTGGAAACAGTAGTTGCTGATATGGAGCTCTCATAGAGAATTAATGGATTTAGTGGGAAGGCTATGCCCCCATACTCTTCAAATCCTCTTGGGAATATAATTCCACCTACCATTTTAAGACAGTAGGATTATTTAAAAAAATGCTACATTTGCCTGTTATGCTAGATATTAAGAACTGAAAAAGAATCAAATATTTTCTATGGACGTGCTTATAATCTCATTTATGTGTATGCATATACACATATACACACTCACACACACATACACACATATCTCCAAGCACTGGCATCCTCAAGATTCAGTAAATAACCTGCCCTTTAGGAAGTATTTTAAAGGTTATTAGACAATGGGTAGATTAAAAAAAGCACTTAGGGTAACAAACACCACTATAATTTCTTGCTTCTCAGAAATCAATAATCACCACAAAAACCTTACACTGCCCAAATAAGGTGTACTAGTGACTTTGTATTTATCCATTCTGATATCCCATTCCTTCCGGCCCATGCAAGGGTTGTATTTCCCCACTCCTTGCAGTTAAGTAAGACCATGAAACTATTCTGGCCAATGATATTTGAGCCAGGTCAAAGCATTTCATTGCCAGTGTGAGACTTTCTACAGAATCTCCCTCCCTGCCATAGCAATCATGGTGCCACAAGATCAAAGCAGTCTGGATTGCTAAACTACCAAGACGAAGTCAGTCACCCCAGAGAATCACCCAGTTACACAGTGTATCTGTGTGAGGAGAAATAAACTTTTGATAGGTTAAATCAGAGGTCCTCAACCTTTTTGGCACCAGGGACCAGTTTTTCAGAAGACAGTTTGTCCATGCACTGGCACCAGGGGTTGGAGACCTGTGTTAAATAATTGAAATTTTGATGTTGTTTGTTATGCAGCATAATTTAGCATATCCTGATTGACAACAGAGATGTAGTGTTTCTGTGCTTCCACCTAAAACTACTTGGAATTGATACGAGAAGATTTTCTAAAAGAATACTCTCAGACAAAAATTTTACGGTGTAAAGGACCCTGATGGGGAGTAAACTGTTTTGGGATACATAAAACAAAGATGAGAAGTTGAGTCAAGGAATGCACTTGGGTATAAGAGGAGATGAGATAATTAACAAAAATAAATTCGGAAGAAGTCTTCAGGAAACATATGAAGGTGAGAAATTTGTCTGCAGTTAGTGTCAGAATGTACCACCACAGAGGCTGACATCAGGATAAAGCCTTAGTCCTAACCTCACATGATTCTTTCACTTACCTAACACTGCCTAACTGCAGATTTACTCTGCTCAACTCTGGGAATAGTTTCTGAAATAGCATGAAATATTTCTGTCTATTTCACAACAAAGATTTGTTCCCTGTGACTCTTTCTTGCCCTGTAGCCTTGTAGCTTACTGTCTGGCTTAAACTCTTGATCATCTAAATTCAACGGGTATATACCACAATGTTCCCTGACTCTCTTCCTGGTTTCTGACTTGCCGCTTTCCCCGGACCCTGAGTAAGGTCCAGACTACTTGTCTGACTTGCTGCACCAGTAGCAGTTTAGGTTTAACTGACCATCAGGTCTTCCCTGCTACTTAGTGCATCCCCTTCTTTTTCCAAGCCCAGCTTTCTATACAATTAATTGCAAAACTCATCACATCTGTATTTCTAGCTTTCATGAAGTAATCAATTCAATCAGTTGATAGCTGGCAGCCTCCTGTGTAAAATAAAATAAAATGGCAGGATCTAACAAAATTCAGAAAGTCTTAAATGATTTACGTAAGAGATATAATTTTCCTCAATGCGTTTAGAGAGAGGTATGTACAAACTGCATACACTGCTTTATATGGTCAGTAAATACACATGAATCGTAGCATATTTTTTCTCCTTTAATAACTGCTATAGAAAAAGGAGGAATGACCGTATTGCTCATGCAACACAGGTTTTATAGATCAGAGATTTTAGTATCTATGGAGACTGTGATGGTAATTTATAATTTAAACTTTTCCAGCACAGTAGGTATAAACTGGTCAGCCACAATCCAGGGCACGAAACAAACAAAAAAAGTAACTGTATTTTCTAAACTGATTTGTTTCTAGTTACAAGTTGCTATTTCAAATCATCCTAGGAAAAAAATCAACCTTGCCATTTAAAAAGGTATCTCAATATCTGCTCATTTAAAACACTTTCCTTTGGCTGTTTAATCCATAAAAATTTCTACCCCTCCCTACAGTTATCTCCTCCCTTCTTACCAAGTTGGCATTTGGGTATAAAAGGAAGCATGACTTCTTTTACTGTCTTTCCAGGATGGCTTTTCATGAGCTTCACTTCTTGGCATCAGGTTGTGTTTTCACTTCATCCACTTGGTCAGTAGGCAAGCTGTGCCAGTAGTTGCAGAGAGATGTCCAATCTCTCTGTTCACAAGAAATCTGCATACAGCTGCCTCCTCCTCCCTCTTGAAACCAAGCCAATTTCAGTCTTGCAGCCCACTCAGTACTATCAACTCTTGCAGGGAGGTGGTAGGGGGGTGGTGAGGGGATAGTCAAAACTCTTGGTTGCTTTCTCTGCATTACCCTAGAGTGTGCAGAACCCTATAAAAACTGCCCTTTGGCTTTGTCCTTCATCCTTTATCTATTACTACTGCGCTATGACAGAGATGGCACTCTGCTCCAAACAAGACTTTCCAAAAGGTCTATGGGTTTTGCAGGCTATACCCAGAGAAACCCTAGCAACAGCCTGCAGTTTTAGGGATTACTCTTTGGCCTGTCTGAAAGTTCTATTTTGTTGCACCTCCAAGGTAAAGGGAACTTATTCCCTCCACAGGGCCCAGGTATCATTCTTACCCTAGCCTCACCCACTCTGAATCTATGTACCTCAATCCCCCATACCTAAAAGGGATGGACTGACCGGTCCATGGTGTCTAGAATTACTCTTCTTACTACTATTATGACATAAAATAATCCTCCAAATATGGTTTTTGTTAGGTAAAAACCCAGCTTTGGAAGTTCTCAGAAAATCCTTTAACCACTTGAATGTCTGGCTATTGTCTATCTTTGAACTTTGAAAACAATTAAGCTTCCCTGTTCTAGGTGGTAACCCTAGCAATAGGCTTTAGCCTATGGACTATTCTTTTTTTTTTTGAAAGCGGCACAGGCTCATTTTATTCCTACCCTTCTGTGTCCAGATTTCCTGTTTCCCCATCACAGAATTCCACCAGTGGCCATGAAAAACCATGCAGCAGGAGCATTTACGCAGAGAGATAAGGTTCTCTAGTTTGATTTCAGCTGAACACAGTGACTGGTTCATTGGAGTTTTCACACTGAGATACAGTGACCTCCTTAAGTAGCCCCCTGTATGAAGTAAACAATGGTTATTCATACCATTGCCATCTTGTGATGACTGATGGTGAGATGTGTCCTACCCTTCTCCTTTTGAATAGGCTTCACTGTTTATAGGGTGCTTATGAATCCCTTCCTTTTTTTTTTTATCATACTTTAAGTTCTACGGTACATGTGCACAACTGGCATGGCTTTATATGGAGTTTATTACAGCCTACCACAAACTTATTAATAAGAAACAGTATTCCAGATATTAGGTCATCAGCCAAAGATAAGTGCAAGATATTTTTTTCTTTTTTTTTTTTAAGGATGGCCCTAAGAAAAAATATTCCTTACTTGATTTAATGACAAATTGAGACATAGAAGTAGTAGTTGGTGAGAGGGAGATCAAAAGGCCCCCCTTTTGTAGCTGATAAATACGTTGGAAGAAATGTAATTTATTATTATACTTTAAGTTTTAGGGTACATGTGCACAATGTGCAGGTTTGTTACATAGGTATACATGTGCCATGTTGGTTTGCTGCACCCATCAACTCGTCATTTACATCAGGTATTTCTCCTAATACTATTCCTCCCCCAGGCCCCCACCCCACAACAGGCCCCAGTGTGTGATATTCCCCTCCCTGTGTCCGTGTGTTCTCATTGTTCAACTCCCACTTATGAGTGAGAACATGTGGTGTTTGGTTTTCTCTCCTTGTGATAGTTTGCTTAGAATGAGGGTTTCCAGCTTCATCCATGTCCCTGCAAAGGACATGAACACATCCTTTTTTACGGCTGCATAGTATTCCGTGGTGTGTATGTGCCACCTTTTCTTAATTCAGTCTATTATTGATGGACATTTGGGCTGGTTCCAAGTCTTTGCTATTGTGAACAGCGCTGCAATAAACATATGTGTGCATGTGTCTTTATAGCAGCGTGATTTATAATCCTTTGGGTATATACCCAGTAATGGGATGGCTGGGTCAAACGGTATTTCTAGTTCTAGATCCTTGAGGAATCGCTACACGGTCTTCCACAATGGTTGAACTAGTTTACAGTCCCTATGGACTATTCTTAACAGCAGAAAGTGGAGGTGGGCAGGGATGTAAAGAGAGGGAAGTAGCATGACAAAAATGGAAAGGCACAGGATAGCATTTAAGATAGTATATCACCCTAAGTACTAATGGCCATAGAGAATAATTCCACTTCAAGGGAAAGGAGCTTCTGATTATAAATCTTTCGTACTGTAATACTAATAGTAATACTTTACTCAAAACAGGGCTCATATGTAACTTAGTCTTCTCCTTCAGAAAGCAAGGCGAATTAGAAGTTTTCATATATGAACGAAGTTTTCAAAAACATCACAAAGAATCAACAAAGTATGTTTTTCCGTAGTTGTTCATGACTCTATAAAGAGTAAAAAAGTAAAAGGAACATACCGAAAAGAAAGGAAAAGTCTATATTTTTCTAATGGCACGAATAAATGGTTAAAACTTTATGCATGTTAATGGAAAGTAACACTAAGTATATTTTAGGGATAGTATTTATAAGAGAACATCTTATTAATTAATATGCAATGCATTACAGTCTTTAGTGAAACAGTGAACACCTTTATGATTATGAATTTTTGTGTAGCTTTTAAAATGTCACCAATATCAGTCAAAACAGCATCATGTCTCAACTGACGGATTGCTTGCAGACCTCTGACAGCTAAATACATTTTACTGAAAGTCATGCCTTGACAGGTGAGAAAATGTCATCTTCAACCTGTGTGTGATGATGTGATGATAGTATCTGAAAGCAAAATCTGTACCCAGTAGACTAGAGATAAAAGGTACTAATCTTTTACTATTCTAGGATATTAACGATTCAACTAAGGGCACTTACCAAATGTTGGACAAATTTTCATATGGCTCAGTATTTTAATTAAAGAACACTATTGTCGTACGTCCTACAAAATACTTCTTTTGTTGAAATTCAACAGGCTCTGAGTTTGTCTTTCACAATTACTTATTGGTTTTAAAAGAAACACAATGTTAGAAATTGCCTTTTAAGAAAGGTGAAAACTACAAGTAGTGGGGCTTAGAAATAAGAAGGGAATACAACGCATTCCAATAGAACAACAAACGAATCACACAGAACTGATTATATTATAGCACCATGATCGATTAGATCAGCAACAGTTGAAAACCATTAGTTCTTGCTGTCTGCAGTTGGTGAGATGTTTTTCTTCCTCCTCTACAGTGTGGTGTCAGTTTATCACTTTCCTACGCAGGCAGTGCTTGAGGCTCTGCTAACCTTAAATACAAATTTGAAAGGAACGAAAAAAATATTTTAACAATAAAAATGTTGTTCACATATTAATCAAACATACAGCAGCAATTTCTCCAGGGACTGTGAAGAATATTTTGTAAAGGCAATTTAAATGCTTAACATGACATTAAAAAATCAATTTATCTATTTAGTGCTTCTATAATTTTACTGTCTGTAATTTAATGTCTATAATTTTAATTTTCTCAATATCAGTGACTTACTCTTCCTATACCTATTTTCTTCCACAACTACTAATTTTGTGAGTAATTTGTCAATGCTATTGTGTTAAGATAAAATTCAAGTTCCTTCTTAAGTACGTAATACTTAAGATGTGTTGGTTATATGATAATTATTGCAATCAAAGCTTTAAAGAATGTTTTGCCATGTATATTTTAAACCACTTATGGTAAATAATAAGTAACAAAATTATAAACATACAAAAAGTTGTTGTATTGAATCTATTATATTGAAAACTGCTAAATTCTGTAAAATATTGTCTTCATTAATCTGTCCCAAATATTAATAACCAATAAGAGTTTAGTACCAGGTGTCCAAATAAAGAACAACTCACAGTCTTCAAGGAGGTATGAACCTAACTCTTTCCAGTGTATACTCACTTAATTTGCTGTTTGCTACAATAATAGTTATACTCAGCTTATAAAGATCAGTTGCAATTTTAAGTGCACTGTCAGGCAGATGGTCTACAAATTCAAAGTCATCACAATTGATCTCTAGTCAGAGGCAGAACTAGAAATGTGCCAATCAGTGCAGCTGTCCTGACAACTACTTAAGGGCAAAATTCATTTCCTCCTCTTTCAGAATCTCATGAGGATATTTCCGTCATTCAAGGCTGCACATCTGGGGGAGAGTCCACAATGGAATTGAGGATAATGCCTTACATATGTGATGTTTTCTCTCCTCATAAAACTTCTTTTTCAAAAAAAAAATCTTTTCTCATTAATTCATTCATCAAACATTTAATGATCACTTATGTGCTAAGTATACAACATTTAGTTTTTTTCTTTTTAATACAGACTGGGTCTCGCTCTGCCACCTGGGCACAATCCTCCCATCTCAGCCTTCCAAGTAGCTAGGACTACAAGCACACACCACCTCACTTAGTGTGTATGTGTGTGTGTATATATATGTTTTTTTTGAAAGAAGGTTTGTCTCACTATGTTGCCCAGGCTAGTTTCAATCTCCTGGGTTCAAGCAATCCGAACCACATCACCCATGCTCTCATTAACATCAGTACTTTAATTCTCAATATCTTCATTCATTCACTCATTTCTTGCAGCAGGATCCTTTAAGGACGTAACTCAGAGAGACTGAGAAGTGGGAAAAGGAGTGGAAGCAATTATACTCACTTACGTTAAAACTGAAAAAAAAAATTCGAAGGCATTAGTTTGCTTCATAAAATCTGCCCCAAATTACATTAATGACTGAGGTGCAAGATTTTTGTGGCTCTAAGGCTTTTTCACATGAGCCTTTGGCTGCCCAACATGTAACCTCTGGATGTGTTTCTTGGAAGGTTTCAAGAGTCGGAGCCTGGAAAGTAGGGAGTAAACTGGCTGTCTCTATTGTAAAATGACTAAGACCCCAGTATGAAGTAATGAAAATCTGTTAACTAGATAAATCAAAGTACTCATGCTTGAAGAAAACCGGGTTGAACATAACCAATAACATGATTAGACATCCCCAAATCTGTAGACTCCCGATAAATCAGGACTGAAAAAATATCAAAGTAGCAAATTTGCAGAATCATTACCATAGTACGTCTGCAAATTTAAAGAGAGTTCACTTGAAAACTAGATTTAGGTGATATTTCTGGTTTTTCAAATCCATTTTTAACGATAAAAGTAACAAATGATTTAAGTCCAAACTGAGAACTACCCATAAACATAGAATAAATTATGATATAATCACACAATGGAATATTACACAGCAATAAGAATAAACTACAACTACATAAAATATGTACAAATCTCAAACAATATTGTGCAGAAGAAAACAGACATAGGAAAGTAGTACTGTATAATTCCACTTATGTACAGTCCCAAAACAGTCAAAACTTATCAAAGGTGTGAGAAGTCCAGACAGTGGCTAAGTGAAGGAGGCAGGAGGTCTCCTTGGAAAGGAGCGCTGGCAATGTTCTTTTTTTAAATCTGGCACTGGTTACACAGATGTGTTCACTTGAGAAGCATGCCACATACTTCACAAAAGTTTACTTTAAAAGTAATACACATTCACTTCAGAACTTTTTTTCTTTTTTTAGATGGAGTCTCTGTTGCCCATGCTGGAGTGCAGTGGTGCCATCTCAGCTCACTGCAACCTCTGTTTCTCAGGTTCAAGCGGTTCTCCTGCGTCAGCCTCCTGAGTAGATGGGACTACAGGTGAGCACCACGACACCCAGCTAATTTTTGTATTTTTAATAGAGATGAGGCTTCACCATGTTGGCCAGGCTGGTCTTGAACTCCTCACCTCAGGTGATCCACCTGCCTCAGCCTCCCAAAGTACTGGGATTACAGACGTGAGCCACTGCGCCTGGCCAGAAATTTTTTTTTATTTTTTATTATACTTTAGGGTTTTAGGGTACATGTGCACAATGTGCAGGTTTGTTACATATGTATCCATGTGCCATGTTGATTTCCTGCACCCATTAACTCGTCATTTAGCATTAGGTGTATCTCCTAATGCTGTCCCTCCCCACTCCCCCCACCCCACAACAGTCCCCGGAGTGTGATGTTCCCCTTCCTGTGTCCATGAGTTCTCATTGTTCAATTCCCACCTATGAGTGAGAACATGCGGTGTTTGGTTTTTTGTCCTTGCGATAGTTTACTGAGAATGATGTTTTCCAGTTTCATCCATGTCCCTACAAAGGACACGAACTCATCATTTTTTATGGCTGCATAGTATTCCATGGTGTATATGTGCCACATTTTCTTAATCCAGTCTATCATTGTTGGACATTTGGGTTGGTTCCAACTCTTTGCTATTGTGAATAGTGCTGCAATAAACATATGTGTGCATGTGTCTTTATAGCAGCATGATTTATAGTCCTTTGGGTATATACCCAGTAATGGGATGGCTGGGTCAAATGGTATTTCTAGTTCGAGATCCCTGAGGAATCGCCACACTGACTTCCACAATGGTTGAACTAGTTTACAGTCCCACCAACAGTGTAAAAGTGTTCCTATTTCTCCACATCCTCTCCAGCACCTGTTGTTTCCTGATTTTTTAATGATGGCCATTCTAACTGGTGTGAGATGGTATCTCACTGTGGTTTTGATTTGCATTTCTCTGATGGCCAGTGATGATGAGCATTTCTTCATGTGTTTTTTGGCTGCATAAATGTCTTCTTTTGAGAAGTGTCTGTTCATGTCCTCTGCCCACTTTTTGATGGGGTTGTTTGTTTTTTTCTTGTAAATTTGTTTGAGTTCATTGTAGATTCTGGCTATTAGCCCTTTGTCAGATGAGTAGGTTGCAAAAATTTTCTCTCATTCTGTAGGTTGCCTGTTCACTCTGATGATAGTTTCTTTTGCTGTGCAGAAGCTCTTTAGTTTAATGAGATCCCATTTGTCGATTTTTGCTTTTGTTGCCATTGCTTTTGGTGTTTTAGACATGAAGTCCTTGCCCACGCCTATGTCCTGAATGGTATTGCCTAGGTTTTCTTGTAGGATTTTAATGGTTTTAGGTCTAACATATAAGTCTTTAATCCATCTTGAATTAATTTTTGTATAAGGTGTAAGGAAGGGATCCAGTTTCAGCTTTCTATATATGGCTAGCCAGTTTTCCCAGCACCATTTATTAAATAGGGAATCCTTTCCCCATTTCTTGTTTTTGTCAGGTTTGTCAAAGATCAGATAGTTGTAGCTATGCGGCGTCATTTCTGAGGGCTCTGTTCTGTTCCATTGATCTATGTCTCTGTTGTGGTACCAGTACCATGCTGTTTTGGTTATTGTAGCCTTGTAGTATAGTTTAAAGTCAGGTAGCGTGATGCCTCCAGCTTTGTTCTTTTGGCTTAGGATTGACTTCGCGATGCGGGCTCTTTTTTGGTTCCATATGAACTTTAAAGTAGTTTTTTCCAATTCTGTGAAGAAAGTCATTGGTAGCTTGATGGGGATGGCACAAGACAGGGATGCCCTCTCTCACCGCTCCTATTCAACATAGTGCTGGAAGTTCTGGCCAGAGCAATCAGGCAGGAGAAGGAAATAAAGGGTATTCAACTAGGAAAAGAGGAAGTCAAATTGTCCCTGTTTGCAGATGACATGATTGTATATCTAGAAAACCCCATTGTCTCAGCCCAAAATCTCCTTAAGCTGATTAGCAACTTCAGCAAAGTCTCAGGATACAAAATTAATGTACAAAAATCACAAGCATTCTTGTACACCAATAACAGACAAACAGAGAGCCAAATCATGAGTGAACTCCCATTCACAATTGCTTCAAAGAGAATAAAATACCTAGGAATCCAACTTACAAGGGATGTGAAGGACCTCTTCAAGGAGAACTACAAACCACTGCTCAATGAAATAAAAGAGGATACAAACAAATGGAAGAACATTCCATGCTCATGGGTTGGAAGAATCAATATCGTGAAAATGGCCATACTGCCCAAGGTCATTTACAGAAATTTTTTAAATTGAATATATTACATACTCAGTCTTGCATCTTGCTTTTTTTTTTTTTTTTCCATTTTAGACTAAGTCCTAAGTACATTTCCATGTCACAATGTGTCATGAACATGTTAACTCCTTCATGTATCTTAAGATATCTTAAAAATAAGAAAATGTAGTTTGTATATGTATGTATTCACATATATATATACACTAATATGTAAAGTTTTAACATAAAATAGCACTTAAAGACCCAATATAGGGTAAGTTTTAAGAGTTTTTCATGTCAGATCACTAGTTATGCTACCAAAAGAATAAGCACCATTCCTCCAGCACAGCAACAATAATAGCAAAAGTTCCCCACCCCCAAAAAAGTATTCTCTTCAAAATTTGTCCTAATATAACAATTCTTTTAACTTTAAGAATGGTTTCAATAGTTTGGTTGCAAGAATTTTCCACAGTTATGAAGCAGAAAAAAAAATACAAAAGTTTATTCTTGGCTTTAGGACTTATTAAGAAAAGTTTCCCCTCCTATTTCTATCAAATTCACCTGATCAACGCAGGGTGATGCTAATATTCATTTATATTCCATAGTATTTCCAAGAAAATATACATGTATGTATTCTTGGTGTCACGAACCAAGTCAGGAATGTTTAAATATACACATATGAATAAATAATAAAGCCAACTATAAACAAATACATTGGTGTACTGCAGAATGCATGTGCATTCTATAACCAGAGGCATAGTTTATGTAGTGTGAAAATGTAGCCTACGACCACAGAAAAATTCACACAATCTCATACAGACTAAAGTGAAATGTTTATAAGCAAGGAAGAGAACATTTTTATCTGTGGAAGCAAGAGCTCTCCTATCATATCCCCTCCTGTGCTAAATAAACTACGCAATCAAATAAGCTAAGGTCCTGGGCAACATGGAGAAACCCCATCTCCACAAAAAATTTGAGGGATGGTAATGTGTGCCTAGAGTCCCAGCTACTTGGCAGGCTGAGGTGGGAGGATCACTTGGGCCCAGGGGGTTGAGGCTGCAGTGAGCCATGACTGTGCCACCGCACTCCAGCCTGGGCAACAAAACAAGACCCTGCCTCAAAAAAAAAAAAGAAAAAAAAAGAAAAAAACTAAACTAAATCAAAGTACCTGCCATAATGCTTAAATCCTCTTTTTAGCTAGACAGAAACAGTGCTTCTGTCAATACCTTTCTTCCCTCCTCCAACTAACCTAAACGAATTTGAAATTTCAAAGTCTCCATTGTAAACAATACATTTTGTAAACACCTAATGCTTGGGCAAGAAATCAACAAATGTTTGTTCCTTTTACTTCCCTACTATCAATTATTAGCTTTGTTATATGGAACTATAGATACATAATTACTTAATCTTTAAAGTCTTTTGTGGTTTGGGTCTTGGTTTTGTCATAATTGTTTACATCTTCTCATTGATTACTTTTGAGAACTAAGATAAACTGATATACAGCTAGCTGACTGCTGTTTACTTTTCACAAAGAAAAAATCGGCCAGATACTTTTGCAAGCAAATAGTTTGATCAATTACTACCTTATTAAAATTACAAAAGTATTTTTAGAAAAAAAAAAGAACGAGAAAAGGAAGTGAAAGAAAAGAGGGGAAATGATTATGCTTTAGAATACAGTTTATGTAGATAAGAGTAGCTGTGGGAGACACAGTTTTAAAATGCTACCTTTAATTTCTGTTCGCAGCTGTCAGCTAGATAAGATTCTTAAATGCAGACCCTAAACCTAAGCTTACCTGCACTCAAACCTTTAGCTTGTGGTCTTGAAGATTCTAGGTGAAGACCCAACTAGAAAAACATATACTGTATTTATAACTACCAGAGTTCATACGTCAAAAATGAGACCTACAATTCCCTCAAGTAGAATCTCAACAGTGTGGCTTTGGGTAAATTTATCTAATTATACTTCAGTTTCTTCATCCACATAATGTGGATGAGTACTTAAACGACTGTAAAGATTAAACGAGTTAATGGGTTCCTATCTGCCACACAGGAAGTGCTCTATAAAAGTTCATCATTGTTACTATAAGGAACATCACCACCAATAAGATAATTTGTTGCATCATTGTTACTATAAGGAACATCACCACCAATAAGATAATTTGTTGCTTCCCAGTCTGAGCTTTAGGTCTGTAGTCTTACCTCCAATATTTACTGCTGCAGTTGGGTGAAAAAAATATAATTTTAGGCTATTAGCAAGACTTACACCTTTTCAATGCAAGGCTCCTGATTCTGTGAGCACAAACTTCTTGGAACCATGGTCTGCATTTCAAAAGAAACATTCATCATTTTTGTGGCAAAGATCATTTGATGTACTCACTTATATATATAAGCAGAATTTCTAAGGAATCTAAAACTCTCCCACTGGTGTTGGTGCCTCACTCCTGGTGGGGGGAGTACGAAAAGAAAGTGTAGGAAATGAGGAAACACAACAGAAGGGTGAAAGTACATTGCTTGAACAGAAGGCAAAGAAACGGTTTATATATCCACTTTAAAGATCCTACTTAACATGACCATCCTTTTCACATGTTTCTGACTTTCAGTATTTCAGAGTTAACAAACACACCTATTGCTCCCAGCATTCAGTCTTCCCTATTTTGACTTACTTACAGGCTACATCAGGAAATTCATTTCTAATGCAGTCCAAGAAGGGTTTCCAGGGCTAAAGATTTCTTTTTTCTTGTTTTAAAATAATTCCCACTATGGACCCACTCAGCATCTTTTTCTTTAAAAAAATTAAATGGTTTTCATGTGTCTTTTTAGAATGTCTCTGTTTAACATTTTAAAACATGTATTTTAGTGTAGTTAAACACATTTATTTAAAGGATTAGGTGTGATTGCGTGCCTCATAATGGTCACCTGTAATTATTTTTATAATCATCAACTGTTCAGATTTCATATTTATATTTTCCAGAGCATGACAGGCACTTGCTTCACAAGAAGAAAAAAATATAGTGCATAGTAGATGCAAATTATTTTTCCTCAGTTTTCCATAACCAATTTATAAATACTCTGTATTTTAGCTAAAAATTTAATGTAAATCAATGTTAAAAACTGTGCATTCTGAAAACATGATTATCAAACAGGCAAAAAGAAAAAATTTTAAAGAGTAATGGCTCTTTAAAATTTACTAGAATATATACATCTTTGATTCATTACAGTATCGTGGGAAGATTTGGAGCCCGACATACAGACACAGGTTAAAAAGTCACCTCCAATACAGGTTAACTACGTAGTCCTGGCAAAACAGTTAAGCTTCTAGGCTTCAGTTTATCCGTGTATTAAACGGGAGTTAACAACTGAAAATTCACAGTATTATCCAAATATTTAAAGACTTTAAATGTTTTCCCTCTTTTCATCCTCTTTTTCTCTAAATATTTCAGTATTTCCAGTTATTCCTGACAATTAAAAATAAACTAAAACAAACATAAAACTAATCACTCTGACTACTTTGATTATTTTAAATCAGGCTAAAATGAATCCATTTCTAGGAGTGCAATTACTGTATTTTAAGAAAATATTTTAAAGACACATCTTGCTAACACAATAAAAATACATCTGTTCCCAAGACAATGTTTAAGAAGAGAATGGGAAGATTGAAAAAAAAATCCTCAAGTGAGGTAAATACTCAGGAATCATAATTTCAACATAACATAATTATAAAGTCAAATTTAATAAAACCAACCCCACCATATCATCTCCTCTTCCCTTCATTAAATTAAAGAAAACATTTAACTAGGGTCTCTAGGTTTTTGTAATTTTTAAATTCTTAATCTTGAAATAATTTCAGACTTTACAAAGCATTTCACAAAGAATTCCCATATCCCTTTCACCCAGCTTCCCCAAATGTTAACATATAACCACAGTACAATTATCTAAATCAGTAAACTAATACTGATATTATTCTATTAACTGATCAATAAACCTTATTCAAATTTTGTTAATTGTCCTACTAATATCTTCCTTCTAGTCCAGTGTTTGATCTAAATACCACACTGCATTTAGTTATCAGATCTCTTTGGTTTCCTTTAATCTGGCACAGTTGCTTAGTTCATATTTCATAATCTTGACACTTTCTAAAAATCTAGTCAATAATTTGTAGCATGGCCCCCAATTTGGGTTTGATGTTTTCTATGATTAAATTCAGGATATGCATTTTTGTCAAGAATACAAAAAAAAAAGTTGTGTCCTTCTCAGTACATCATATCAGAAAATACATGATATCCATGTCTCATTATTGATATGTCTACTTTGATTACTTGGTTAAGAAGATGTCCATTTTCTCCACTGTAAGGTTACTATGATTCCTTTATAATTATAGTAAATATCTTTTAGTGAGATCTCTTTTTGTGACTGTAAATATCCTGTTTATAACCATCTTATATTGTCCACTAACTGTTCTCACCTAAAACAATTATTACTGTAGTGCTTCTTTTCAAGTGGTGATTTCCTATATCAATATAATGACTCTTCATTTATTAAATGGAATTCCATGGCAAGAAAGTGTGTTCCTTTCTCCCCTTTGTATTTACTTAATTATATCTGGAAACTTCTTTCTATTTGATGGGTTATGGCCCATTATTATAGTGCTCAAAGTGTCCCTAATTTGGCCACCGAGAGTTCCTTAGAGTTGGCTCATACATTCCTTTGACATGCAACCATCATTTTTTGAACATTTTGCTACTTTCATCCTGTACTTCCCCAGTCCCAGTCCCAGTCCCAGTCCCCAATTCAGTTTTTCCAAGGAGCCCTGGTTCATTTTATTGGTGCCTGGCACTTAAACCCAAGATCTGGTACTAGGTGTGTTGACTGGAGCTATGATGTCACTGCTTCTAGGCCCTCTCATGAACAGAAGTAAGAAATACATAATGTATACACGTATACATACACATATATGCAACCTTCTCTTTATCTCCATTCATTCATACTGATATCTCAAATTCCAATCCAAGGTTCATTATAGATTCCCCTTTACCTTATTTCTAGCTCTTTTTTTCTGATGTTAAAAAAACTAACTCTTAATATCCACCACATGTTTCGTTGCTTAATCTTAAACTACACATAAAGTTGTTTCACAATTGCTAACTCACCTAAATTTTGTCAGGTTTTTAATGAGCCAGTTAGACTGCACATTTTGATCGTAAAATGCACAAATGACATGCCCACTCACACAAATACAACCACTGGAAGTGTACCAACAAATACTTCCAGTTTTACCCATCTTGGTGATAGCAACACCAGGAAGAAATCTTAAGTAATCTTTTCTCATGGTTTGCAACTCTTGTTTATTATACTTCCCAGGTAGCTCTCAGACTGCCCACTTTTCTCCCTCAAGGTACCACATCTTTCAATCAAGTTGCCGCCATAGCCGTTGGTCATCTCCCCACATCCAATTTTGCTTCCCTCCAATCTCCAGGGGCTTAGCCTTTAAATAGACAAACTAATCACTCTACTTTCACTCATTTTTATGGCTTTCTCTACATGTCAGATAAAGTCTAAAATCCTCAGTGTAGCCTAAAATATACTGCATGATCTAACTCCTACCAATCTTTCTAATTTCAAGTCACTCAATATTCTCTATGTTCCACCTATATTAACCTTTTTGAACTTTTCTTTCATACTCCAGTTCTTGAACATACTGTTGCCACTAAACTATAGGTACTCCTTCTCCCTACATCCCTGCCTTAGTCGTGCTAACTCCTATACATCATTCAAGTCTTCACTTAAATATTACTCCTCAGTAAAGTTGTCCCTGAACTCCCAGTCTGGGTTAGACTCCTATGTGAAATCGTCCTAAAGCACGCAGCATCTCTCAATGACAACTTGTGCTAAACTCATCTGTAATTCATCAAGTAGGCCTTCCCAGCTAGATTATAAATTCCTTAAGGACAAGGACTTCGTATTGCACACTGTTACATTCCCAGTGCTCGACACAGGGTACAGCACACAAAGAGGGCTGAATTAGTACTGAATGAAAGCCTAAATGAATAAATGAACCAAAAGATATCGAAAATTAGCTAGATATACTGACAACTACCAGCAATACATAGAAACTACACTTTCTATAATTTTTATGGATGTGAAGACTTCTGGATCCTTTCTGCTGCATTACATTGCCTAGCAAATGCTGGAAATGTAACTATAAAGTAGTAATCAGCTGAATTTTTTTTTTTTTTTTTTGAGACAGGATCTCACTCTGTTACCCAGGCTGGAGTGCAGTGGCATGATCTCGGCTCACTGCAATCTCTGCTTCCTAGGCTCAAGTGATCCTCTCACCTCAGACTCCCAAGTAGCTGGGACTACAGGCATGTGCCAACACGCTGGCTAATTTTTGTATTTTTTGTAGAGATGGGGTTTCATCACGTTGCCCAGATTGGTCTCAAACTCCTGAGCTCAACTAATCCACCCGCCTCAGTCTCCCAAAGTGCTGGGATTACAGGCATGTGCCACCGCACCTGGCCAATCAGCCAAATTCTTATCCAGCAAATGGAGAAACACTGTTAAAACTGATTAACATAATGAGCTTATGGCCAAAATAATAATAATAATAAAAGCCAAAACCCCAAACACACAATTAAAAAGCATAATCAACTATTTTTTTTCTCAAAAGTTCATTACAGTATTGGATTTTGTTAACTATCACTTATTTTAAATCCAACTGCTTGGAGATACGCAATATCTAGGTTAGCCTGCTTTATGTAATTGTTGCAATTTTACATTAAAAATCATTTATGTTGGCTTAAGGACTAATGCAAGGACCAGTATGTCTAAAGGAGATGGTGATTGGAAATTTTTAGATGTTCTGTCACTGCCATTGATTCTGTATTCTCAGTTCAGCAGACCTTCTGACAAAACTTTTACTGTCATGTGATTAAAGAAATAAATGGGCCTTTAAATGTACTTTCCCACTAAAATAACTTAATTTGCCTATAGGAAATCTGAGAAAGATTACGACTTTTACTCTTGCAGATACAGTATATTTTTTAGAATCAGAAGCCCATTTTATTTCTCAAGTAACACAATAAGGACTATAATTCATTGCAACTGGTTTCTCCTCTCTTACCCTTTTTCTTCCCTCCTTTTCCCCCCATTCTGGTACAATTATGACTTCTTTGCATCTCAGGAAACCTGAACCAATATATTAGGAAACTGGTTATTTCAAATCAACAATAATTAAACATTAATTCTTATTTTTAAAATGTTACAACAATGTTCCTCTTTCACTTTTACTAGTAAGTGAAAATAAGACAGTCTTCAAGAGCACAGCAGGTATCATAAGAAAATGAAATAATCTTACTTTAATCACTCATGTCTGAGAGAATGATGAACACAGTATCCGGTATTTTGAGGCACTGGGGAGGCTTACACTACTTATTATGTTATCAGTTTTTTGAGCAAAGAGCTAAGTCAAACTGTACACCTTTTACCTTGTTCATAATAATTTTTGTGACTTTTCAATTTTAAAAAATTATCCATTAAGGCTGGACGTGCTGGCTCACACCTGTAATCCCAGCACTTTGGGAGGCCAAAGGGGGAGAATCTCTTGAGCCCAGGAGTTCAAGACCAGCCTCAACAACACAGCGAGACCCTATCTCTACAAAAATTTTAAAATTAGCCAGGTGAGGTGGCATATGCCTGTAGTCCCAGCTACTCAGGAGGCTGAGGTGGGAGGATCACTTGAGCCCAGGAGTCCCTAGCTGCAGTGAGTGAGCCATGATCGTGCCACTGCACAAAAGCTTGAGTGACAGAGTAAGACCATGTCTCTTAAAAAACCTTTTTTAAATTTCACTAAACAGTAATTGCACTGCATAAAATTCAAGATGCATTAATATAGACACTGCTACAAGAAATAAGCAAATCCAAGAAATACTATAGTTTATTTTACTACTTCAGCAATCTACTCCCAAAAATGCCTAATATGTCTGTGATTTGGTCAAAATAAATATTTGTCTTTGTTTATAGAAAGGAAGGGCAGAAATGAACTACGCCAATGAAAGCCAGGGTCAGCCTCCCCAAATTTTTATTTTTTCTTCATCTTTACCATATCAGCTTCTACAATTTTTACCCCCATCAGAATTGACCAGCACTAATAAAATGATGATAATATTCCTTTCTCTTCTAACTCCAAGGATTCACCAAATATTTAAGGAAATATATTTAAGAGCCACAAAATAACCCATTTGAAAGCACAGCAAAAGAAGAATTAAGATGCCTGGTAATCTATACAACTGGAAAATAAATCATTTTATTTAGGAATGGTACTCATTTATGTGCATATTTAATGTGATATCTGCCAGAGCTTTTAAGGCCCCAAAGTTTCTTTTCTCTCAAATTTTCACAAAATGGAAATTCCAATTACATCATAAATGCAAAGATCTTTATAGACCAAGAAAAAAATAGCTGAATTTCAAAAAGAACAGACAGCTATTCTGGATAATTCACATATCAATAGCTGATCAATATAAGATCAATCTGAATCATATAGCTAATTGCCCTTTCCCAAAGCCTGTGGTTGAATGTGCTCCTGCCCAGAAAAATACATTAGAAGGTCTGCCCTGGAGGCATGAAAAGTATCACCTTAGAAAAAAGAAAAACATAATACATTTGATCTTTCATCAGTACCAAAACATGCTAGTACAGCTTACTGAATGTTTGCTATTATTTTCTTGTTTGCATTCTTATTCAAAACATACCTTTTTATCCAAAAGTTATTCTAGATTATTTAAAATAAACTTGGAAATTATAGTTATAATTTCCTCACTTACTATGCCTTATTTTGGAATTTCTGGTTATTAAAAAATGGTGAAATATAAATATACTAGCCTCTTTTTTGTACATTAAAATCTTTTCCTATGAGTAGGTACCACCGATACGCAGTTGCAGGACGTTTACACACCAATGGCTGTGCCCCATCAATAGTGATGGAGAAAGAGATCTCGAGGGCTTAGAAGACAAAGACAAAGACATTTCTTGAAAGTCTTCTCATAATCTCAAAAAAAACAAATAAAATAAATCACCCCCAAATTACTAGTAAGTTTTACTAGAATAAAGTAGATGAGGAAACCTTTAAATCTCTTTTTAAAAGAAAAATCAGTACATACTATTTTATTACTACTAGGTTTTGCCATTACTTTTAATGGCAAAAACCACAATTACTTTTGCACCAACCTAATAAAATATGTCTTGTTACTAGATATGAGAGTGCATATTTCAACTTAAGATAAGTTTTGGGTAAGGATAGAAACTTTCTTTTCTAAATAATACAAAGAATCAAATTAATGTTGATCTTTCTGTGGGGACAAAATGCATCAACAACTGAAACTTTTAATTTAACAATAATACAATTGAAAGAACATGAGATCTTAAGTTCTATGATCTGAACTTGAGTCTCAGATTCTAGTATTTACTAGTCTGTTATCTTAGGCTAGTTACCTAACCTTTACAAAGCTTGATTTATTCATGTTATGTGGAGGTGATGACTAATATATCTCTCATAAATACATTCAGACATATATCAGATATATCTCTCAGATATATACAAGTCATTTAATAATCAGAGGCAAATATTTTCTACACTGCAAACTACTATGAGATACTACTGCTCCTATTACTACTAACAATAATAATACACAAGATTATAACTACTGTCAAATTATTTTAACACTGTCATTCATCATTCTCTTCTAATCGAAACAAATGAAGGCTAGGGAAGCTTTGTAGGGTCTTAATTTTTTCTCTTGCAGGTGAAAAAAACTGAGTCAAATAGGCATGGCAGGCAATTTTGTGGCAGAAAACCTGTCTCTTAGGAGTACAAAAGGTTTAGGGGGAGTTGGGGAGGAAAACTTATCTCTGAGGTTCTCCCTCCCCATTGCTGATATGAAACATCAAAATCTCTTTTAGTCCTAATAACTCTCATGTTTCTCTTAAAGAAAAAAATAACCAAGGCTAGTCACGCAAATGTCCTATAACTTATTCTCTCAGTCTTTTATAGCCTTCCAAACAGACACAGATAAATATCCTATTTGATGAACACTGGGTATGAAACTTAAGAAACACTTAAATTGAAAAAGAACCCTTTCTTCAAAGCTCTAGAAGCTCAGGACTCTCTGCATTTGATATGCCTCCATGATCCCCTAGAACATAGTTTGAAAACCACTAGTCTCAGAGAGCCTTGCAGGGTGTTAGGTATTTCAGATTAAGGCTGAAATTATGATTTATTAAAGAACAGAACCAATATAGAGGTACCAGTGAGACCTGCAGATAAGGGAGAGTAATACATCACCCATGTCATACTTTTCCTAGTAATTTTCACAAATCTCTGCTTCAAAATAGAGGCTTTTATCACCTGTAAAATGAAATGTATAGCTGTATTTTCCAGGGCTAACAGCCATGCACACCTGTCATCACTTTTTAAAAGTGTCAAGGGAGTCTTATAAAGTGCTGGGTTTCTTTTAAATTATCAAAATGATTTGAAGTCTTAGTGAAATACATTTGGTTGGCACCTAGAAGTGATTTCCTAGATAACTAAATACTACTCCTTTTCTCAAACAAAAACATCACCTGATAAATTTCCTAGAGATATATCCATAGCTGCAAAAACAAACACACACACACACACACACACCCCCCCCACTGGCTGCCAGGAAGCTCAAAGCTAAAATTTGTGTTGAAATGCACCAATTTCCTTAGCCCAGTTTTCTGTCACAATTATTTTCTTTCATTACATAAATCCTATTAACTTTTCTTTCTTCAAAATCTTATTACAGTTTTTAAATTTTAAAGTCACATGCTTTTAAATGTTTTTTCTCCAGTGATTTATCTTTATTTTAACAACTGCCATGTATGCATTTGTTTTTCAGAAGTGACAAGATGCCCAGGTGCAATGGCTCATGCTTGTGGGGGTTGAGGCAGGTGGACTGCTTGAGCCCAGGAGTTCAAGACCACCCTGGGCAACATCATGAAGCCCCATCTCTACTAAAAATACAAAAATTAGCCAGGCATAATGGCACGGCACTTGTAGTCCCAGCTACTCAGGAAGATGAGGTAGGAGGATCGATGCCCAGGAGGTCGAGGCTGCAGTGATCTGAGATCACGCCACTCTGTACTCTTGCCTGGGTGACCAAAACCCCATCTCAAAAAAAAAAAAAAAGTGAAAAGATATACACAATAAAGCATTGAATATACCAAATATATAGCAATAGCATTAATACAAATAATTATTCCACAATATTCCTTTACATACTTTAAAATTTTTAAATCAATTATTTCAGATCCATATTAAGGTAAAGAAGCATAGGGCTTTAGAAGTAAAAAGGCCATGCAAAATTATCCAGTCCAACTTCATCTTTTAAAAAAAATTTTAAAATTAGTTGCATTAAATTCTTGTCTTCCTGCTGTCATTTATAAGCAACTAGACAAGTATACACAAATGACCAAATGTTCCTTTTGAAATGTAAGCTAAATCATATGACTACTCTGTTCAAAACCCTTAGTGATTTCTCATCTCACATAAACCAAACTCTTTACCATATCCTACAGGATTCATCATGGCTCAATCCCGTTTCCTCTCCCTCATCTCCTCCCACTCTTTCCATGGCTCACTCCTCTCCAGTCACACTAATCTCCCATTGGTCCCTCTAACATGTCAGCATGCCCTTTTCTACCTCAGACACTCTGCTACCAGACAAATCAGCACAACTTGTCCCCCCCTCACCATCTTATGGTCTTTGTGTCACTTTATCAGAGAGGTCTTCTCTGATCATCCTATCTGAAATCACCACCTTACCCCCCCTCCCTGCCCCCATCCATTGATAGCTATCTCTCTGCTCTCTTCCCAGCTTGACTTTGCTCCAAAGTATTTACTACATTTTGGCATATAATATAGTTTATTTGTTCATTTTCTTCTTCCTCCACTACAATGTAAACTCCAGGTCGGCAGTACTTTGTTTTCTTTGTTTAGTTCATTACTATGTCTCTGGCACCTAAACAATGCACCTAAACCTGGCACCTATCAGGTATTGAACAAATATCTGCTTAATGACTTAAAGACTGACTTATTGAATAAAGCTCTGTTTCTACTCTGCTTTCTACCAATATTCCATTTTCTACATCTTAAAAATGTTTGTACCACTTATTGAAACATGAATTCTGACATTAATGGAAAAAATTCAAAAGAACTTCATGAGAACATTTAAGATGTGAACTTGGCTTTGATTTACTTTTAAAATCCAAAGTAATACATAAATAGGTTGAAAGAAAATGAACAGAAAAAGACATTCCATGCAAACATTAATTTTTTAAAAAACGAAAAAAGCAAGAGTAGTAAACTATTAATTATATGCATAAACTACCTAGGTATTACAGAATCATAAAAGATAATTAGAAAAAATTGAGCAGCTTAACAGTTTCATTCTAATCTTTTTTAATAACAACAAATCCTTTCTTATATACTTTTATTAAGGAAGACTAAATATACTCTTTGGACAAAACTAACCTCAAATGTGTTTTCTGAGCCTAGGATAGTAATTCGATCTGTTCTTAGAATGCGACTATGCAAACAAAAAGAACTGAAAAGTCTGGAGCATTTTAGAATCCTAAATTCATTCATCCCACATTTTTTCTAGTCCAATCTTGATGCATAAAGCTGCTGGACAATGAAGGGGTCATTTGAATTCTCTCCATACACCTCCAGGGAAAGCACTCTGCCTTATCCAAATTCAAGTGACTCAATTAGGGGACGCCCAAATCATTCCTCCTTGTAATTCTATTCAATATATAATGTGGACCACAGGATTCTAATCTTTCTTGTACTTATGTGTCAAAGTTTTAAAAACAGCTGTCACCTACCTCCTATAGAATAAATGTATCCTGCCAGCAACGTAGACTGTTTACTTTGGTAAGGATTCCTTATTTTTCAATGTTTACTTCCATACAATAAAATAAGAGAAGAGCTCTTTCAAAGTCTTATTTCTAAAGCCTGGAAGTATGCTAATAGAGACTAATGAGTGCATGTAATTGAAAGTATCACATTTAGAGCTGTGAAAAGAGGGTACTAAGCTCAGCTCTGAAGTACACATTTACAGACCAAATTTATTTAAATTTGCTCATAAACACTTTAGTTTTAAAATAATTTCTGACTTCTGAATATTTTAGGAGGCAGTCTCCATTCTAGGAAAGCTGAGGAAAGGCTAGCTTCTCGAGTGTTTGTTTTATCCCATGCCTACTGTATTAAAAAATGTATGGGGTAGCATCACAGAAATATAAATTTTTAACACGATTCCTGTTTTTTTTTAATGCACAATTAAGATTAAGATCAGCAGCTTTGTTGTAAACTACCACTTAATGCAGAAGCAGGATGCTTTGTAATACTTTTTATTCTTGCCAAATATGGAACTTCTCCATTCTTCCAGAGTGGTCAAGTTTTAAGATCACTAAAATATTTTAAAAGGGCAGAGTACAAATTGTATTAATATCACAGACAGTAAAGATGGTGGGGATTTCCTGGGAAATTCCTTGTTTCCAAAGACCCATGTAAGGCAATGTTCTCCAGAGAAGACCAGGAGGAATCTGCAGATAAGACTACAGCTAAGCCTTGATGGAAGACTTCCTAGCCAACAATGAGAACAACTGTGCTACCCTCCAGTGTGTATGCCAATGGTGGCAAGCCAGTCTGAGCCACCGGCTCCAACTAGTTGTTGTATCTAATTAGCTTGCATACCAACGGAAACAATAATATTGAGAAAATTTAACAATCTCTCATCAAAGCTTAATATTTAAATTCCTTGCGTCAATTCATTTACAACCACTTGGCAGAGAATCTGCCCTTTTGCCTGCCTAAATACCAACTGTCTGCCTACTATTCTGTCTTGATACTTTGGCAAAATATAAACACGCATTTACTTTTAACTGTTTCCAGAACATTCAAAACAAACTATAATGCAAAAATTATATATAATTTTATCCCCCACAGCAACTGATAAAATTTATTGAATGTTCACTCAATGGACATTTCCCGATGCCCATTCTGACAGAGGGAGCCTTGCTTGTGTTAGAAACTCCATAAATATTTGCCTACTTGGTTTGCCTTTTCAAAATACTGACTTTCCCCTACAACTAGAGTTTCCTATTATCAAATACAAAAATTCATGTCTGAGAATTCTCATCTTTTCACTAAACGCTAAAATGTTCATCAAAAATTTTGTTACATTTTCAAAAGAAATCAATGTCTACTTTAGCAAGTAAGATCCAGGGAGAAGGATGCAAGGGCATAAGTATGAGTATTGTACTCAATTTAAATAGTGCATGTGCAAAAAGACTATCGAGATTAAGGCATTTTAGGCCAGGCGTGATGGCTCATGCCTGTAATCCCAGCACTTTGGGAGAACGAAGCGGGCGGATCATTTGAGGTCAGGCGTTCGAGACCAGCTTGGCCAACATGGTGAAACCCCGTCTCTACAAAAAATATAAAAAGCAGCCGGGCATGGTGGCGGGCACCTGTAATCCCAGCTACTCAAGAGGCTGAGGCAGGAGAATCGCTTGAATCCAGGAGGCAGAGGTTGCAATGAGCCAATATCACGCCACTGCACTTAGCGTGGGCGAAAGAGTGACACTCCGTCTCAAAAAGAAAAAAAAAAGAGAGAGAGAGATTATGGCATTTTAACTAAATGGATCTACAGATGCAACTCAACTTAACAATGGTGTTACATCCCAATAAAGCCATCATAAACTGAAAATATCCAAAGTCAAAAATGCATTTATATACCTAACCTACTAAAACATCATAGCTTTACCCTAGCCTATCTTAAACATGCTTGAACACTTACATTAGCCTACAGTTGGGCAAAATATGGCATAATCTAACACAAAGCTTATTTTAAATAAAATGTTGAACATTTCCTGTAACTCACTGGATACCACATTGAAGTACATTTTCTACTGAATGTTTATCACTTTTGCACCATCACAAAGTCAAAAAAATTTAAATCTAACCATTGTAAGTCAGGGACCAACTGTATTTTATAGATTCAAAGATGACATGGAGATAAAAGGTTCTTTTTAGAGATTATCTAATGTAATTTTTTATTTTGCAAATTAGGAAATTTGCTTGCCAAGATTACTGCATGCCTCTTATTTCTTTTCTTTTTTATTGTCTCAAATTATCCAGAAATGTTGCATTGATTTTCATATTAGATCACAGAAAAAGAAAACATTTAATTTCCTCAGTATTTATATATCATGACCACTGCTCTATGTTTATGGTAATAAGACAACATAAGTGTACTTATTGTATACTACATATAATATGTACAATAAGTACATAAGTTCTTATTGTAACTACTTATTGCAATACTACATAATTATTAAGCGAGAAATCAGCATACTTCTATCATCCTATAATTGAGATTGACAGAAATCTAGAATGACATTTCATGAAATCAGAACCCTGAAAAACTTAATCTTCACAAACTTCTAGAGAGCACCAATTCCTAATTTATGCACAGAAGTTTTGCCTGAACCTCATGAGCAGGTTTACAACACTTTTTTCAGACCTGCAAAGTTTTACCAGTCTATAAAATTTTGTCGAGCCTTTGCTTTGCAAAAGGAAAAAAGAGAACGAGACACATACCTTCACTGAAAGAATTAGAAAAAGCAATTCCAGAATAACATCCCAAGTGACAGTCTAATACTAACTGCAGCCACAAACAAACCTGCCTATAAGAACAATAAATAATCTTTCTGTATTGCCTTATACAAGTATTTCTCCTAGTTAAAAGGCTGCTTAAGGAGTTTCACCTTAGCAAAATAGAGTAGATGATGGTGAGAGGAAAGGGGTGGTATATCAGATTCCGTATTGCAGTTTAAATTTTATGTGCCATTACCATCAGAGAAATGCAAATCAAAACCACAATGAGATACCATCTCACACCAGTTAGAATGGCGATCATTCAAAAGTCAGGAAACAACAGATGCTGGAGAGGATGTGGAGAAATAGGAATGCTTTTACACTGTTGGTGGGACTGTAAACTAGTTCAACCATTGTGGAACACAGTGTGGCGATTCCTCAGGGACCTAGAACTAGAAATACTATTTGACCCAGCCATCCCATTACTGGGTATATACCCAAAAGACTATAAATCATGCTGCTATAAAGACATACGCACACGTATGTTTATTGCGGCACTATTCACAATAGCAAAGAGTTGGAACCAACCCAAATGTCCAACAATGATAGACTGGATTAAGAAAATGTGGCACATATACACCATGGAATACTATGCAGCCATAAAAAATGATGAGTTCATGTCCTTTGTAGGGACATGGATGAAGCTGGAAACCATCATTCTCAGCAAACTATCACAAGGACAGAAAACCAAACACTTCATGTTCTTACTCATAGGTGGGAACTGAACAATAAGAACACTTGGACATAGGGTGGGGAACATCACACACTGGGGCCTGTGGTGGGGTGGGGGGAGTGAGGAGGGATAGCATTAGGAGATATACCTAATGTAAATGACGAGTTAATGGGTGCAGCGCACCAACATGGGACATGTACACATATATAACAAACCTGCACGTTGTGCACATGTACCCAAGAACTTAAAAGTATAAAACAAAAACAAAAACAAACAAACAAAAAACAAAAAAAATCCTTTATGCGCCATTAAAAGACTTCTGGAAAAATCTCAAGTCAAAACTACATACAACCTCATACTTTTTTTTGTATAGGATATGTGACATTAATCATAAATTATTTAGAAAAAGGCAAGGGACAGACACATCTTAAATGTTTCTCTTAATCTAACCAATTTAAGAACATAAAAATCTCAGCAGCTGCTCAAAGGGTTAATCCAGAAACTCAGAAATTCTTCAAAAAATGTTTTGAAAAATCTTGAAAAGCCAGATAATTGGTACCCTTCTCTTCCTTTTTAAAAGATTACAGTTGGCCAGGCGCGGTGGCTCACACCTACAATCCCAGCACTTTGGGAGGTCGAGGCAGGCAGATCACCTGAGGTCAGTAGTTCAAGGACAGCCTGGCCAAAATGGTGAAACACCGTTTCCACTAAAAATACAAAATTAGCCAGGCTTGGTGGCGGGCGCCTGTAATCCCAGCTACTCGGGAGGCTGAGGGCAAGAGAATCACTTGAACTCCAGAGGTGGAGGTTGCAGTGAGCCAAGATCGCGCCACTGCACTCCAGCCTCGGCGGGAAAGCGAGACTCCATCTCAAAAATAAATAAATAAAAATAAAAGATTACAAAGCATGTATCTACAAGAAGTCAAAATGAGACAGAAAATTATATGTGGGAGTCTCCAAGAATCAAATGGTATCCTCTACCACCTAAACATGAATTCAGAAAAAGTATCAGGTTTAAAATATTTGTTCTTTCCCCTCATTACTCACAGTGTGACTATATCACTCATTGCCCAAACCAGAACACTCGAAAGTGAAAAAGGGTGATACTAATAATTATGACAGGATAAGAGAGGTTAGGATATAAGGGCTCCCTAGTTATTTTTATAATGGTCTCTCCTCTACTAGACTGAAGGTCAGTGATATGGAGGGGTTAGATATTCACTATTATATTTCTCACGGCAGCACATTCTCTTAACACAAACTAAGCAGTCAAGCCTCACATGGTGAAAAATGAAACAAATACACTGGAGAGGACTTTCATAACTACTTAGCAAAGTGTAAACATTCCGACTAGTGGACAGACTAGGTGTGTAAGTCTATGGGTTTAGACTTTAAAACTCAAGAAAAGAATGAGAATGGAAATTACTTATGCTATCCCATTAAATATATCTAATGTTTTCTGTATACTAAAGGACCTACAAGTGTTCAAATCCTAACAGTAAAATCTTAAGAGTCATCACTAGTCAAGAAAAAGCTTCTGAAAGTATGGTATACTCCTGGTAAGTGAATAATGTGGGAATATATTTCTCCTCCAGCCCAGCCTCAGATTAGTGTGTAAATTGTGAAAAGAGTACACAAATTGAACGTTTTTACTTGCTTTTCAATTGTTTCATGAATATTTACTATAAAAAAAACACATTTTATTATTAAATCTAAATCCTTGTCCCACAGGAAAAAAAAAACACACAATAGCTTTATTGTGGCTACTTCAATTCTTTAAAGAGTAAAATAACCTAATAATTGTTTCTTACTGATCAAAATTAATGTATGCCTAGAAGATTCAAAACTGCTAAAGTTTCCTGATGCTACATAAGGACCTATATTCTGTACTGCTTCTCAATAACTTTGTATCAGCAGATCTAGTTTTCATTAGGACTAGTCCTGCTTGGCGGCAGAAAGCAATTGGTGTAGTTAAAATATTTATAGTTTCATTTCAGTTCCACTGTGGTTTGTTGAACAGACATAAAACCACAATCTTTATCATATGTGTCACTTCCTGTAATTCACAACTGAACCCAATTCCACTATTCATTATATAACACACTACTTAACAAAACAAAACACCACAGATAAAGAAAATAATTAGAATCCATTTAGGTTTTTTTTTTTTTAAATTCTTTTCTCCAAGAGAGGTGTGAAAAGATCTTGAAAATCTGAAGAGGCATTTCCTAAGTGCTTTTCTTTCCTGCAGCTTTACTCAATTATACATAAGCCATCACTGCCTGTGATAACAGGATACAAAAAATAATAAGGATGCAGCACAAACAACCTAACTTTTTTATAGTTCTTCACACCTAAAATTTAAGAAATCAGCTAACAAATAACAAAACTGAAGGATGTAAACTTCGTTTCCTATTCCACCTTCTGGTACTGCAGCTAATAAACAGGGAAATAGTCTACAGGTAGCTGGTAAAAGAAAGAGAAGAAAGGCAGAGAAAATACAAGAGCCAGTTTACCAGACACTAATTACACCTTCCTGGATGCTTCCCTTTTAAATTCCCTTCATAATTCATAAGGAATATGGTCATTCTTAAATTCATTTCTGGGATAGGCAAGAGTTTAACTAGGATTTCTATTTTTAAACAAATTTAGACAAATACGACAGACTTCAGGTGACAAACTTCATTTTATAAGAAATTTAATTTCCTGAATAATTTGTATTTTATAAAACTACAGATTCAACTGATACAACGTTACAATGCAACTGCTTCATCCAGGTCCCAAATAATCATAAGTGATGCAGTGGAACAGGAATAAACTGGCTAAGCACCAACTGAAGATTTCAGAATATTTATGAAGCAAAAACCAGCAAACATCATATAGTAAGTAGTCAAACAAATTTTTAGCATTGCACAGTTATTCCAGAAACAGGGAGTACACAATGTTTGGCTTATACAGTTTACAGACACATATCAAGCATGTACCATTTATTCATTCATTTACTTTAGAAACATTTACTGAGCTCCACTATGGTTAATTCAAGGCCATAGAGAAGTGAAGAGGTATATCACAACTTTTGCCTTCAAGGAGCTCAATAATCAATCATGGCATGAACAAATAATACTTGTACCAAGGGAGGCAAGTACAAAAGTGCTATGAGAAAGCACAGGGGAATAAGAGATTTCTGCATCCTGTGAAAAACGGCAGCTTTCACAGAGAAGGTGACATTGAACTAAAACTAAAATAAGGACAGGAGTTTGCTAAAAGGGAAAAAAAAGGAATCCTGGCATTCAGAGAAGTTTAACTTACACAAGTTGAATAGCCCTTATCTGAAATGCTTAACCCCAGAAGTGTTTTGGATATTTTATTTTTTCAGATTTTGAAATACGTGCATTATACCTACCTAGTGGGCATCCAAAATCCAAAAATCCAATTGAGAACTGAATGAGCATTACCTTTCAGTGTTATGTTGGTGCTGAAAAAGTTTTGAATTACAAAGTGTTTTGAATTTTCGAATTTGGGATGCTCACTCTGTATTACTTACACCTGAGCTAGCCCTGGGGTCATGCCAAATGACCCAAATTGGTCTTCTTAAATTGTCTAGAATAAAAATCAAGACTTTTGTATTCCCTAGAAGAAACAAGACAGTAAGTACTACCATGACTAACCAGTGACATAAAAATAAATGGGTAACTACAGGAGCAAATTATTAAAGTCATAAAATGTAAGCAATTTACTTAAACACCAAATCTGATTCTTCATCAATAAAACAAATAATAAAAGCTGTCCAACCTACCTTCACAAGGTGGTTGTGAGGATCAAATAAAATAACATATAGACAGCTTCTTTATCAACAGTACAGCACAAAACAAAGCAAATAATTATTTGTTTAAGCCTAATAAATCTAGATAATTCCTAATTCATGGATTCAAAAAATTAAGTGAAATGTATATAAGATTTTATATATTTATATTAATACTAACTACTGACAAGTGATTTCATGTTTTACTGAACCACGTATATTGTGAAAGGAGAGAAGAAAATGCCTGTCTAATAGAAAAAAATATAAATATATAATCCTTAGGACTCTACAGCTAAGTTAAGGCTAAAATCAATTATTGATTATAGATACCAAATTAATGCTAGACAAAATAATGATAATATTAAATTATAAAGAAAATACATTGCATTTATGAAAGCTTTCTGAAAAAATACTACGCACTGCTTCAGGGATTTTTGGAAGTGTTATGGTTTTTGTTCTTGCCTTTAGAGTTATATATGTAACCTTAGACTGTAAAGCTTACAAAGTTACATGCTCTCTGGACTCAATTACTTCATCAAAATGATACGGTTGGACTAACAAAATATAAGGTTCAAACCATCTCTAAAATAATAAAAGCATTATTAAAATAAACGAACATATACACAGAGATAGTTACCATCTTAAGATATAGACTACGAAGCTTTACAGGAAATACTTTTTAAAATACTTCGTGATTATTCCTCATCATTAATGAAGTCACATGGGGATTCTGTCTAAAAAGCAGTATGTTAGACTGGGAGGAAAAAAACAGAAATTTCTCATAGCTTCCAGTTTTAGACATCTTGAACTCAGCTTAGACACAAATTATTAAGTGCAGGCACTAAATGTATTTAGAGTTTTTTAAAGTTTTAAAGGTATCCTACTGACCCTTTCAACTAACTGAATAAGAGAAAATCTGCAGCCCAGATGGTGACATTTACATCAAATAAATACTCATGAAAGAGATGCACTATTAAGTTCACTATGAAAAATTCCAGCTTCCAGCTAAAGGAAGACGTTGGTTATATAACTTACTAAATATTTCAAGAATAATTTCACTCATTGAATGAAAGGTTATTAGCATTCTTCTCTAACCACTTAAGTTTTTCTTCCATGTTTTGTTTATAGGTACAAAAAGCAGGCTATTAAACTTTAAAATAATTTCTATCTTTATGACAAAGGATTATAAAACTTTACAGCAATTGAATATGTTGAAAAATTACACTGACACTAATGTGAATCATTCTCTTATGGCATAAATTACCTGAAGAATTATATGTCATCCCAATCTCTACACTGGAAGGCGGTGCTTTTAAAAACTATTCAAGGGGCTAGACTTCTAGAATGGGAGTATAAAGAGCTTGGAGAAATCTCTTCTCTCCAACACTTATTAAACTAGCAAAAATTAGCAAAGACAATGATTCAGTCTCTGGAGGCTGATCAGAGGGCTTACAACAAATTGTAAAACATTCATTCAACAAAATCTACCGAAATTCAGTCATAATAGCGGGAAGCCATGGCATTCGAGATAAAAGACTACCCCCATTCCCCCACAACTCTGTGTTATGGAAGAGCTATTCTAGCGGGCTCAGTGGAGTAGAAGCTCTCATTTCCTGTAGACCCCTGGAGTAGAAGAGCTATTCCTGGCAGATTTAGCAGCTGGTGAACATCAGCAGATACTGCTTCCCAAAGCTCCATGCTACAGAAGACCCGTACCAAGCAGGTAGTAGTGGCAGCCAGGCAATGCCTGTTTTGCCACTTCTGACTCCCCCTACTAGATCCAGTGAGTTTGATGGCAACATCAGTTTCTATCGTCTTCACAAACAAGTATACACGCAGGTCCTGCTCTGCAGGGTAGATCCAAGTGGCACAGCTGGTAAAGAACAAGCTCTTTATGGACTGAACTGTGCCCGTCCCTCCCAAAAAAGTTGAAGTCCTAACTCCCTTCCCAAATCTGTAAGTTAATCAGAGTGGACCCTAATCCAGTATGACTGATATCCTTGTAAGAGGAGGAAAATTTGGGCACACACATATAAGGGTGAACACCATGTAAAGACACAGACACATGGGAAAAAATGCTGTGTAAATACAAAGGCAGAAATTGCAGTGATGCAGATACAAGCCAAGGAATGGCCAACAGCTGCTGGCAAACACCAGACCAGTTAGGTAAGATTCTTCCCTAAAGGTTTCAGAAGGAGAATGGCCCTGCAGACAACTTGATTTTAGATTTCCAGTTCTCAGAACTGTGAGGCACTAACTTCTGTTGTTTTAAGCCACCCAGATTATGGTAATTTGTTACAGAAGCCCTAGGAAACTAATACTTCAGGAATTGGTGCAGACAAACAGCTGAGTATGATACCAATAGACACAGACTAGTCAAAAGCTTAACAGGAGATGGGGGATGCGGGGGTGGATTAATCAAAGAGTCCAGCTAAAGCCACAATCCCTAGTAGTCCAGACTATACACAAGTCCAAGGTCGCACCTTTCGAGGAACAACCAGAGGGATGTTCTGTGCTACAAGCCCTTAGCTGAACCCAGGCCGAATACGTAACCTTTCTGTACAGTGAACCTTTAAAACATTATGTTAACTAAAAGACAATTCTATTTTTATATGAAATGTCCAGAACAGACAAATCTATAGAGGCAAAGTAGATTAGCAGATGCCTAGGGCTGGAAGTATAGAGGAATGGGAGTGACTGCTATTAAAATATACAGGATTTCTTTCTAGAATGATGGTTACACACCTCTGTGCATGTACCAACTGAATTGTTCAATTTGAATGAATTGTATGGTATGTGAATTGTATCTTAATAAAGTCATTACTAAGAAAGAAAAAGGCTATTCAAGCCTACAACTTGCAAAGAATTAGAGTGGAGTAATATGTAAGAGGAAAGAAGAACAGGGGCTACTGCTTAAGCACATTCACTTGGAGATAACTTGAACTCCTTCAATGGACACAGGGAAGAAGGGACTAACAAAGTGAAACACTGTTGAAAGAACAGTAGTACTTGCGACTGAATGTGAGAAACTAAGAGGAGAAAGATGACAATGACAACCCCCAGCTTTCTACATGGGTACCTTTACACTAGGCACTGTAATCACTCAAGTAAAGCCTGGCTTTCCCCTGGGCAGGAGACTTTCACATATGGTGGCTGCAGTGGGTGTGTGACAAGTCTCCTTCTTCAAAGAAAACTACTCTCTAAGTCCACCACTGGGGAAAAACTACCAATGCTAGCCAGATCTTAGGGACCTCGGCTATGTTCCATGACGCAGCTATCAGCCTTGATGCCAGAGAAGAACAATCTGTAAACAAGAGGACAGTTGTTTTTTTGTCTTTTTTTTTTTTTTTGACATAGAGTCTTGCTCTGTTGCCCAGGCTGGAGCGCAGTGGTGCAATCTCCACTCACTGCAACCTCTGCCTCCCGGGTTCAAGCAATTCTCCTGCCTCAGCCTCCCAAGTAGCTAGGACTATAGGCCCGCGCCACCACATCCAGCTAATTTTTTTGTATTTTTAGTAGAGACGGGATTTCACAATGTTGGTCAAGCTGGTCTCGAACTCCTGACCTCAAATGATCCACCTGCCTCAGCCTCCCAAAGTGCTGGGATTACAGGCATGAGCCACCACGCCTGGTTGAGAAGGATAGCTTTTGGTCACAGGATTGTTGTAAGAATTAAATTTGTTAATACAAATAAATCAGAATAGTATCTGGCACAAAATCAACACTATATAAACTATAAAATGAAAACAAAACATAGTGTATTACTGAAGCTAACACACACAACATTTTCACAGAGGTAGAAATTAAAACATTAAAGGAGATTTTGTTCACCTATAACTGTTCTCACTAAGAATTTTAAGTTTTAGAAGAACAGCCAGGTCCATTTCAGACCAAAGAGATCATCAGCAAGAGAGTAATGAATAAATTAATAAATAAACACAATTCCTTCCTGTTTCACTTAACATGATCAATTTGGATTAATTACAATACAAATTTGGCTTACGGTTTTAAATAAGCAGTCATGGTTTGTAAATACTTTACTGCCTATAAAGTAAAGGTAAAAGACTCTCAATTTTTCTCAATTTAATGTACATTGGCTTCTTAAACACACAACATTCTCCTTTCTCATGAAAACATTTTTTAACAGGAACACTGCAAAAGATACAATCTTAAAATAATACTCAAAGCTATGTAAAGAGAAATTAATTTATAAGAAAATGTATAGGCAGATTGTTATTTACACACATATATTTCCAATTTTAACTCTTTCTTGCTTGTAAATTTTGGGAAGTGTTTGATATGGTTTGGCTGTGTCCCCACCCAAATTTCATCTTGAATGCTAACTCCCATAATTCCCGCATGTTGTGGGAGGGACCTGGTGGGAGGTAATTGAATCATGGGGGCAGTTTCCCCCATACTGCTCTCGTGGTAGTGAATAAGTCTCACCAGATCTGATGTTTTTATAAGGGGTTTCCCCTTTCACTTGGCTCTGATTTTCTCTCTTGCTGACGCCATGTAAGATGTGCCTTTTGCCTTCTGCCATGATTGTGAGGCTTCCCCAGCCACGCGGAACTGTAAGTCCATTAAACTTCTTTTTCTTTATAAATTACCCGGTCTCGGGTATGTCTTTATCAGCAGCATGAAAATGGACCAATACATTGTTTCTCTAACACACACTTTCAAGTTATAACCTATTGATGAATATATTTCTTAAAATATATATTGATTAAATAGCAACTTTAGTGCTAATTGTATAATCTGATTTGCTATTGGCTTCCATTTAATGAAAGGTTAGCTGTGTTGCTGGTAGTCCCAGGTACTCAGGAGGCTGAGGTGGAAAAATCACTTGAGCCTGGGAGGCTCAGGCTGCAGTAAGCTGTGACCACACCACTGCACTCCAGTCTGGGAGACAGAGCAAGACCCTGTCATTCGTTAATTAATAAATAAAATTTCTTTAAAACCCTGTCATAAATAAATACCTCTTTAAAAAAACCATTAAACACACTAGAGAAGCTTGGAATTATCTATTAGAATCAAAAAGTAGGGAGGAAACTTGTTTTTGAAAATCTAGATAAGAGGGAGTCAGAACAAGATGGCCAAATAGAAGCCTCTACTAATTGTCCTCCCTACAGGAACACCAAATTTAACAACTATCTACAGAAAAAAGCACATTCATAAGAACTAAAAGTCAGGTAAGCAATCACAGTACCTGGTTTTAACTTCATATTGCTGAAAGAGGCACTAAAAAGGGTAGGAAAGAGGGTCTTGAATTGCAGACATCACCCCTCCTGATACGGTTTGGCTGTGTCCCCACCCAAATCTCATCTTGAATTCCCACATGTCGTGGGAGAGACCTGGTAGGAGGTAATTGAGTCATGGGGACAGGTCTTTCTTGTGCTGTTCGCATGATAGTGAGTAAGTCTCATAAGACCTGATGGTTTTACAATGAGGAGTTTCCCTGCACAAGCTCTGTCTGCTGCCATCCATGTTAAAATGTGACTTACTCCTCCTTGCCTTCCACCGTTGATTGTGAGGCTTCCCAGCCATGTGGAACTGTAAGTCCCATTAACCCTTTATCCTGTATAAATCACCCGGTCTCGGGTATGTTGTTATCAGCAGTGTGAAAACAGACTAATACACCTCCCCATCCACCAGCAGAGACTGCATGGTGCGGAGAGACAATCTGTGCACTTGGGGGACGGACGGCACACCAACTGTGGGCTCTGCATTGGAACTCACTGATGCCCTGTCACAGCAGAAAGCAATGCTGGGCAGAAGTCAGGTGATGCCCCTGAAGCAGGCATTGAGACCAGCACTAGCCACAGGGGAACTGCCCATACCAGTAGCCTGGAACTTTCACAAGCTTCACCCCCACAGTTCTAAATTAACTTGAAAGGATGTCTAGGCCACAAGGACAACAATTCCTAGGCAAGTCCTAGTGCCGTGCTGGGCTCAGAGCCAGCAGACTTGGGGGGACACATGACCTAGTGACACACCAGCCGAGGAGGCTAGAGGAGTGTATGCACCATGCTTACCCAACTCCAGGCAGCACGGCTCACAGCAACAAAAGTGGCCCGTTCCTTCTTCTTGAGGAGAGGAAAGGGAACAGTAAAGAGGACTTTGACTTATAACTTGGATACCAGCTCAGCCACAGGAGGATAAGGCACCAGAGAGAGTCCTGAGGTCCCCATTCCAGGCCCTAGTTCCCTGGACGACATTTTTAGACATATCCTGGGCCAGAAGTGAACCCACTGCCTTGAAGAGAAGGACCCAGTCCTGTCAGGATTCATCACCTGCTGACTTAAGAGCACTTAGGCCCTAAATGATCAGTATCAGTAGCCAAGGTAGTACATGCCGTGGGCCTTGAGTGAGACTCTGAGGCGTGCCGGCATTAGGTATGACCCAGAACATTCCCAGCTGTGGTGGCTATGGGAGAGACTCCTTCTGATTCAGGAAGGTAGAAGACAGAGTAAGGGTACTTTGTCTTGTGCCTGGCCACAATGGGGAAGAGCACCAAGTGGTCTTTTGAGGTCCCCACTTCTAGGCCTTGGCTCTTGGACAGCATTTCTGGACCTGTCCTGGGGCAGAGGGGAGACCACTGCCCTATAGGGGGAATTGCAGGTGTGGCAGCATTCACCACAAGCTGAGTGAAGAGCCCTTGGCCTTAGGTGAGCACTGGAGGTAGCCTAGCAGTACTCCCTGTGGGCCTGTGGTGACAATGGACCGGAGAGAGACTCCTCTGCCTGGGGTTAAGGGGAGGGAAGAGTGGGAAGGACTTTGTCTTGTGGTTTTGGTGGCAGCTCAGGTGCAGTAGCACAGAGACCCAGGTAAATTTCTAAGGTTTCCACCTCCAGGCCCTAGCTCTTGGATGGCATCACCAAGGACCCATACAGGACCTAAGGGAAGGCATCACCCTGAAGCCTGGCTGGTTTTGCCAACTGCTGACGGTAAAGATCTAGGACCTTGAGCAAACACAAGCAGTAGCCAGTCAGTGGTTATAGGGGACCCTGGATAAGACTCAGTGCTGCGCTGGCTTTAGGTCTGAGCCAGTGCATTTCCAGGGGTGGCAGCCACAGGGATGCTTGTGTCACTTCTCCACCAGCTCCAGGGTAGCTCAGCACAGAGAAAATGTGCTCCATTTGTTTGAGATAAAGTAAAGGAAGAAAACAAGAGTCTCTGCCAGGTAATCCAGAGAATTCCTCCAGATCTTAACAAAGACCACCAAGATGGTACCTCTACAGGTCTGCAAGAATCACACCATTACTGAGCTTAGGGTATCCTCTAATGGAAACACAGTTGCAGGGACTACAAACTTAGATTACAGCACTCAAGTTCCAACAAATACCTGGAAAGCCTTCCCATAAATGACGGTTACAAACAACCAAAGACTGCAAAGACTACAATAAATACTTAACTCTTCAATGCCCTGAAACCAGTGAGCATCCACAAGCACTAAGACCATCCGCAAAAACATGACCTCACCAAATGAACTAAATAAGGCACCAGAGACCAATCTCGGAGGGGCAGAGTTACATAACGATTCATACAAAAGAATTTAAAATTGCTGTTTTGAATAAACTCAAGATAATACAGAAGGAATTCAGAATCCTATCAGATATATCAAAGAGACTGAAATAATTAAAAAGCATCCAGCAGAAATTCTGTAATTGAAAAATGCAACTGACATACTGAAGAATGTATCAGTCTCATAATAGAATTCGTCAAGCAAAAGCAAGATTTAGTGAGCTTGAAGACAGGCTACTTGAAAATTTTCAGTCGGAGGAGACAAATGAAAAAAAAAAAAAAAAAAAATGAAGCACACCTAGAAAATCGGCATGAACATCAAAGGTAGCCTAGCAGTACTCCCCGTGGGCCTGTGTTGGTAATGGAATGGGGACAAACTCCTCTGCCTGGGGAAAGGGTAGGCAAAGAGTGGGAAGAACTCTGTCTTGTGGTTTTGATGCCAGCTCAGCTGCATCAAAATTTTCTAACACAAGATCTAGAAAATATCCTTAAAAGGGCAAACCTAAGAGTTACTGCCCTTAAAGAGGAGGTAAAAAGAGAGAGAGGTAGAGTAGAAAGTTTATTCAAAGGGCTAATAACAAATAACTTCCCAAGCCTAGAGAAAAAGACTGTCGATATTCAAGTACAAGAAGTTTATAGAAAACCAACCAGATTTAACCCAAAGAAGGCCACCTCAAGGCTTGTAATAATCAAACTCCCAAAGGTCAAGAATAAAGAAAGGATACTAAAAAGAGTGAGAGAAAACAAACAAGTCACATACAATGGAGCTCCAATACATCTGGCAGCAGTCTTTTCAGTGGAAACTTCATAGACGAGCATAAAGTGGCATGAATATTTAAAGTGCTGAAGGAAAACAACTTCTACTCAGAAAAGCATATCTGGTTAAAATATCCTTCAAACATGAAGAAGAAATAAAGACTTTCCCAAACTAAAGCTGAGGGATTTCATCAACACCAGACCTGTCCTACAACAAATGCTAAAGGAATTCTTCAGTCTGAAAGAAGAGGGTATTAATGAGCAAGAAGAAATGATCTGAAGATACAAAGCTCACTGGTAATGGTAAGTACACAGAAAAACAATATTATAACACTAACTGTGATGTAACTACTCATATCTTTAGTAGAAAGACAAAAACATGAACCCAACAAAAATAGTTAACTATGGCTGGCCACAGTGGCTCACACCTGTAATCCCAACACTTTAAGAGGTAGAGGCAAGAGGATCACTTGAGCCCAGGAGCATGAGACCAGCCTGGACAACATGATGAAATCACGTATCTACAAAAAATATAAAAATTAGCCAGGGATGGTGGTGTGTACCATTGGTCCCAGCTACTTAGGAGGCTGAGGTGGGGGGATCACTTGAAACCAGGAAATCAAGGCCACAGTGAGCTGTAATTGTGCCACTGCACTTCAGCCTGGGTGACAAAATAATACCCTGTATCCAAAAAAAAAAAAAAAAAAAAAGAGTAACTACAGCAACTTTTCAAGACATAGACAGTACAATAAGATGTAAGTAAAAACAACAAAAAGTTAAAAAGCAGGGAGACCAAGTTAGAGTTATTAGTTTTCTTTTTGCTTGTTTATGCAATCAGTGTTATGCTGTCATCAGTTTAAAATAATGGTTATATTATTTACAAGCCTCATGGTAATCTCAAAACTAAAAACATAGCAAAGATACACAAAAAATTAAAAGCCAGAAATTAAAACATACCACCAGAGAAAATCACCTTCACTAAAAGGAAGGCAGGAAAGAAGGAAGAGAAGACTACAAAACAATCAGAAAACAAGTAACAAAATGGCAGGAGCAAATCCTTACTTATCAGTAACAACGCTGAATGTAAGTGGACTAAACTCTCCAATCAAGAGACACAGAGTGGATGCAAGGATTAAAAAAACAAGACAGGCTGGGCACAGGGGCTCACACCTGTAATCCCAGCACTTTGGGAGGCCGAGGTGGGTGGATCACAAGGTCAAGAGACGGAGACCATCCTGGCCAACATGGTGAAACGCCGACTCTACTAAAAATACAAAAATTAGCCGGGTGTGGTGGTATGCACCTGTAATCCCAGCTACTCAGGAGGCTGAGGTAGGAGAATCACTTGAACCCGGGAGACGGAGGTTGCAGTAAGCTGAGACTGCGCCACTGCACTCCAGCCTGGTGACAGAGTGAGACTCCCTCCAAAAAAAAAAAACAGCAACAACAACAAAAAAAACAAGACCCAATGATCCGTTGCCTACAAGAAACACACTTCACCTATAAAGACACACAGAGACTGAAAATGAAAGGACAGAAAAAAATATTCCACGCAAATGGAAACCAAAAAACAGCAGGAGTAGCTATAATCAGACAAAATAGATTTCAGGACAAAAACTGTAAGAAGAAACAAAGAAGGTCACTATGTAACAATAAAAGGGTCAATTAGCAAGATGATATAACAGATCATCCAGACAGAAAATCAACAAAGAAGTATCAGACTTAATCTGCACTGTAGGCCAAATGGATCTAGCAGATATTTACAGAACATTTCACCCAACAGCTGCAGAATACGCTGTGTACTCCTCAGCACATGAATCATTCTCAAGAATAGAACATATGTAAGGCCACAAAACAATTCTCAAAACATTCTCCACCAAAAAAGAAATAATATCAGGTATCTTTTCCGATGACAATGGAGTAAAACTAGAAATCAATAATGAGGAATTTTTAAAACTATATAAACACATGGAAATTAAACAATATGCTCCTGAATGACCAGTGGGTCACTGAAGAAATTAAGAAGAAAATTGAAAACTTTCTTGAAACAAATGATAATGAAAACAGAACACAGCAAAACCTATGGGATACAGCAAGAGCGGTACTTTTTTGCCTACATCAAAAAAGAAAAAAACAAAAAACTCAAATAAGCCACCCAAGGATGCATCTTAACTAGGAAAGCAAGAGCAAACCAAACCCAAACTTAGTAGAAGAAATTATAAAGATCAGAGCAGAAATAAATGAAATCAAAACAAAAGAAACAATACAAAAGATCAACAAAACAACTGAACTCAGGGAGAGAGAATGCAGAAGGATGGTTACCAGAGGCTGAGAAGGGTAGGGGGATGAGTGGGGAAACGTGGGATGGTTAATGGATTAAAAAAAAAAAATCTAGTATTTGATAGCACATCAGGGTGGGTTATAGTCAATAGTAATTTAATTGTATATGTAAAAATAACCAAAGGAGTATAACTGGATTGTTTGTAACACAAATCTAAATGCTTGTGCAAAGGAATACATTTAACCTGATATGATTATTATGCATTGTATACCTGTATCCAAATATCTCATGTATTAGTCCATTCTTGCATTGCTATAAAGAAATACCCGAGTCTGGGTAATTTATAAAGAAAAGAGGTTTAATTAGCTCACGGTTCTGCAGGCTGTACAGGAAGCACAGCAGCTTTTTCTTTTGGGGAGGCCTCAGGAAGCTTCCAATCATGGCAGAAGGCAAAGGGCGAGCAGGCATCTCACATGGTAGGAGCAGGAGCAAGACAGGAGGGAGGTGCTACATATTTTTAAACAACCAGATCTGGCAAGAACTCACTAGCATGAAGATGGTACCAAGTTGATGGTATTAAACCACTCATGAGAAACCATTCCCCATGATCCAATCACCTCCCACCAGGCCCCACCTCCAACACTGGTGATTACAATTCAACATGAGATTTGGTGGAGACGCAGAACCAAACCATATCAAGGAGTATAACTGGATTGTTTGTAACACAAAGGATAAATGCTTGAGGGGATGGATACCACATTTACCCTGATGCGATTACTACGCAGTGTATGACTGTGTCAAAATATCTCCTGTATCCCATAAATATATATACCTACTATGTACCCACGATTTTAAAAAAATTTAAATAAATAAAAACTAAAAAGTAGATAAATTCAAATTGTTTCAACTATATCTAAGTTCCTTTCCAAAGGTATAACATGTTAGCACTGAAAATGATTTAGTTCAATCCATTTTTTTTCTCCAGATTAAGAAACTAAAGTACAGAAAATGTAAAAGGTTGTACAAGCAGCCACTGGCAACCCAAGTCTCTCTGATTACACTAATGGTTCTCCATATTTTATTAACCACCTACAGTAGAGCGCTACACTGTCTCCTAATTCAACCATTGTGGAAGACAGTGTGGCGGTTCCTCAAGGATCTGGAACTGGAAATACCATTTGACCCAGCCATCCCATTACTGGGTATATACCCAAAGGACTATAAATCATGCTGCTATAAAGACACATGCACACGTATGTTTATTGCGGCACTATTCACAATAGCAAAGACTTGGAACCAACCCAAAAGGCCATCAATGATAGACTGGATTAAGAAAATGTGGCACATATACACCATGGAATACTATGTAGCCATAAAAAAGGATGAGTTCATGTCCTTTGCAGAGACATGGATGAAGCTGGAAACCATCATTCTCAGCAAACTATCGCAAGGACAAAAAACCAAACACCGCATGTTCTCATTCATAGGTGGGAATTGAACAGTGAGAACACTTGGACACAGGAAGGGGAACATCACACACCAGGGCCCGTTGTGGGGTGGGAGCAGGGGGGAGGGATAGCATTAGGAGATACACCTAATGTAAATGACAAGTTAATGGGTGCAGCACACCAACAAGGCACATGTATACATATGTAACAAACCTGCACGTTGTACACATGTATCCTAGAACTTAAAGTATTAAAAAAAAAGAGAATCATGCTACACAGTCTAGGAATAATGACACCCTTATTATCTTATCCTTACTGATGTTTCACACAGCTCTGCTTTCACACTCATGCCATCAACTGACGTTATCTTTTATGTATATGAGTACGCATGCATGTATGTACTTGTAGAGAGACAGGGGTGCCTTGTTATATTGCCCAGGCTGGTCTTGAACTCCAGGGCTCAACTGATCCTCCTGCCTCAGTCTCCTAAGTCCTTGAGATTACAGGTATAAGCCATAATGCCCGGCTCAAGGTTATCCTTTAACTTGAATCCTTCAACCTCTTCCTTCTGCCTTGTCCAAAGAATCTTGTCTCTTTCCTTTTCATTCCCCATTCTTCTCCAACAGCTTTTCTACACTGCAGTAAACCTGGTAATATCTTTTCCCTCTCTATTTCAGTCTAAACATGTAACAATAAAAAACAAGAAATTAGAGGGTTTGGGGATGTGTTTAGTGAGTCTGATTATAAATCTTCTGAATTTGAAAAGACGGTAAGATATCCAACTCAAAAATAGCCCAAATTAGCAGAATTCTTGTAAAAAAAAAAAAAAAAAAAGTCATGTCTTTTGCACATAATGCTTTTATATCACTTTCTCATAGCATTTTGGTACTTAATTGGTAACTCTAATTCAGTGTTAGACAATAATAAAGTTACCAATGTAATTGTAGTCTCAAGTTACGTCTGAAACTTAGTATCTGGAAAGGAAAGGTGTTATATTGTGGTGATTTTTAAATACGTCCGTGAATTCTTTGATCTCTCTCTCTTCAAAAAGCAGAGTCTAATCTCGGTCTGTTGAACGTGGGCCTGTCTTAGTGACTTCCTTCTGATAAAAAGAATGTGACAGAACTGACACTATGTGACTTTTGAGAGTATTCTTTTTAGATAGCTTCTGTGACTCCCCCTTCTCCTTTCCTTTTCTCTTCCTCTCCATCTTCCTCCACCTTCCTCTAGACTGTTTGCTCTGGTGGAAGCCAACCACCATGTCAGTAAGGCAGCCAAGTAACCTGTGGCGAGATCTATACAGGGAAGAAATGAGACCTCCTGCCAACAACCAGCATCAACCTGGCAGGAACATGACTGAGCTAACTTGAAAGTAGTTCCTTCAGCCCCAGTCAAGCCTTCAAATGACCAAAGGCTGCTATTCAGCAGACATCTTTTTCCCCCAGCTTTGAGGTAATATTGACAAAAATTATATATATATACTCAAGATGCACATGATGCTCTGACATACACTATACAATGTGAAAGCCGTCAGGAGACATCTTGATAACAACCTCATGATGCCTCAATTCCTACCCCACAAAACTATGAGATAATAAATGTTTAGGTCAATATACTTTGGAGTAATCTGTTATGCTGCAATAAATAACTGATACATTTCTTCACCATTATAGCCCCAGCACCAGCTGATGATGTAGTTGCCAATGAATGAATGAGGTATTTTAAATATCTAGCACCTAAGCTATTATAACTATGTTATGTGAACTATGTTCACTACCCTCAGTGTTACGGTTAATATTAGGTGTAAACTTGACTGGATTGAGGGATGTTTAGATGGCTGCTGAAGTATTGTTTCTGGGTGTGTCTGTGAGGATGTTTCCAGAGAAGATGACAACTCCAGTTGAGGCCTGGAGTTCGAGACCTGCCTGGGAAATATAACAAGGCACCCCTGTGAGTCAGTGTGCTGAGAGAGGAAGATCTGCCCTCAAAGTGGGCAGGGTCTAGAACAAAGTGGCCAGGAACTAGAACAGTTGCCCATGCCAACTGGCTGTGAGCACAGCTAAAACAAAGCAGACAGAAGGAGGATATTCAGTTTGCTCGCTCTTCTTTTTACTTTCTCTCTCTCTCTTCTGGAACAGTACATCTTTTCCTCCATCTGTGCTTGGACATCAGACTCCAGGTTCTTCAGCCTTTGGACTGTGGGACTTGCACCAGCAGCTTCTTGGGGGATTTCAGGTCTTTAGCCTTAGACTGAGAGAGCTGCACCGTCAGCTTACCCAGTTTTGAGGCTTCTGGACTTAGAGCCATGCTACTGGCTTCTATGATTCTCCAGCTTGCAGATGGCCTATGGCGGGGCTTCACCTATGTAATAGCATGAACCAATTCTCCCTAACAAATTCTCTTTTGTATATATATCTTATTGGTTCCGTTCCTTTGGAGAACCCTGACTAATACACTCAGCTAATCTTGTGAGCAATCCAAATCACAGCAAATTTTGAGACTAACAGATGTCAAGTGTCTAATAAGAATACCTGTCTTTGATAAAAACTAAACTTTTAAAATTACAAGACATGGTGAACAATTTTATAATGATTGTCAATGATAGTAAAACTGTTTTCATTACCTTTATATTTATTTGTGTAAAAATAATATCCTCCTTTTTGTGTAAATTCATCTTGAATTTTATTGTTAATTCACTATAGTATGTAACGGATTCTTCACACTGAAGGATAATGATGGTAATATGAATAAAGCACAGGCAACGAGAAAATAATGGGAGAACTCATGTCTGTCATCCTAAAGAAATAAAAACTACATAGGGGCTTATAAGAGAAGGAAACTAATATCTGAATGTCTGACGTTGCTCTAGTTACTACACATATTTCATCTCACTTAATCCTGACAATAATTCCAAAGTAAGGGTATTAGTAAAATTTTGCATTTTGTCCTTCTTAGACATGGTTAAAAGATAATGGAGCTAAGATCTAAAGCCAGGTATAGCTGATTCTAACAATTGTGGAAATCCCACTCTTCAAGCCAAAGCCACTTATTACTACAGTATTTGGGGGGAGTTGGTAAAAACTTAAGGCTACGATTCTTGAAACCTGTTTCCCTAGAAGGTGCCACTTCGTAAGTTGGGAGAAATGTACAAGCGTGCAAAATTTAAGCATATTAAAAATCAAACTGATTTTGTCCTACTATAAATCTTTACAAACTGTGACTTACTGCTTACATTGTAGGGTATTAAGATGGTCACTTCTATTTACATTTACCTAATTATGACTACCTAACTCATTAAGTAAATAAAAATGGGCTTATTCTTAAATAATTCGTAATTTAATTTTAAAACTCTGTAGTATTTTAATTAAAATACACATGTGATAATTCATAACTAATACCCCTGAACCCATATGACTGTTTAATGGGATCTATATCAATATAAAAATATAATTGCTAAAACATTTTCTTAGGCATATTGACTTTAGTACTTGCTGAACTCAACTCATGGTTTCAATTACCGTCTAGATGCTTTCATTTAAATAAGCAAATTATTTCAAGTAAAGATGAGAACAAAATACACACTGACATCTGCTACCTTCCAAAGTCCTATTTAAATGATAGAGCAAAATTTGTAAAATGGCATAAACACATCATTATGGAGGTACAGGGAGAAGCGGTAAAAGCAATAAACTTTGGAAGCTGGAAAGTATATAAATAAGTAATAATGCCTTAGGAGATTCAAGTAACCTGGCCCACAATTAAATACACTCAACCAAAGATTACTAGACATGAAAGAGTCAGAAAAAAGCAACTTGAAGAATGACTATACAGAGGGAGGAAAAGTTTATTAATTAATATCCTCAGAAAGAGAAGACATTCACAGCCATGAAACTGCAACAGTATATTTTTTTTAAAAGGCACATGGAAAGACAAAATGGAAAGGGAGGCAGAAAGTCATCAAATGTGGGCACCATTTCCATCCAAAACATCTCCAAGTTAGCATACTCTTTACATTTCTTTGAATTATAAATAATGTGGTACCAAAAATATCAGCTTGTCTGTTGCTTTTTTGTATTATAAAGTCTATAACATCTTTAAATTATTAAACAAGAGAATTCCTATGAACATATTGAGAAAATGTGTCAATTTTCCTTAAGTCATCAGTTGAGATTTGTTTAATCTCTTGCTGAATTAATGTTTAATAATAGAATCTGGTTTAAAGAAAATCTAAAAATGAGTAACAGGTCTGTCTGGATTGTTAGAAATAATAGTCAAATAAAACTTCTCCACATCAAGCACCCATCAGTTGAGCAAGGTTCTAAAATCAGCGTCCATGGTTCAATGGTGGTTCTTGCTCCGTAGTTATCACCTGGTTCATTTACTTGCCATTCCTCATGGAAGAATGGTACTATAAGAAAGCCAACCAGGAGCAGTGAAGTAGAGACAATGGGTACATGTGTGACCATAAATCATAAATCAGTGCCACTAAGCAATATCGACATTTGCAGTATAAACAAAAGGATCATGACCAGGTATTTATTTACCTCTTTGTTTTGATTGGAATCTTGTTACCTATAATTTGAACCAGAATATTTTTGTCTTTGATAGATACAACTGGTTTGATACTTAGACATATACCATTTCTACAAACACAATGAATGCACGGGGAAGGGGATATAGACTGGATTGGCTAATATTTGTCTTTAGATCCAAGCCACAACTAAACTACTGTTAGAGAGTTTAAGTAAAGAATTGTATTTCTTTCCACGGAGGCCTACTTCAATTTCTGGACACACAAACCAAATTTACAGCAATGTCAGCTAGTCAGAGAACTGAGACATAGACAGTCAAATGACTTCCTCAAATAACAGAATAGACTTAGAATGCAGACAAAGCAGTTGATTTTCAATCACTGTTATAAAATGAAAAGTCAACTTCAATTAGTTTCTTTTAAATATTTCAGTGGCCACATAGGTTGCTAGTATATGTTTTCTGAAACACTTTTTCAGTCTCTTCCTTTTTTATCTACCACTTAACTTGTAAAGGTTCATCTAAGGATAATTATTAATATGGTCATGTCAGCCCTTGAACAAAATAATAAAATTGAGAATAAAGGCCTAGAAAAATGAGCAAAGTTTCATAATAATAGTCTCAGAGAATACCAAAGTAAATGAAATAAAACAAAAGAATTGTTAGGGTTTGGGCACTGTGGCTCACGCCTGTAATCTCAGCACTTTGGGAAGCTAAGGCAAGAGGAGAGCTTGAGCCCAGGAGCTCCAGGCTGCGGTAAGCTGTGATTAGACCACTATACTCCAGCTTGGGTGACAGAGTGAGACCCTGTCTGTAAAAAATAAAAAATAAAAAGAATGGTTACTACATTTTAGTAACTGTAAGAAAAGGGGAACATTAAACACTGTCCTCTGCGAGGCTTATAACCATAATTTTCAAATGTGGCACACGGACCTCCCTCTGAGCATCCCAGAGACCTTTTCAGGAAGTCAACGAAGTCAAAACTATTTTCATAATAAAACTAAGACCTCATTCACCATTTTCACTGAGTGGACATTTATATTGCTGATGCAAAAACAATAGCAGGTGAAACTCCTGGTGCCTTATTTCGAATCACCGCCATGTATCTAAACTGTACTAACTGCAGTTAAAAGAGAAATAAAAATTCAGCTTCACTTGTTCTTGATAAAGCAGTAAAAATTATTAATTCTATTAAATACCATCCTTTGAGCATGCATAAAGCATTTCTACTGCATACCTAAATATGATGGCTGTCTCGAAGGAAAGCATTTGTATACCTGTTAAAGTTGCAAGCTGAATTAGCTGTTATGGAATGCCATTTTTAATTGAAACAATGATTGACAAACTATGCTTATTTGGCTGATACTTTCCGAAAATAATGACTGAACAAGACTTTCCCATGGGAAAAAATGACAGCATTTGTCACCAATGATAAAATTTGACCTTTCAAACAAAAACCAGAATTTTAGAAAACTTGTATCTGCCACCAATAAGACTTGAAGATTTTTCTAAGATCAGTGTTGTTACTTAAAAATGATACTTTTTGATATCACATAATGAAATGTATCAACATCTGGAAAGTCTGCATAACCTTTCAGAGAGCCATACTTGATATTACAAAATCATGCATGGGTAAGATTCACTCAAAGTGCAAAGAAAAAAACAGAAGTTAAATACACACACTCCAATGAATAAGTGAATAAATGTATGCATACCCGGTATTAAGGCAGGCTGGTAGATTTCAATGTAACAAAGAATGAAAACAATGAAAAGTTCACTGATATGATTTCAGATTCCACATAGCAATTAATCTACAGAAATTACCACTTGTTAACTTTTGGTGTATTATCAAAGAAAAATATCCACAATTATCTAAAAAAGCTATTGAAACATTCCTTTTCCAATTACATATTATGTGTGAGGATATTCTTCACATACTTCAAGTAAAACAATGTATCACAAGACATTCCAGAAACAGCTGTGGTCTATTAAGTCAGACATTAAAAGAGATTGTCAAAACAGTAAAACAATGCCACTCTTTTCAAGATTTTTCAAAATATATTTTTCATAATATATTTACATTAACATGAGTTTAGTAATATTTTAAACAGATTAATTTTAAAAGTATATTAAATCTGTTCTAAGTTCTAACACAATAATTATTCACAGATATAATCCAGTAATTTTTAAGAGTATAAAGCCTGGAGATGAAAAAAACTTAACTGCTAATTTTAACAATGTGGAAAAAAACAGTGGTTTTTGACATCAAAACTTAAAAGGTCTCTATGTTTTTGATTCCATCTCTTTATTTGAAAATATTTACCCCTTCTGCTATAATTTCACCACACTTATATCTTTGACCTGCCCACGGTCAAAAGTGGCCTGCCAAGGTTAGTTTTAATCTTATACAAGGTAAACAGTGAAATCAAATGTACACTACTCAACATAAAATGCCAATTCTTCAGGCCGGATAGTAGCTAACTGTTCAAGAGCAGAAATGAAATTATCTAACAGTCTTGGACTAAAGATAGGGAGAGTAGTAGCTGTGCTAAAGCCCAGTGCCCTGGGAAGAATCCAGCTCAGATAATTACACTCTATGGGGAGAATTCAGGTAAGACTAAGAATATAATTACATTGGTTGAAATTTGCCCAGGAGAGCAGGGTTAACAGTATAATTCCTATGAGGAGAGCCCTGAGAACTTGAAAGGCCAAGAATGGTCAGAAGTTAATTATTATACTTCAACAGACTTGAGTAGATGAAACAAATTGTTCCCTAGTTCTATTTCTACCTCTTGTAGTAACTTGTTGTAAACCTTTGTTTCATTCCAAGTACAGAGTATGGAAGAACAATAATTCTTCAGATTTCAAGTGTTATACTTATGTCACTGAAAATGCACCCGTCACTCATGGATAACATGTGTCTATTTTATAGGTTATATTTAAATGTATTCTTATTACCTAAGAGTAATGTTTCTCAATTCAAACATTATCGTATGACTTCTAAAGCTGAAGTAAACATGGAAAACTTATACCTGACAAAAAAAATAAATTATACTTCCTTCCTTGTCTGACGATGCTTCTAAATAGAAGCAGTAGTGAGGATTTCTGTTATTTCAGCGGTCCCCAACCTTTTTGGCACCAGGGACTGGTTTAGTGGAAGACAATTTTTCCACACACCCGGGTTGCGGGGAGTGGTTTCTGGATAATTCAAGCTCATTATATTTATTGTGCACTTTATTTCTATTATTATTACATTGTAAAATATAATGAAATAATTATACAACTCACTATAATGTAGAATCAGTGGGAGCCCTGAGTTCATTTTCCTGCAACTAGATGGTCCCCATCTGGGGGTGATGGGAGACAGTGACAGATCATCATGCATTAGACTCTCCTAAGGAGCAAGCAACCTAGATCCCTCATATGCACAGTTCACAATAAAGTTTGCTCTCCTATGAGAATCCAATGCCATCGCTGATCTGACGGGAGGCAGAGCTCAGGCAGTAATGCCAGCAATGGAGGGCAACTGTAAATACACATGAAGCTTCACTGGCTCACCTGCTACTCACCTCCTGCTGTGCCACCAGGTTCCACAGTTATGTGTCATAGGGACTGGGGACCCCTGGTTTATGTGTTTCATTGTTTTAAAACCAACACAAAGGAGAAAAATTAGCGGAGGCAGTTGTTAGTTACTACTCCAGAACAGGGATCAGCAGTCTATAGCCCACAAACCAAAGCAGGACTGCAGTCTGTTTTTGATAACATTATATTAAAATACAACCACATTCATTAGTTTAAGTATTTTCTATGGCTGCTTTCATGCTACCTCAGGCAAGCTGTATATAGGAAATTAACTGACAGATCTAATTCAGGCTCTGCTGTTAACTAATATGATCAAGGGCAAATCACAAATGTTCTATCATTAATAAAATGCACAGATGATTAGCTGATGCCTACTACTTTCCAGCTCTAGAAGCATCTAGGATTTTAGATGATAAGCTATTCAGCACTCATTAGATGTAACAGAAGTTCAAAGAAAGGAGAGGCTGGTGTGTGCTCAGGTCACCAGAGGAGATTCCTGGAAAGCATGGAACTCAGCTGTTAAGAATGTATGGTGTTTTTGCCAAAGGAATAAAAAAATGAAGCTATTTTAGTGGTGGGGAAATTGCAATAAATAAAGTCAAAAGGCATAACCGGTAATAAGATACCTTCCTAACTTGTAGTAATAACTATTTCATAGTGGGAAATATGGTTGTATAGGGTAAGGGAAATATTATATAGTCTCTGAAAATCTGAAAAAGAAACATACTTTGCAGGCAGGAAATAAGAACCACTGGGGCTTTTGAAAATAGAAGTAGAGTGGTCAGAATTTTGTTTAAAATAGACTGGATATGGCTGGAAGGGACATCACAGACTGGGAGACAGAGAAACCTAAAGTAGTCATGGAGAGCCCAAGCCTCAAGAATTCCTGGAATGGAGGAAATTACAAAGATATGAGCTATATTGATAAGGAGAAATAAAAGGGCCAGGAGGATGAATGGACATGTGTCAGCAATTTTTCACAAGTCTGAATTATCAGGAAAATTATTAAAGACAAAGAAACTAAGAAACGAACTACATTGGGAAGAAAGATTAATTAAGCGAAGAAACACTAAAGTAGTGAAATTTTTTTTGTGACTGGAAATATAATATGCAAACTAGTGTGAGGCCAGTTAAGAAACAGAGATTTAAAACAATAAAATCATGAGTTTTAGAGCTAGAAAGCTCCCCGAGCTGAAATGGAAACAGAACTGTCTCCAATTCAAATATCAGCCTACTAAGGGTCAAAGAATTGTGATTTTGTCCAAGTCACCAGCTAAAAACTTACTGAAAGGGAACCAGAATTTAGATCTCTATCTTCTATTTAGAAATGTTTGAAGCTATGAGAGCTATAAGCTCTTCAAGATTCAGAGCAGAGGCCACATATTAGATGCCTACAGTCATGTTTATTTAGACTTCAATGTTTAAAAAATAATTAGTTTCCAACCACTGTGGCAAGAAAGAGTGGCTTGGGGGGCATCTGCTCCAGTTCCTCCATCAACCTTTCCCCCTTCAGGGCACTACCCAACAATATATATACAAATTACCAAATGTGCACTTGCTATGAAAATCCAGCTTTAAGGCAATCCCTAGACTCTTAATAGAAGTGCAAGTGGTGTATATTACAATGTAGACAACAAACCCAAAGACTGTGCAATGTATAAGCTACATAAACCCTGTTCCAACCAGAATACTGCTCCAAACCCCCTCTCATGTAGGTATTCCCAAACTTCCACTAGCCACTGATATTCGAAATCTGGGATATTTCACATAAAAATCTGGACTTCCCATACTTCTCTTGGCTCACAAGAAGATCTGATTACATTAAACATTTCTTTCCCCACATGACAGTAAGTTGAACTCAAACAGTGGCGCTGTCCCCGTTGGACAGAGATCTGTTCTCTTATTGTGTACCTACCTGGACCATTCATTCCCTTATGTCACTTGCAGCCCTCTTTAGAGGAACCTGCAACCCTAAAACACAGAGAAACATAGGATTAAGGCCTTAGTTTTAGAAAATACTTTGAGGCATGAAAAGAAAGCAGCAAAGACAGCCAAAAACAAAAATAAAAAAAATTAAAAAAGCAAGGATCAGAGAGCAGTGGAGAAAAGTGCAATGCTACAAAAATCAAGGGAGATGGTTTCAGAGAGCAAGAATGAACACTAGAATTTAGCATGAAGATGTCACTGCCAACCTTTTAAAAAGCAGTCTCAGCTGATCTATACTATCCATTCCACTGTGTTTTTGAAAAGGACTAGAGATGGAAAACAGCAATAACAACAAAAGAGATGAACATTAAATGTAAATAGGTTTATGATTTTTAACTGCAAAATTTACACATGTTTAAATGAAAAAGAGAAGAGGAAGTAGAGAGAAGTGGTTTTAGACTCACTTTCAGATAGCTAAAAATCAATGAAGACCCTGTATTACGCAGAATGACTGGCTTTAGAAAGTAGTTTTATGGATGAAGACAATAATTACCTACCTCACTATATTTTTGGTCATAACAAATATGAACAGACTATCTTTAGAGCAAATAATGATAAAATAAAAAGATACAACAAATAATCTAAACGCTGCACTTACTACATAGATGATCAAGATAAATGGAAATAGATGAGCCACATCTTGATTATCTTTTCATTTCTGGTAGAATAAGATTGTAATCAAGGAAGGTAAAACATCACACCAATTGGAAATCAGGATTTCCCAGCAAAAAAACTAATGTCAAATAACCTCCTCTTATAAAACTAACTGACCATATATACAAGATACATTAGGAAAAAGCATATAATAAATATTAGTGTTTTTCCTAGTTTAACCACAGATACTGATTTATTATTATGGCTAGGTGAGAACTGCTTTTTATCTATCTTTGTTATGAATAATGTTAAAGTTCTGCCAAGGTTATTTAAATATTTTCTTCTAGAATTATCTAGTTGAAAATGCTTCACTCAGAAATCAGATAACTACACAATTATTCTTGTGGAATTAGTTTCTTAGCATTTTTATTCAGTGTCCTAATAAATTATTCAAGGTAAACAAAACATGTTTCTTCTTTATAGTTAGGAACATCCTCATTGCCTAAGAACTATTTCTGAATTCAAAAGAAACAGTACTATATGACTTTTAAAGTTGAATGTATTATATTTATTTTAAAGAGACAAGGAGCTCGCTATGCTGCATAGGTTGGACTTAAACTCCTGGGCTCAAGGAATCCTCTCAACTCAGCCTCCCAAAAAGCTGGGAATACTGGTGCACACCAATGCACCTGGCTAAAGCTGAATTTAAAAAACAAAGTTTATGCCAGAGAATAAGAAAAATGAAAGTATTATCTCCTATCTTACTTTTAAATAAAATAAAAAAGATGGTTCTAAAGCCAAAATAAATGGAGAAGAGCCTGCTATGACAGTTATTGGTCTTACTCTAGAGGAAAGATACACATTATGATTTTAATAATAGCTCAGTCTTTTTCTAATAAGCCATACGGAGAATAATCATAGATAATTCTTATACTTCAGGGAATTCCCCATTAAGGTCTCCATAACATAACTAGAACCAGTGTTTGCTCTCATTTTTTTAAGGTAAAACCATATTATCTCATAAAACTATGAAGTTGGGCTACACATACTAAACAACTATTTACTGAATGCCTACTATATGCCAGACACAATATTAGGTATTTGAGATATAGTGTTGGACAAAATGAATTTGATCTCAACTCCTTCATGTTAGTGGCTTTGGCAAGTCCTAGATGAAGTTCACTATGAAAGGACCTTTAGGGTAACGGTTTTTAAATGTTATTAAATGTAAGAATCACCTGGGAAGTTCGCCAAACACAGACTGAAACAGAATTGGTATGGGGGTATAACTTTTTACTTAATCTGTTGCCTTCCACACAATGACTAAAGTTAGGATGATATTGATGAAGCAGCTGAGTGCTTATTATGTGACTGGCACTGTGCCAAATATTTAATAATCACAACCACCACAAAAAGGATATATAATTATCCTGATTTTTTTTTTTTTTTTTTTTTTTTGAGACGGAGTTTCGCTCTTGTTGCCCAGGCTGGAGTGCAATGGTGCAATCTTGGCTCACTGCAATCTCCACCTCCCAGGTTCAAGTGATTCTCCTGCCTCAGCCTCTCAAGTAGCTGGGATTACAGGCAGGTGCCACCATGTCTGGCTAATTTTGTATTTTTAGTAGAGACAGGGTTTCACCATGTTGGTCAGGCTGGTCTCAAACCCCTGACCCCAGGTGATCCACCCACCTCAGCCTCCCAAAGTGCTGGGATTACAGGAGTGAGCCACTGTGCCCAGCCAATTATCTTGGCTTTAATTGTGAACAAAAAGAGGCACAAACAGATTATGTAACCTTGTAAAAGACATGTAATGGCCACACAGGCATTAAGTGGCAGAGCCAAGGCTGTCTAGTTTAAGCTCTTCACCAGTAGGCTACTCTAGCAGGAGGTTATTCCAAAGGCTAGAGGGCTCCCAGGAGGAGGTGAATTTTAATGAAGTACTGAGAATTGTTGACAACTATTTATGAGGCACCTAGGAGACAAGTGAGTGGGGCTATGAGAGGTACAGTGATCTAGGCTAGCAGAGAGAGCAAGCCTTGGGCCCTACGTAGTGTCATTGGCTTCAAGAATGGCCCACAAACTAATTTCTTAACTTCTTCCTCTGAAAAAAAAAATAAGGTCAGGAATAAAAGTAGCATGGGCATGTATGTCTGCACAAAGGTACATAACAAATACACCTCTCATATACCATCAATACTGTTTTAAAGACGACATTTTAACACCAAAAATAATGAATAAAGAGTTGTCCCTTAAGCTGGACAAGGTGGCTCACGCCTGTAATCCCAGAACTTTGGGAGACTGACATAAGAAGACTGCTTGAACCAAGGAGTTTGAGCAGCCTAGGCAACATGGCAAAACCCCATCCCTACTAAAAATACAAAAATTAGCTGGGCCTGTAAACCCAGCACTTTGGGAGGCCAAGGCGGGTGGATCACGAGGTCAGGAGATCGACACCATCCTGGTTAACATGGTGAAACCCCGTCTCTACTAAAAATACAAAAAATTAGCCAGGCGCGGTGGCGGGCGTCTGTAGTCCCAGCTACTCGGGAGGCTGAGGCAGGAGAATGGCGTGAATCCAGGAGGCGGAGCTTGCAGTGAGCCGAGATCGCGCCACTGCACTCTGGCCTGGGCGAAAGAGTGAGACTCCGTCTCAAAAAAAAAAAAAAAAAAAATTAGCTGGGCATGGTGGCACACATCTGTAATTCCAGCTACTCAGAAGGCTGAGATGAGAGAATCACTTGAACCCGGGGGACAGAGGTTGCAGTGAGCCAAGATAGTGCCACTGCACTCCAGCCTGGGCAACAGAGCGACCCTGTCAAAAAACAAACAAACAAACAAACAAAACCCTTAAATAGAATGAATTAATAAATACAAAAACCTGATTACATTGTTTTATTTTTCTCATTTTGCCCAATACCATGAATTTGGGAACCACTGCCCTAGACTGCTAAATCTGTGAAGGTGGTTATTTTCTAAGTTAACATAGTCAGCAGTGTGTTGCTTATATATGGTCTCTGCATTTTATTAAACCTACTGAGTAACAAACACAATATTAATTTTTAAAATAACATTAAAATTGTGAACAAAAGCCTTATTATTACAAAACATGAAAAGACAGGTAAAGATTTCTTGTTTTGTTTATATACCTTTTAAGCAGTTTCTTGTTATCACTATAACAGTTTTAAATGTTTTTTCCTACTCTTTTAAATCTTTGTGCCCAGATGTTAAACAAAGGTAGGATCAACCAGTAATTTGTGAGTTTGTATACTGCACAAAAGCTTGCAGCCAGGGAGTAAGGTCTGAAATTCAACCACTTTTTGTGCATGGTTCTACCTAGGAAAAGTCCCCTATCTGGCCAAGCTATGCATCTACCCCAAGGAGAATCTGCATCTAGTCAGCAAAAGACATTCTATAGGCTAGAAGCAGCTCTAGGCTCACTTTTTTTTTTTTTTTTTTTTTTTTTAAAGACAGGGTCTTGCTCTGTCTCCCAGGCTGGAGTGCAGTGCATTGTTCATAGCTGACTGCAGCCTCGAACTCCTAGGCTCAAGCAACCTTCCCACCTCAGCCTCCCAAGTAGCTGAGACTACAGGTACATGCCACCATGCCTGGCTATTTTTTTTTATTTTTATTTTTAGACACACAGTCCTGCTATGTTGCCCAGGCTGATCTTGAACTCCTGGACTGAAGCAATCCTCCCAACTTGGCCTCCCCAAAACTGCTGGGATTATAGGTGAGAGCCACCACACCTGGCCAGAAATATTTTTTAAAGCCAAAAAAAAAATCATAATAAAATTTGATATTTTTTAAAGTTAGTATAAATATATTACCTATAACCATAGTTTATCTGAGGTTTTAAATTCTAAATCACAACTATGATAAGCATGTCCTTTGCTATTCAAAGAGCTGGTCCTTAACTGGGAACGGGTTCCTATAATCCCAGCTACTCAGGAAGCTGAAGTGGGAGGATCACTTGAACACAAGAGTTGGAGACCAGCCTAGGAAACAAAGCAAGCCCCTAGTTCAAACAAATAAATATTAAAAAAAAAGAGGGGTCCTCAAACCTACATTGCCATCACCTAGGAGCTTGTTAGAATCTTAGGCCCCATCCCAGATCTCTAAAACAAGGTCTACATTTTCAACAAGACCTCCAGGTGATGTATACATATATTACAGTCTCAGAAACAGTGATCTAGACAAGTAGAGAGGGCAAGCCTTGGACCCTTTGAAGCGTCACTAGCTTCAAGAATGGCCCACAAACTAATAAAGTGCCCCCTCACTTGCTTTACTGACCTAACAAGGTAACAAGATACAGCAGCTGCTACCTCATAGTTACCAATCTAACTGCTTAGCAGGGTAAACACATAATTTGCATGTGTGCGTGTGTGTGTAGACATATACATACATATTCTAAAAAGTCACTTTTCAAAACCACATTATTGAGTGGTTTAAAATATAAGCTGGCTTAAAATATATTCACCCTTGTGTTAACTCAAATTTCCCCTTAGAAATGTTTTAAATGAGTCCTCTTTAGTCAATTTTGCATGCATACATGCACCGTAATAGAAATAGTCTATCAATTCTTTATGCAAAAGTATGGTCATATTTTTAATTATATCACAGTAAGAAAAATAACTTTTACAGAATCATTCTGTTCCTACAGTAGAAATTTAAAATAAAACAACTTACCACAACTCGATTATGAAAAGCTTTAATGTGGGCCGGGCGCGGTGGCTCACGCTTGTAATCCCAGCACTTTGGGAGGCCGAGGCGGGCGGATCACGAGGTCAGGAGATCGAGACCACGGTGAAACCCCGTCTCTACTAAAAATACAAAAAATTAGCCGGGCGTGGTGGCGGGCGCCTGTAGTCCCAGCTACTCGGAGAGGCTGAGGCAGGAGAATGGCGTGAACCCGGGAGGCGGAGTTTGCAGTGAGCCGAGATTGCGCCACTGCACTCCAGCCTGGGCGACAGAGCAAGACTCCGTCTCAAAAAAAAAAAAAAAAAAAAAAAGAAAAGCTTTAATGTAATGTCACTGGTAGACATTCCTTCACAATTTCATAACTTAAGTTCAACTAAGTACTTGAACGTTTAAAATTAAGTAGCATGCATTTAAAATTCCTAGTACTCAGCTAATGTGTATACCTAAAAGTATAAAAAGAAACATAAAAATAATCAGAAAAGATGTGTTAAATGTAGTAAGGATCTAGAAATGCATTCTACTTATGGTAACACAGTATAGTATTTTAAAGTGACATCTTAAATGGTATTTCCTCATCATCTGCTTTTGTTTGTTACCTCCTATTCATCCATCACATTTGAAAAACTGTACCTAGAAGTCGCAAAGTGTCAAATTGCTTTTGCTTAGAAAAGTTTTCTTTTTACATTATAAGGTATGTATGCAAAGAATGCCAGCTACAGTAACAAACCGTCACTGTGTGAGGACTGTACTGAGCTGGTATCATTGTTGGTTTTCTCAACTTTAAAGTATAAAAGATTTCAAGCATACTCTTAGAAAGAAAAGCATAACAGACCTTTATAAATCCCTCATTCAGCTTCAACAATAATCAACTCAGGATTGACCATGTTTCCATTTTAGCCCTACCTGTTAATTCAATACTCTTTCTCCAATTACTGTACTTCAAAGCAAATCACAGGTACCCACTGAAATATTTACAAATGAGGAGGAGCAAGCTGGCCAAATAGAATGCTCCACCAATTGTCCTCCCTGCGGGAACATCACATTTGACAACTATCTACACAAAAAAGCATCTTCATGAGAATTAAACATCAGGTGAGTGGTAACAGTACTTGGTTTTTAACTTCATATTGCTAAAAGAGACACTGAAGAGGGTAGGACAGTCTTGAATTGCCAATGCCACCCCTCCACCATGCCCCAGCAGCGGCCATGTGGTGTGAAGAGAGAATGTGTATTCTTTGGGGAGGGATAGCACAGTAATTTGCTTTTGTATGCTACTTCCTATTCATACATCACATTTGAAAAAAATATTTCTAGACGTTACGAAGTGTCAAATTGCTTTTGCTCAGAAAAGTTTTTTTTTTACATTCTAAGATATGTGTGCAAAGAATACCAACTAAAAAGCATGAGCAGCTATACAGACAAAATAGATTTCAAGACAAAACCTATAAAGAGACAATGAAGGTCATAATATAATGATAAAGGGTCAATTCAGCAAGAGGATATAACATAAATATATGTGCAGCCAAAACTGGAGCACCCAGATATATACAGCAAATACTGTTGAGCTAAAGAGAAAGATAGATCCCAATACAATAATAGCTGGAGACTTCAACATCCCAGTTTCAGCACTGGACAGATCATCTAGACAGAAAGTCAACAAAGAAAAATCAGACTTAATCTGCACTGTAGACAAAATGGACCTAATAGATATTTACAGAACATTTTGTCCCACAGCTGCAGAATACACATTTTTCTCCTCAGCACATGAATCATTCTCAAGAACAGACTATATGTTAGGCCACAAAACAAGTCTCAAAACATTTTTAAAAACTGAAATAATGTCAAGTATCTTTTCTAGCCAGAATGGAATAAAACTACGGCTCAATAACGAGAAGAATTTTCAAAACTGTACAAATATATGCAAATTAAAACATATGCTCTTGAATAACCAGTGGGTCAATGAAGAAATTAAGAAGGAAACTGAAAAATTTCTTGGAACAAATGATAATGGAAAAACAACATAGCAAAACCTATAGGATATAGCAAAAGCAGTACTAAGACAGATGCTTATACTTCCAAGTGCCTGCATCAAAAAAGAAAAACTTCCAATAAACAACCTAACGATGCATTTTAAAGAACCAGAAAAGTAAGAGCAAACCAAACCCAAGGTCAGTAGAAGAAAAGAAATTATAAAGATCAGAGCAGAAATAAATGAAATCAAAACAAAGAAAATACGAGAGTAACAAAACTGTGTATTTTTAGAAAAGAGAAAGAAAACTGATAAGTCTTTGGCCAGGTGAACTAAGAAAAAAAAGAGACAACACCCAAATAAATAAAATCAGAGATGTAAAAAAAAAAAAAGAGAGAGAGAGACATGACAACCAACACCGCAGAAATCCAAAGGACACTAGAGGCACTATGAGCAATGATATACCAATCCATCTGAAAACCTAGAAGAAACAGAAGATTTCCTAGACACATACAACCTACCAAAATTGAACCACGAAGAAATCCAAAACCTGAACAGACCAGTAACAAGTAATGACATCAAATCCGTAATAAAAAGTCTCCTACCAAAGAAAACCTCAGAACCTGATGGCTTCAATGCTGAATTTTATCAAACATTTAAAGAATTACTATCGATCCTACTCAAACTGTTCCAAAAAAAGACAAGGGAATACTTCCCAATTCATTCCATGAGGTCATTATCACCCTGATGTCAAAACCAGACAAAGGCACACCAAAAAATGCAAACTACAGGCCAGTATCCTTAATGATCACTAATACAAAAATCTTCAACAAAATACTAGTGAACCAAATTCAACAACACATTTTAAAAGATCATTTTATCATGGCTAAGTGGAATTTATCCCAGGGATGCAAGGATGGTCCCATATATGCAAATCAATCAGCGTGATACATAATACCAACAGAATGAAGGACAAAAACCATAAGATCATTGCCGAAAAAGCATTTGATAAAATTCAACAGCCCTTCATGATAAAAACCATCAAAACACTGGGCATAGAAGGAATACACCTCAACATAATAAAAGCTATATATGACAGACCCACAGTTAGTATCATACTGAATGGGGAAAAACTGAAAGACTTTCCTCTAAGATCTGGAACACAAAAAGGATACCCACTTTCACCACTATAAAAGCATCTCCATATGCCAACAGCAAACAATCTGAAAAAGAAATTAAAAGTATAATTCTATTTACAATAGCAACAGATAAAATTAAATACCTACGAATTAGCTTAATCTAAGAAGTGAAAGCTCTCTACAATAAAAACTATAAAACACTGGTGAAATAAACTGAAAAGGACACACACACACAAAAACATGCTCCATGTTCAAGGATTGGAAGAATCAATACTGTTAAAATGTCCATACTACCCAAGGCAATCTACAGATTAAATGCATTCTCTATCAAAATACCAATGACATTCTCCACAGAAATAGAAAAAGTAATCCTAAAATGTGTATGGAACCACAAAAGACCCTGAACAGCCAAAGCTATCTGAAGCAAAAGCAACAAAACTGAAGAAATCGTATTACCTGACTTCAAATTATAGTACAGCGCTCTAGTAACCAAAACACCATGGAACTAGTATAAAAAACAGACACACAGACCAATGAAACAGAATAGAGAATCCAGAAACAAATTGTACTTCTACAGTGAACTCATTTTTGACAAAGGTGCCAAGAACATACACTGAAGAAAGGACAGTCTCTTCAACAAACGTTTCTAGGAAAACTGGATATCCATATGCACTAGACCCCTATCTCTCACCATATATAAAACTCAAATCAAAATGAAACTATTATACTCCGAAAAATAAAACATTGGGGAAATTATCCAGGACACTGGACTGAGCAAAGATTTCCTGAGTAATACCCAGAAAGCATAAGAAACTAAAGCAAAAATGGGCAAATGGAATCATATCAAATTATAAAGTTTCTACACCAAAAAGGAAACAGTGAACAAATGAAGACACAACCCACAAAATGGGAGATTATATCTGCAAACTAACCACTCTACAAGGGATTATCAGAATATATAAGGAACTAAAACAATTCTATAAATAAAAAAAGCTTAATCATTTAATTTTAAAATGGGCAAAAGGGCCATGCACGGTGGCTCATTCCTGTAATCCCAACCCTATGGGGGGCCGAGGTGGGCAGATCACTTGAAGTCAAGAATTTGAGACCAGCTGGGCCTACACGGTGAAACCCCTCTTGACTAAAAAATACATAAATTAGCTAGATGTGGTGGTGGGTGCCTGTAATCCTCCTAGCTATTCGAGTGGCTGAGAAACAGAATCGCTTGAACCCAAAAGGCAGAGGTTGCAGTGAGAGCCACTGCACACCTGCCTGTATGACAAAGCTATGTCTCAAAAAGAAAAGTAGGGTGGGGGATAAAAGATCTGAACAGATGTCTCTCAAAAGAAGACACACAAATGGCAAATAGCCATATGAAAGCGTGCTCAACATCACTGAATATCAGCAAAATTCAAATCAAAACGACAATAAAGTATCATCTCACCCCAGTTAAAATGACTTTTATCCAAAGACAGTAAATAACAAATGCTGAGGAGGATGCTGAGAAAAGAAAATGTTCGTACACTGTTGGTGGGAACATAAATTAGTACAGCCACTATGCAGAACAGTTTGGAGGTTGCTCAAAAAATTAAAAATTGGGCTACCATATGATCCAGCAATCCCACTGCTAAATACACCCAAAAGAAAGGAATCAATTTATCAAAGAGATACCTGCATTCCCACGTTTACTGCAGCACTATTCACAATAGCAAAGATTTGGAAGCAACCTAAGTGTTCATCAATAGACAAGTGGATAAAGAGAATGGACACATACACAATGGAATACTATTCAGCCATAAAAAAAAGATTGAGATCCAGTCATTTGCAATAACATGGATGGAACTCAAAAGTCATTATGTTAAGTGAAATAAATGAGGCAAAGAAAGACAAACTTTTGTCTGTTTTCACTTATTTGTAGGATCTAAAAATTAAACAATTGAGTTCATAGAGGCAGAGTATAGAAAGACGGTTACTAGAAACTAGGAAGAGTAGTGGGAGGCATGGGGCGGGGGGAGTGGAGATGGTTAACAGGTAAATACATAAATATATAAATATATATATATATATATATACATAAAATAAGATTTTTCCAACAAGAAGCCACAGAAAAATGAAAAAAAATGAGTAAGATCTAGTATTTGATAGAACAGCAGGGTGGCTACAGTCAGTAATAATTGTAAATTTAGAAAATACATCAAGGAGTACAACTGGATTACTTGAAACACAAAGGATTTAAATGCTTCAAGTGATGGATACCACATTTACTCTGATGTGATTATTATACATTGTGTACCTATATCTTATACGTTGTATGCCTAAATATATATATAATCACCACCTACTATGTACCCACAAAAACAAAATTTATGAATGAGAATCTTCTTTAAAAGACAAATAAATACTCCCCCTACTAAACATCCCCAAAGTTATCATCCCCCCTCCCTCTCACATAGACATGTATGATATTAATTCCTTAATACCATCAAGTAACCAGTCAGTTCAAAGATTCTTTTTTAAAAAATAATAATCATAATAATAATGATAAGTGCAGCCCAGGACACACTTCCAAGTTGCCTTGGGGAGTGCTCCCCAAAGAAAGATTCTTTACCAACAGTTATTCGGAGCATTGGGAAAGAATAAGACCACCTTACATTATTTTAGCAAACTCTCACGATAACTGTCCAAATATTTTATGAGCTCAAATAAGGCCAAAAAGAGAGTGTTTACATTTTTAAAAATCACATATAATTTATTAAAATTAAATACTGTGCCTTCTCTTTAAGGTAAAAAATTATCTCTTTAATAATATAAATATTATGCAATATTTACCCAAATTTTATTTCCCTCAACATGGCTAATCTAGAATAGAAATATTATAGATTACAGGTTTTTAAAAAATGTATAGACAAGTCAAATTTTGACCAAATTTAGTAGTCTGCAAACCAGGAACAGCTGCCCTCACCAGACACCAGGTCTGCCAGCACTTTGATCTTGGACTTCCCAGTCTCCAGAGTTGTGAGAAATAAATGTTGTTTAAGCCACCCAGACTTATTCTGTTATAGCAGCCCAAACTAAGATATTCTCTAAAAAAATTCTGAATGTGAAACACGAGAGAAGGCAACATTCGTGGAAAAAAGCAGAATCAGTAAAAACAGAAGTGAGTAAGAAACATAGAGGCTAGTCTCCAGTACTCATTCCTTTATTCAATAAATATGTACTGAGCCTAAGCATTGGGTTTTGTGACAATCACTGTTATTAGGACAATTATGGCAAATGCCACCAAAAGAAGGCACCATTTCTGAGTGAATAAGACAACTGGGTCATCAGGGTTGCTGTTGGGTCAACAGGCTTCCCAACTAAATGGCAACCTCAACACTGTCAACTGCCAGCCACAGATGGGAAAAAAGAAGGCAAAATGTGAACAAAGAAGGACCAAAAAGATTGCGTGGCCACCTCTAGTATCATTCACAATCCCTCAAAACTTCCCAGTTAAAGTGGCACCAGCGTGATCCTGATCCATGTCAACACTTCTCTGTAGGAGGAAGAAAGATGATGCTATATGCACAACATTTATTTCCCAAAGAATATTAGTACTCTTAAAACTCTCACCACTAAAAATTACACTAAGGGGTGCAATTCTGAATACCAAAAAAGAGTCACAAATAAAAGAGTTAATAAAAACACTTCCCCAAAATAGGTTATTATAGGTTATTTATCTTTGGTACCCACAGCCTATCTTTGCTACAAGTCCCATCCTAACCCATAGTGTTTCTTCTCTATAAAAGCTTCCTCAAAAAAGAATGTGGTATCAGTAATTTGAACCTACTGTGGTAATAAGTCAAATGTGTTTTCTCTCCCATGCTTATTTGAATTTATGGCCTTCTAATAGGTGAATGAGAGACAATGTCTACTATTAATTGATCTTAAGCATTGGTGAATGGTAACAAAGGTACTTGTCAACAATGTACCCCCAGATGACAGACAAGATGGGCTCTGTGGCTAAGATGAGAGAGACCCTCAGAGAAAATTAAGTGGCCAGAGCAGGGAAAAGAGTTTGGTCATGTATACCTACACTGCTAACTACTATAAGGTTTGTTCATTGCCATAAGGTTTTCTTCCTGCAGTTAAGCAGAAGCTCATTCTAGGAAAACATTGTCCAACTGACTCTGGTAGACCACATGACACTAGCTAACAGGAACACCCCCACCTTGGGGGTCCAGCCAACAGCACTGATTAGACAAGACAGCGTCTTTACAAATATTCTCTCCTGATAAGCAGCTATAGACCCTAAGCTGGTTCCAGCTGGCTTACAGAGATGGCACATAAAACATCTTTGTGCCTTATAGTTCACCTTTTGATGTAAAGAGCCAAATTCCTCCTCATTTTAATGTTAAAACCCCACCCCAAAGTGAATATGGAATGTATGTTATATTAATGTTGTATCTGGACATGCACTTGACTTTCCCTGTAAACATTCACAGACATTTCCCAAATCTGATGAATATGTAAGACAGACCCTGGAAGGCTTAAACGCTGCTATTTCCCTCCCTTCAGCCAAGCGTGTGCTTTCAGTTTCCCCAGAAGCTAAGTTTCCCAAAACTGCAGATTGTTAACTTGGAAAATAAAGGTTTTTTCCTTTCTCCTTCCTCCGGTAGATCTCACGTTCATTTTTTAATACACTGAAGAACGCAGGGTAAGCATTCCCTGAAATCACACCTCAACTACTAAGCCAAATCTGTCCATTTATTACCTGAAAATTAATGAATGGTACAATTATAAACAGTGACAACTGTTTTAAAACCATGTTTATTACAACAACAAAAAATAAGTTACACGGTGAGATTATTCTACCCAATTTTTTACCTGTAAAACATTACACGATGACTCAAGACCTCATCAGTAAAATGAACACAAATTCTAAGAACAGTAAAGAGGGGATAATTTAGTATCCTTTTAAAATTATCAAATTATTAAAAAAACTGGAAAATGAACATGTGACTGCTATCCTAATACTATCAATAAGTCATAAATCACATCTAATAATTTGCTATGACTGGTTTTTTACTGCCGAGGTTTGGCAATTTAGGTTTTCATAATGTGCTTATGCAAAATGTATTGCTGAATTCTACCATAAATCAATTATTTTTATTATTGTAAATTGGTTTCAAATTTCATTAATATTGATGATTTTATTAGTTTATAATTTAATGTAGTTACACGATTGCTCAATACCTTTTGAAAGCTACATTTAAGAAGCATACATTTAATTCAATTCAACAAATACTTCTGTGGACCCACAACATATCCCAGATATATTATACGTTAAAATAAAGCTACAATTATCGTTAAATAGATATGTTTATTACAAGTGCCTCTTTGCTGGCATTTAAAACTCCTCAAAGTAACTCTTCTGGAATCTGTAATATTTTTACTCTTATGCAAGACTAGAGTTTAAAGAAAGTTATCTAATTTCAAAACTTCAAGCACTTACCAAACCTTTAGAAATTATATTGTCTTACAATGAAGACCTGTTAGGGGCTAATATACCACAAAAGGGCAGCAATTGTTCCTTTTTCCTGAATTAAATATATTTCTTAATTTTCTGGATTAAGTAAACTAGTCATAGATGACGGTGTACTTAATTAAATTAGAAATCTTAATAGGAAAAAATAAATATCGTTTTTCATACATACATAACTTAATTATGTGTTAAGATGCAAGGGATCTAAGTATACTTTGATGAGTGTTGATTTAGAAAACTGCTCTCTGAAAAGCAGTTATTCTTTTCCCAGAAGGTGACAACTGATCCATACTATTTGCATACCTTTGCCACTCATTTATCAGTTATTTTTGTTACTTTAATCCCAAATCATAAAAGCTCACTGGATATTTGACAATTCACCTGAGTTTTATTAGTTTAATAGCTTTACAACACTGACTAAAATGGGTATCACACCCAAGAAGAGAAAAATATTGTGCAAATAATTTACACAACACAAGTGAGACTGTTTTTGTCATGCCTATTTCTCACTAGTCTGGAAATTAGTCCTCAAAGCTTATGTAATTAATTATCGACTGTTATCCTCAATAGGGATTCTCAGCACATCAAAAAAGTGCTTTGAATGGCACCAATATCTTTACTGTTTGGGTCACTAACATAGCCTTAGAGCCCAGAACAGCCTTCACATAGTAAGTATTCACTAAACATTTAGTGACTGAATCTAATTAAATCCGAAGGCCCAGGTTACAGTTAATAGAAGAATTAAAATTAATTTATAGCCCCCTAATTTAGGACTCTTTCTTATCATTTATTAACCTTTCATGATTATGTTTTTTAAAAAACAAAGGAGAAATGATTACTTTGCAACGATCTATTTCTTAGAGAAATACTTATGTTGATCCCAGAAAAAGTAAGCAGTGGTTTTGGCTCTAGTTCTTAGAGTTAGATACTCTATGAGGTTTACACAGTAAACACAGTATGGAGATACAAACGTTGACCCTTGAAGCCTGCAGGAAATCATAACTGCCTGAAACCTACACCATCAAATTATCAAATGAAAATCTTATTATCAGCATGTCTAGCATCTGGCAGTAGCCGATCTTTGAAAATATAAGTCAGCATGGATTTAAGAAAGCCACTGTGTGAACACAAGTTTTATATGTCATTGTGAAATAATGAACACTTTTGATTTTTTTTAGTTTTGTATTTAATGCAGCTTCTTAAAAAACTGATTTTATTCTCCTACTATATTACTATTCTTCTAGTATACAGCTGCCAACCACAGTTAAATCTGATTAGGCCCCATGCTGAGTTAATCAATCTGATAATATCAGACATTATTAAGAACGCATACATGATATGGTCACGCCGTCTACTATCAGAGGCAGGTACACGAAAGCCTTTGTTTTTCTAGAATACTGAAACTGCTTACATTAGCTCAAATTTTTTTGTTTTTGTTTTTAAAGAATGAGAGAAAAATAAAAAAAGTTTTTCCTCTTCCTTAAGCAAGTACAAAAATTATTCTGTTAAAATACTAATACTATGAAAAATTGCAACTTTGTCTTTGCCAATCCCTGTTTATATAACAGTCTCAAAATCACAGTCAACATTAGAAGTAAAAATAAAATTTCACAAAAAGTACAAATGCTCACAACGTAAAATAGTATCCTGAGATATCTTGAGTAACTTTCTACTTTATTTTTTATAAAATAGAAAATAATTATTAAAGACTTCAAAACACAACCCACACTCCACTTGTGATTTTATACATTTGCTGCACTCAAGCTTAATTCTAAGTACAAAGGAAAAAATAGCATGATCCTTTGAACACACAAGTCTGCATCAGGATCTCACTCTAAGATTCATACATTTTAGCAGGTAGAAAGCATTATAAAACATATAAACATTTTACAAACTTTCTAGCTTTTTTCCCTTCTGAAGACATGGAAGGATTCAAAGAAGGTAAATGAAAGAGAGTTCTACGCTAATGTAAATTAACCCCTCCTTAGTTTATATATTAGAATTTTTAGGTCAAAAATGTTTAACTTAATCAAGAGCAGCATAATTTTAGTTTTCTAGTATTCAACTTTAAAAGGTTTGTTTCTTAAAACTAAAATTTAAAATCAAAAATTAGAATAAATGAAGTGCGTTTTTTCCATTAAACTATAATTCTAAGTAGTTTACTGATTGTGTCTTGGTGGGGGAAGGTAGGATGTACCTAAGTTACTAAAGGAGCTGTCTAAAGGAAATGGATAATGGAATATCATGAAGGCTCTCTGACAACCAACCTGTGTACATGCCAGATAGCCACCTTACTTTCACTGGCATCACAAGCCAGATAAAAAGACACAGAAATCTTTTTTAAATAGGCTTATCTCTACTTTTCTCCCCCACACCATGCCTTATCAATCTGCAAAGCCCCTGGTATCATTCAGTTAAAGCCCTTAAGTGACATCCTCTCAGATACGTAGTCTCTGGAAATCAAATGAGATGGAGGCAAGCATTATCATAACAGAGAGAAGCTCAAATTCAGATTTTTTATGAATCGGAATCTGCTGGGCAACATATATTCTATTTCAAATACAAACTTGAGTTTTCCGAACATTGTGACAAAAAAAAAAAAAAAAAAAAGTTGGGTGTTCTCTGACTTCTAAGTTTCTACTCATTCTTTCCTTCTCCTCCAAAGCCACCTCCTTCAACTCTCCCTCCCAGCCTATGATTATGGATTTCTTTTTAAGTTTTGTTTCTTTTTAATTAAAAATTTTAAGCATCTCTACCTATAAAACTGAGCATAAGACTGCTGAAACTATAGAGCAATAGAAAATTTCATACTTTACAAACCCGCTGACCACAAAGCAGGTAAGGCATTCTTTTTAAAATATAAATCATCTTACGGGTCCTCCCTAAAAATACTTCAAAGGCTTCCCATTGCTCTTAGGAAGGACTAAATCCTTAAGGTGGCCAGAAACACAATGTAGGATTTGATCTAGGCCCAGCCTTATCTTGAGTCAGTCTAATGGAACACCTCAGTATTCCAGTCACAATTGGTCTATTTCAGCTTCCAGGACATGCCCACCTTTTAGCCACCTCAGTGCCTTCACACATGCTGCCGCCTCTGCCTAAAACACGTCCTTTTACCTTGGCTACTCCACCTAGGCTACCGAGATGTTTATACAAAGGTAATTTCTCTCCTACCACTGCTTCTCTCACCCTGTGTGATATACTTTCAGAGCAGCCCAGATTTCTCTTTCATAGCCTTTCCCACAACGCAATTAAATTAATTGACAGTAATTGTTAAGCACATCCTCTAGAATGTGGGCATCAACAATGGTTGGTTGCTCATTACTGCAGTCCCCCTGCCTAACACAATGCTTTACACACAGTAGGCACTCAGATATTTCCTGATAGGGACATTAACAACAACTTCCTCAAAAACTTATTTTGAGGATTACATTGAACAGTCCACATACAGCTCAGGTCCTGACCAGCACTCAAAACAAGTTAGCTGTAATTATTATTGATTTTATATGAGTGAATAAATAAGGGCAATTAGGCAATATTTATCAAAACTCTTCAAAAAAATGGATACTATTTGACATCGCTCCATTTATTACCTACACAGCATTTGCTGTAAAGAAATAATAAGAGCTACGCAGAATATTTATAAATAATATCCAGTGTATCATTATTTTAAAACGCAAAGAATTCTAGGATTAAATTATGGAACACACATATGAAGGAATACAGTCACTGAAAATCAGTTTCTTAGGCTGGGCACGATGGCTTATACCCATAATCCCAGCACTCTGGGAGGCGCCTCTGAGGCAAGAAGATCACTTTAGCCCGGGAGTTCAAGACCAGCCTGGGAAACATGGAGAAACTCCATCTCTATAAAAAATACAAAAAAAAAAAAAAAAATTAGCCAGGCATGGTGGTGCGCGCCTATAGTCCCAGGTACTTGGGAGACAGAGATAGGAGGATCTACTGAGCCAGGATGCAGTGAACCGTGACCTTGCCACTGCACTCCAGTCTGCTGCAACACGGTGGGCAACAAAGAGGAACTTGTCACTCTGTTCATATAACAGAAAGACTGTTCAGGAAAGGAAGGGGGTTGGGAAAGGAAAAGAGAAGAGGAAGAGGAGAAAGAAAGAGGGAAAAAAATCATTTTCTTAATGAATCCAGGTATTTCTTCAACAATATGAGTTTCAAAACCTAAAAGGGTATCAAAAGATAATAATTGTTGGTATTTATAGACTGCCACTGGTTTTAAACATGATCCAAGATCAGAAATCAGCACCACATATAGAGACAAATACAACAGCACAGTAATTCATAGCTACTGTGCTTTAAAAATAATTTTTTAATCAACAGTCCAGTCCTATAATATTTGACTCCCTTCTTATATCAACAGCATTTTTTTCCATTGTATCAAAGGGTTTCTGCACAATAATGATTCAGTCAGTAAGAGTCGTCAAGTTTGTTAACATTTGGATCATACTTTATTACATATATACATACACACATACATATATGGCTAGTCAAGTGAAGCAGTGGGAGTAGAGAAGGAACAAAGAAATCTGTAACTGGCTGTGATCAGTTAGTTGTAAACACCACATTGCACTTGAACCAGCCTGGGTCATATTTTAAACAGCATGTACCATGTCAACTTCTAATAAAAATAATACTGGAAACCAGGAAAATGATTCATAATTCAGCAATTTGCAAGTTCTTATTCAATTATTTCATGATACCTTAAAAGTATTATACAATAATGTCATTGATAGGTTCCTAGCAACTGTGACTTTAAGCAAAACCATATATAATGAAACCAATTTTTTTTTCTCATCAGTGTTATAACAATGTCATTCAAGGACCTGTTGTACATCATTTCTCTTAAAGTTGCAGTTTCAAAGAAACTATCAACAACTTATGTGAGAATTTACTATATTGCTTCTTACTATATAAAATTGTTTTAGAAGTGTAAACCATCTGTGATGATTAATTTTATGTGTCAACTTGACTGGGGCACAAGGTGTCCAGACATTTGGTCAAACATTATTCCAAGTGTGTCTGTGAGGGTGTTTTTTGATGAGATAAAAAGCTGAATTGAAAGCAAATTGCCCTCCCTAATGTGAGTGGCCCTTATCCAATCAGTTGATGGCCTGAAGAGAACTAAAAGGCTGACCCTGCCACAAGACTTGTCTGACTGCTTGAGATGGAATATCAGTCTTTTCCTGCTTTGGGACTCAAACTGAAACTTGGGCTCTTCTTGGTCTTGGGCCTGCCAACTTTCAGACTAGAACTTACATTACTGGCTCTCCTGGTTCTCAGGCCTCTGGACTTGGACAGAAACTACTACACCACAGCTCTCCTGAGTCTCCAGCTTGCTGTCTCCATATCTTGGGACTTGGCCTCCATAATTGCACGAGCCAATTCCTTAAAATCAATCTCTCTCTCTCTCTCTCTGTGATATAGTCTATTTCTCTGTAGAACTATGACTGATACATCATCCCATACTCCCACTTCAAAACTCCCTTTCACACATACACACTACAACACACTCATACTGAGAGGTGACAATGTGCTGGCGGCACAACGTGCTGGCGGCCCTCGCTCGCTCTCAGCGCCTCCTCCGCCTCGGCGTCTGCTCCGGCCACCCTTGAGGAGCCCATCGGCCCGCTGCTGCACTGTGGGAGCCCCTCTCTGAGCTGGCCAAGGATGGAGCCGGCTCCCTCTGCTTGCAGGGAGGTGTGGAGGGAGAGGCATGGGTGGGAATCGGGGCTGCGCGCAGCGCTCTTGGGCCAGCACAAGTTCCGGGTGGGCGTGGGCTCGGCGGGCTCCACACTGGGAGCGGCTGGCCAGCACCACCAGCCCCGGACAGTGAGGGACTTAGCACCCGGGCCAGCAGCTGTGGAGGTGGCGCCAGGTCCCCCAGCACTGCCAGACTGCCCACGCCACACTCGAACTCTCGCCAGGCCTCAGCTGCCTCCCCGCAGGGCAGGGCTCGGGACCTGCAGCCCGCCATGCCCGAGCCCCCCCACGGTGGGCTCCAGCATGGCCCAAGCCTCCCAGACGGGTGTCACCCCCTGCTCCAGGGCACCCGGTCCCATCGACCACCCAAGGGCTGAGAAGTGCAGGCACCGCGCAGGACTGGCGGGCAGCTCCACCCATGGCCCTGGCGCGGGATCCACTAGGCGAAGCCAGCTGGGCTCCTGAGTCAGGTGACGACTTGGATAACTTTGATGTCTAGCTGGAGGACTGTATATGCACCAATCAGCACTCTGTGTCTAGCTCAGGGTTCGTGGATGCACCAATCAGCACTCTGTATCTAGCTAATCTGGTGGGGACTTGGAGAACCTTTATGTCTAGCTCAAGGTTTGTAAACACACCAATCAGCACCCTGTGTCTAGCTCAAGGTTTGTAAACGCACCAATCAGTGCTCCGTGTCCAGCTAATCTAGTGGGGACTTGGAGAAACTTTATGTGTAGCTAAAAGATTGTAAATACACCAATCAGCACCCTGTGTCTAGCTCAAGGTTTGTAAATGCACCAATCAGTGCTCTGTGTCTAGTTAATCTAGTGGGGACTTGGAGAACTTTTACGTCTAGCTAGTGGATTGTAAATACACCAATCAGCACTCTGTGTCTAGCTCAGGGATTGTAAACGCACCAATCAACACCCTGTCGAAAGAGACCAATCAGCTCTCTGTAAAATGGACCAATCAGCTCTCCGTAAAACGGGCCAATCAGCAGGATGTGGGTGGGGTCAGATAAGGGAATAAAAGCAGGCTGCCCGAGCCAGCAGCGGCAACCTGCTTGGGTCCCCTTACCACCCTATGGAACCTTTGTTCTTTGGCTCTTTGCAATAAATCTTGCTGCTGCTCACTCTTTGGGTCCGCGCCACCTTTATGAGCTGCAACACTCACCGTGAAGGTCTGCAGTTTCACTCCTGAAGCCAGCGAAACCACGAACCCACCAGAAGGAAGAAACTCCGGACACATCTGAACATCTGAAGGAACAAACTCCAGACACACCATCTTTATGAACTGTAACACTCACCGCGAGGGTCCGCAGCTTCATTCTTGAAGTCAGCAAGACCAAGAACCCACCAATTCCGGACACAATACTTGCCATCTTTTGAAGGTCCATTAGAATACAAGTTTCTGAAACTCAAGGTCCATTTCTCTTCATTACTGCTATCATCTTAACTTTTTGGGTGCCTAGTGTATGTTAGTCATGGTAAATAGAGAAATGAATAGAAGTAAGATGAAGTCTGTTCCTTCCAAGCCACTCACAAGTTAGAAGAGATGCAAGTAGATCCAATCAGGAACAGCCTGTTAACAAATGGAGTATAAACTTAGTTGTCAGCAGGATTTCATAAATGTTAGACAATTATCGTTCTTTTTTTTTTTTTTTTTTTTTTTTTTTTTTTGAGACGGAGTCTTGCTCTGTCGCCCAGGCTGGAGTGCAGTGGCGCACTCTCGGCTCACTGCAAGCTCCGCCTCCCGGGTTCACGCCATTCTCCTGCCTCAGCCTCCGAGTAGCTGGGACTACAGGCGCCCGCCACCACGCCCGGCTAATTTTTTGTATTTTTAGTAGAGACGGGGTTTCACTGTGGTCTTGATCTCCTGACCTCGTGATCCGCCCGCCTCGGCCTCCCAAAGTGCTGGGATTACAAGCGTGAGCCACAGCGCCCGGCCGACAATTATCGTTCTTAATCTGAGACTTGTAATTAAACACTAGATTTGCCTGAGAGAAACAATTGCACACCTAAGAGAGTGTGTTAAATGAATTCCTGAAACAAACATTGTAACTAGTAACAAAAATCCACACAAATCAGACCTGATAGAGCACTTTCTCACACAGGAAGCTAGAAATATCAGATGCCAGTAATAATCCATTCAGTCAAACCATGTCCTTCTTTTTTGGCAAGCTGAAAGACAGAAAGCTTCAGAGACCAAAACACTCAGCTGGTACCTGTATCAGAATCTACCCTGTCTCTGTATGTACTCTATAGTTCCTCAGGGCCAGAATACCAGAACCACTTGGGGAGAAGGAGAACAGAACTAGCCCTGCAGGGTCCCAGGGTTTATTTGTGAGCCAGAATGAGTGTTTCCCCTAACTCCAAGCCTTGGTTCCAGGTTCCTTCCTTGAGGTATAGAAGAACCCAGGCCCGTGGGGCTCTCATACAAAGGAGTGCAAGAACGGCAAAAGACGATCAGCCAAGCCCTTTATGCACAAAATACACCATCTCAGCACATGCATGGCACCCAAAGGCAATTCTACCACAGAACAGTAGACTAAGAGTAGCATCAGGAAATAAGGATTCCTGACCCTCACCTTAGATGAGGAACACCTTGTGACAGGGAGAGCCCACTACACAAAAGGAGCAAATTCATCCACTGGAGAGGAAAAAAAAAAAAAAAAACAAAGGGAAAGAGTCTTGACCGCAGTCAAGGACCTAGAGGTAGGGACCTGCCTAGCTCATTGCTGCTGGAGTAGTAGCCAGACAGGAAATGCATGAGCTACTCGGGGCCTGCACCGGGACAAGGCATTTCTGGGGTCAGCACAGTTATACAGAAGGGACTCTAAACCAAGATTTTCAAGGAATTTCAAGTTCCTGGTATTGTTTTGATCCCTATTTCTTGATTCTTAGCCCCTGGGGCTGCTACGGCTGAGAAACATGTTACTCCCCTATAAACAGAATAAACATTTTTCCCCTTTTTCTACTGGGCATCTCACCGTATTAAGCTGCACATCATTTTCCTCCTTGTATGATTTCTATTACTGCTTCCATTGTCATGGCCTTTCTGCACTCTGCCCATGAAGAGCTCTAGTGTCCTGCACAAGCTATTTCAGCGCTGCTGTTGCTGATGCTGCTGCTCCTGGCTCCAACTCAAGTATCTACTAAAAGCTGCTCTTTGGTGCCCAGAGAAGTTGAGATTCTCTTAACTGGCCTTTTGCATGACAGTTACAAATTTTTCCTCTCTGCTCTCTTTCTCCTACCCCAACTCCCACCCTCAAATCCTGTCCCTTTGGAAAGTGGGAACTGATTTCCTGGCAGACTGTGATCCTTCCCAGCAAATACAGTCCAGTCTCTGAGTGTCCTCTACATTTCTTTATTTCAATGTGTCCCCAAGAGCAACAGAGCGCCAAAAGCCTTTGGACTTTAGCTTTTAACGCTACACGCCAACTCCAAGTGGGTTTAAATGCACTGCCCACCTAAAACAAGCTTCCTATGTGAGAGAGACAAATCCTTACAAATGGTTGCCTGTGGCCTCAACCACATGCATTCTTAGATGAGGAAGCTCTGAGGCAGTGAGCCTATCCACTGGAAGAGAAATGGCAAAAGGGGATTCATTTTATTTTCACTAAAATTCATGGTTTCTCTGTTGTTCTTTAGCTTATTCCATCTTTTACCCCTAGTCCCCCTTCAGCAGGCCTTATTTAGAGTTCAGGATAGAACTGCTGCTTGCTGGTCCCAGTCACCTCTCCAGTCTGGTTATGCATGCTTCATTCACATCCTAACTTCAGTCACCTTTTCTAAGCTAAACCTCATTACCACGTGGGGAGGGTGAGGGAATTGAACTGAGAAAGACACCCTAACTTCTCAGTAGAGATGATCCACTTGCCACCCTCAATGATCGGAATTCCATCCCCTTCAAGTCCAACCATACTCACCTTGCAGCATCGATCATCACTGCTTTTCTAATCTTCAATTCTTCCTTCTCCATTCGTTCCTTCTTCATAGCATATAATCAGTCTCAAGCCTCTTCAATTCCTTAAACAAAAATCCTCCTCCCACCTCTGGTCCTTTCCTTCTTCCCTTTACAATTTGCTTCTACAAAGACATTTCTACACAGAGAGGTTTGCCGCTTTCTCACCTTGCACTCACAACTCTGCAATACTCCACTGATGCTACCACTATCAAAATACACAAGACTTGTCTGGAAATGTAGTGGACACTTTTCAGTCTATATCTAACCTGGCATCTCTATGCTGCATTTCACAGAACTGAAAAATTGACTTTCTTGGCTTATAGGACAATCCCTTAACCTGGAAATAATTACCCTTTCACTCGCAAGCTTAATAATAAAAATACAATTACTACAATGTTCCTTGTTTTCAATTAAAAAGCAAAGATCTTAAATATATTATCTGTTCATTTGATTTCTAAAGTATATACAAAACCAAGGATTGACTGGCAAATGTACAGGCCATCCATTTCATTCTCCTAAGTTATCTGGATTTTATGTATGAATCATACCAAACCATGCACACTTGGGCCACATCATCATGATCTCTCACAGAATTCTTACCAAGTGATGCTTTGGCATTATATTCTAAAATTTCTTTGTGGGATCAAAAGAGGCAGTCCTATTAAAAACTTTAAGTCACATGATATTGGAATGATGTTGAAGAAATCATCCCAAATCTCCCAGAGACTCCTTTTGTGGCTCGCACAGGGATTTTGAGAATTCCTAAGAAACAGGTTTTATGTGTGCTATTCTAACTCTTTTGTCCTCCCCACCCTTTTTTTTCTTTTCCTTTTTTTATTTTTTTGCTATAGAAAATTCAGGGTCAAACTCACGGTCCAGCTATAATAGCTGTGTAACCTAAAGATACGAACAGTAAAAATGTTCTTTCTCTTCCGGTTGGGACACTTATTCTAATTTGCATTTCCCTCTGTAGAGATTAGGGAGCAAAGGTAAGACTTCCTAGGTTTGCAGTCTACCTCCGTCTCCCAGAATGTTAAATTTTGGTAAATTACTTAACTCTTCCATCATTTTCTCGACAGCAAAACATAGGTAACTGTAGTATCTACATCATATGATTAATGTAAGAATTATGTAAGACCATGTGCCCGACTCATAGTAAGCACTCAATAAATGTTAACTGTTATTATTATCAGTCACCACGAATACCCTGTAGAATGAAATGAAGTACAAAAACCTTAGTCTGGGTTGTCTAATCTAGAACTTGTAAGAAAAACAGGGAGGCTTTTATCTATTCTAAGATACAACTGACCTATGCAGTTTCGCCAAAATTTTAAAATAATAAACAGGCTAAGAATTCTAAGATTTTTTAAGATATACACCATCTACGAACCAAGCTCTATAAAAATAGTATAAAGTCAGGACTTTTAATGATCCTTTTAAGCCTTTGCCAAAATACTATAAAAATCAAAATGACTGAAATGATCTTTTGATAAGCAAATGCACTCCTTAAAATGAAGCAGGGCTATGTTCAAACCACCCTCTTTTTTAAACATCAAATCATTGTAGCTCTTAAATGAAAGGCCCTCACCCACTATAAAAAAATAAATAAAAGATGAGCATCTTCCACTATGGTGACAAGATGCTATCATCATGTTCCAAAAAGTGACTCAAGCAATAAGGGACTGAATCTGTTAGCCTATCACTGTCAGAACAGGTAAGTATCAATGATGTCAAAGCCAAAATCAATATTATAGGCAGATGCTCTTCAGAAATTCTATTCAAGTTAACTCATTTAATTACTTTTAAAGTTCAACTCAAACACACAAAAGATCTTTGTGTAAAGTTAAATACAGTATCTTTACAAATGGCTCTCACACATAAACATCAGATTTTACAAATATCTGTATAAAAGATTTAAATAAATAAAAGAAACCTATGGTTCTTTGCTTACCTAACTCAAGTATGTGTCAAATTCCGTTGAGCAGTCAGAATGGCTCAAGTAGTCAGTGTATTAAGTACAGAGTTAATATGCATTGCTTTATCACCTCATGCTCTCCATCTCAGCTAAGAACACACCTCTTCCACCTCTCACCTAAAAGTTCCTTCTCTCCATCTCTTGTTCTGTAACAGCAACTTCTGCCTGCTTTTCCTCATCAGTAGGAAACAATTTCCCTCTGTACACTCAGAAAACAAGCTGGCAAAATTCCAGAAGAGCTTTTTGCCTTCTGAAGCTAAAGACAAAAATTCAAGACCACAGTAAGGCTTAAACATTGTACCCTGAAACCATAAAACTCCTAGAAGAAAACATATGGAAAAATCTCCTTGACATTTTTCTTGGCAATGATTTTTTGGATGTGACACCAAAAGCATGTGCAACAAAAGCAAATATAAACAAATAAAACTACATAAAACTAAAAACCTGCATAACAAAGGAACCAATCAACAAAATGAAAAGACAATCTATGGAATGGGAGAAAACATTTACAAACCATATATCTAATAAGGGGTTAATACCCAAAATATATAAGAAGCTTATATAACTCAATAGCAAAAAAACCCCACATAAATTTTAAAATGGCCTACACTGAACATGGTGGCTGATGCCTGCAATCTCAGTGCTCTGGGACGCCAAGGCAGAGGATTGCGTGAAGCCAGAAGTTTGAGACCAGCCTGGGCAACATAATGAGACTGCATCTCCACAAAAAAACATTTTTAAATTAGCTGGGTGTGGTGGCATGCACCTGTAGTCCTAACTACTTGGGAGGCTGAGGTGAGATGATTGCTTAAGCCCAGGAGTTAGCTGCAATGGGCTCTGGTCGTGCCACCTCACTCCAGCCTGAAAAAAAGACCACGACTCTGTTTCTAAAATTCTAAAAATTGGTAAGAGCCCTGAATACACGTTTTTCAAAAAAAGAAATACAAATGGCCAACAGGTACATGAAAAGATGTTCAAAATTACTATCATCAGGGAACTGCAAATCCAAACCATAACGAGATACTGGATGGCTATTATGAAAAGGAAAAGAGAAAAGTATTGGTGAGGATGTGGAGAAAAGGGTGCCCTGTGTAATTCTTGTGGGGAATGTAAACTGGTAGAGCCACTAAGGAAACCAATATGGAGGCTCCTCAAAAAATTAAAATTAGAACATTGTTTTAGCAATGCTACTTCTGGGTCTATATCCAAAGGAATGGAAATCAGAATATCAAAGAGATAACTGCACTCCATGTTAACTGCAGCATTATTCACAACAGCCAAGATACAGAAACAACCTAAGTGTCCATAGACCTATAAATGAATAAAGAAAATTCAGTGTGCGTATATATAAATAAAATGGAATATTATTCACCCATTTAAAAAAGGAAGGAAATCCTGCCATTTGCTACACATTGGATGATTCTGAAGGGCATTATGCTAAGTGAAGTGAGAAAGAGAAAAATGCTGTATGATTTCACTTATGAATGAAATCTAAAACAGTTGAACTCATAAAAGCAGAGAGTAGAGTGGTGGTTACCAGAGCTACAGGTAGGGGGAAATGGGGGGATGTCAGTTAAAGGGTACCAACCTTCAGGTATAAGATGAATAATTTCTGGAAATCTAATGTACAGCATAATTAACTATAGCTAGTAATACTATACTGTATACCTGGAATTTGCTAAGAGAGTACATGCTAATGTTCTCTCTCAAATACGCAAACATAAAAAAATTGGTAACACGTGTCAGCTAACTTGGTTATGGTAAGTTTCACAATATAAACCTGTATCAAATCACCATGTCATACACCTCAAACATATACAATTTTATTGTCAATTATACCTCAATAAAGCTGGAGGGAGAAATGAGAAAATGAAAACAAAAACTTTTCCTGGTACCAATGCATTCCAAATGACCCTGAATTTCTAAGTAGAATATTATACTTTTTAAAAGGCTTTCAGATGGAATTCCTAAGCTTTAAAAAAAAAAAAAAAAAATTCTACCACACTGTTACATTGCTTACCAAATACTGAATTCCATTACTTTTCTTTTTTTCTTTTTTTCCTTTTTAATTTTTTTGAGACAGGTTCTTGCTCTGTCACCCAGGCTGGAGTGCAGTGGCACAATCTCTACTCATTGCAACCTTGGCCTCCTGGGCTCAAGAGATCCTCCCACATCAGCTTCCCAGGTAGCTGAGATTACAGGCACATGCCACCATGCCCAGCCAATTTTTGTATTTTTTTTTTAGAGACAGGGTTTTGCCATGTTGCCCATGCTGATCTCAAACTCCTTGGCAAGTGATCCGCCCACCTCAGCCTCTCAAAGTGCTCAGATTACAGACATGAGCCACCATCACGCCCAGCCCCATTACTGTCTCCCTCCAACCCCCACCTGAGACAGGGTTTCACTCTGTTGCCCAAATGGAGTGCCAAGGTGCAAACACAGTTTACCACAGCCTCGACCTCCCAGGCTCAGTCTCCGAAGTAGCTGGGACCACAAGCATGCACCACCATGCTCGCTAACTTCTTTCTTTTTGTAGAGATGGGGTTTTACTATGTTGCCCAGGCTGGTCTTGAACTCCTGAACTCAAGCAATCCTCCCACCTCGACCTCCCAAAGTGCTGGGATTACAGGAGTAAACCATGTACAGGCCATAAATTCCATTAAATTATAGAAATTAGATTATAGGGACAATATCACATGAGATACTATCTTGCTTTTTCAAAAAAGTGAATTTTTACACATAATTGGTTTAAAGAACTGTATCATTTCCATATCCTACATTTTATATTTTCTGGGTTTTCATATGCAGTCTTTTAATTAAAAGTACAGAATGAAATATTCTTGTCAGACTGAAAATAATTCAAGTACAATTTGGCACAGGCTGATAATTTACAGCTGTTTTTAAATTCAAAAATATACAGCATTATAAACATATAATAAATGAATTAGACAATATTGTTTTTAAATTGCATAATATATCCATTAGGCTTATTTATAATGTGTCGTCAAACAAAAAAGAACTATTAGAAATTTCCTTTTCAGATGCTTTCAAAGACACATAAATCAGTAATTTTTAACCCAACAACGTTGTATACACATACAGGACTCCACTGTGATGAATCAAAAAGATAAACCAAGGATGTCAGATTAAACTCTATTTTAAATCACATAAAAGGAATAACATTTTAATTTTAAAAATTTACTTTTGTGAGAAAAGAGAATTCCAGACAAGTATTATATTTAATGAACTTAAAGCAGGATTTTGCAGTCTACTGATCTAATTCCATGTATTTCCATCCACACCTCTTATTGACACTATAAAGCAGAGAAAAGTTAATAGGCAAAGCTGGTGAATTTTACTTTTGTTTCAGAATTGGGAAAACTCTCCAGGGTCCTCTTACCCTAAAATCTTAAACTGAACTTTTTCATGGTTAGGGCCCCCATCAACCTCTTCCAATATGCTGAATCATCCAAATAATTTCTTCAGGGTATATATGATGTAAGGTAATTTTTCTACATGTTATATTCACACATGTAATACAGCCTTTGGCCCCTAAATTTTACTCCAAGAAAAATTACAATATTTGAGTCAAGATTTTTTTTTTTTAAAGTTCCAGGATACACGATACACGTGCAGAGCATGTAGGTTTGTTACATAGGTATATGTGTGCCATAGTGATCCTCCTGCCTCAATCTCCTAAGTAGATGGAATTACAGATGCAAGTCATCATGTGAGGTTTTCAAACAATACTTTTTTAAAAATAAGAAAAAAATTCAGTAGCAAACAATGCAGTGCTTTCACTAAATATTTACAGAAAAGGGAAAAAAACCTACCCTCTTGCCAAACCATGCCCAAAAGATAACTTAAATATAAGACTTAACAGGCACAGCTACACTTGGGATAACTCCTAGTTCATGGCCATGAACACATGTATGCATGTATGTGCACAAACGCACATACACATACACAAGGAAGTAGACAGCGATTTAGGGGGCCTCACTGGATGTGGGAAGACTGCCCACAGAAGTGCTGGTTGGTAATATTTATGCCCCTGTTCCACACTTTTCCATACCCTAAAGTGACTTGTGATGTCTTTTCCACTAGTGTTCACTTTTAAAAGATTTCACCTGTATAAAATTGGTTATCTTAAAGAAATAAACTGTCAAGGATTTCTGTGTTTCAGAAAAAGTCTTATTTTGTACAAGTCAAAACATTATGACAAATACCTTCTCCTTTCCTGGGGTTAGATTTTTTTTTTTTTTTTTTTTGAGACAGAGTCTCGCTCTGTCACCCAGGCTGGAGTGCAGTGGCACAATCTCGGCTCACTGCAAGCTCTGCCTCCTGGGTTCACGCCATTCTCCTGCCTCAGCCTCCCGAGTAGCTGGGACTACAGGTGCCCGCCACCACGCCCGGCTAATTTTTTGTATTTTTAGTAGAGACAAGGTTTCACCGTGTCAGCCAGGATGGTCTCAATCTCCTGACCTCGTGATCCACCCACCTTGGCCTCCCAATGTGGTGGGATTACAGGTGTGAGCCACCGTGCCCGGCCTAGATTCATTTTTATAAGCTCATTACCAAAAGAAAGATTTTTGTTATAATCAACATAATAATCTAAATTTTGGGTAGACAGCTCATTTTACTGTTGTTGTTATTAACAAAACTGATATACAAAGGCAAACTACTTAAAATCAATGTACTCAAAAGCAGTAGGTTAGGTTACTTTTTTCAACAGGTCATACTAAAGTCCGTTGATACGAATATGTTTAAATTGGTTTTCTTCTCTTTACTATCACTATTAACATGACTTCCATCAAAACTATTTCCAATACTGTGACTCATCCTTTCTCTTATTCTACTCTCAACTTCTGGTGACATCTCTCTCCCTTTTTGTCCTACCAAAAATATCTACTAGTCACCATCTTTGCTCCCCTTGTGAGGAAGCGACTGTTCTGCCTCTCTAATCCAACGTAAATTTTTGATCTTATCTTCGGTGTGCTCAATAACATGGTCTCATCTTGCATATTTAGTTGCCATTCCATCCTGCTAGCATTCCAATCCCATTCCTATGCTAGGCTTAACTGCCATTATTAGTATAATTCATTTATGCTTTACAGAGTCAATCACATAGTTACATATATACTGTCATCTCTTCTCATTAACCTTTTTTTAATCCATTTCCAATAATCACCTCTCTTAGGAAGATAATTTTTTAATGACAGTAGTTGAATAGACGAAAGAAATCTAAATGAAAGAAAAGCAAAAATACAGAACATAAGGAATTACATCAAGTATAGGATATTTCATAAAATTCTGATTTTATAATCCTATAGGATTGCGAGAGTAAAGCAAATGCCAGCCTATATACTATAAATTTTCACACAAAATACTATTTTCTCCAAATTGAGAGAGAAATAAAAGTAATTTTAATATGACTAGATACCGGGTATGTTTTGGTTTCAAATGTACCATGAACCAAAAAAAAAGTAAAACCAGCCATGGTAGCCTGCGCCTGTAGTCCCAGCTACTAGGGAGGCTGAGGTGGGAGGACCACTTGAGCCTAGGAATTAGAGTCCAGTCTGGGCCACGTAATGAGACACTAATGTCTTCAAAAAAAAAAAAGGGGGGTGGGGGCGGCGGGAAACAGCCAGAAGAAATTCCTAATATATTAAAACTGTCTTTCTTAAGCAAGATAAAGCAATGGAGCTTTATCTTGCTTAAGTACATCTATTTTGTGGCAGACCTCCACTTATGAAACTGGCCCTTAGGCAGAAGCAGAAATGTAAGAAGGAAAGTTCATTTCCTGGTTTCACAGTCCTGGAATCAAGGAACCAGTGAAGAGCTAGTCCTGCTCTGATGAAGAGCTGGATAGGGAAAGATTACCAAGAAAGATCTTAGCCTGAGCCATGTGCTCTGGGTGTCATTACATCCATTCCATTTAGATGATAACATGAAACCATTACAGTTCAGGTTTGGAGTCTCTTGAAAGATGAAGACCCACACAGAAGAGCTGTGGTTGAGAAGAACTTATTACAATAGCTTCTCCCACAAGCTACATCCATCCAGAGGATAAGAACACATGGTCCATAAAAGCACACTCTTCCCAAGACCTGAAGTAGCAAAGGGGAGAAATGAATATGTTGGTGCCAGTTCCTTCGTGGTTGACACGACCTAAATAAATAGGTTTCTATTCTTACATAAGTGCCCAGTGTTCCATCAAAACATGCAGGCAGGTTAGGAAGAACTGAAACAGACTGCATATTACTCAAGTTAGACCAGAGCCCTTTCTGGCAACCTCAGGGAGAAGAAAACGGAATGGACAATAATAAGGACAAAGTGATTTTATATGTGCGTGTGTGAGAGCAAGGACGCGTGCAGGCCTTACAGATGAGTAGACAAAGCTCCTATGTGAAAGATTAAAAATCAAATATGTAATGCACTGTGTTAAAATGTAGAAAGAATTCAGAAGAGAAAATACAGCATGCTACTGACCTTAGTCTTATGAATTATGAAAATACATAAATCCTAATTTCAAAGGGATTTTAATTGCTTTCAAAGAAATTAACCATAACCTCAACAAATCACACTTTCATTGCTTTTTAAAATTTATAAGAACTTTAATGTTCTCAATTAAAAATCATACTGCTCAAAGAATATAGTTTGAAGCTATAGCTTTTTTGTCAAAAATTACAATGCAAAAGTTTTAGTTTATACAATGAAAATACACACACATGTATACTTTGTTACGGAATATCCTTTAAAAGGCTAATAAAAACAGTTCTATAAATTCCCAATATTCAAATATGACAAGGCAGTAACAATATTTTACTTAGATGTACAAATGGCTAAAATAAACAATCATCATTTTAATTAGAAATATCATGACGAGACTATAAATACAATCCTATTAACTTCAGTGAAGTCTTTCCCATAATGCACTAAAAAGCATGTGTATCCTAAAAAGAACTCTGTAACCAGAAATTAAGAACAAAAGAAAAATTAGGTGGTTGTGACTCATATGCTAGCTTTATTCTAAAGAGCAGGAAAACGGAATGATCTCTTTACAGTGGTCTATGATGGGCAGCAGAGTGCTGTCTCCAGAACTAACCTCAAAAGCTGTTTTGGGAAAGCAAGTTTACTAATACATACTCTCAGAAGCTGTCTTTTATTTATTTTTAGAGGCACAGTCTTGCTGTGTTGCCCAGGCTGAACTGCAGTAGCTATTCACAGGCAAAATCACTGCTTACCACAGCCTCAAACTCCTGGGTTCAAGCAATCCTCCTGCCTCAGCCTCCAGGGTAGCTGGAACTACAGGTATGCACCACTGTGCATGGCTAGAAGCTGCTTTGCTGGAGAGTATGATTATTCCCAGATACTGTGATATGTATCCAATAGTAAAATAGTATAGATTTTTGCTAAATCTGCTGCAAATCAAGACCAAGGTACCATATGTGATAAAAGGTAAAATGTTCAGAAGCTCATACTTCTGTAAAATAGAAAAAAGAGCTTAGACTGATCACTTCCCACCTAGATCAGTGTCAGTTATCTGGAAATGCTCTTTTTCTCTCTACTTTGACTCTACAACTTTACTTCTCAATCCCCTTTGAGCTGCCTCACTGAATCCCTAAATGTTTGCTCTCTGTTGACATAGCAAATCATTAATAAGTAGTAAACCTGTATCTTTTACTTCTCTTCTACACTGTGTTATTTGAAGTGCCTGATGTTAATAAAACAGTCAAATAAATATTACTCCTTGGCCTGGCATGGTGGCTCATACCTGTAATCCCAGCACTTTGGGAGGCTGAGGAAGACGGATTGCTTGAGCTGAGGAGTTCGAGACCAGCCTGGGCAATATGGCAAAACCCTATCTCTACCAAAAAAAAAAAAAAAAAAAAAACCTACAAAAATTAGCGGGGCACAGTGGTGTGTGCCTGTAGTCCCATCCACTTAGGAGGCTGATGTGGGAGGGTCGCTTGAGCATGGGAGGAGATTACAGTGAGCTGTGATCACACCACTGCACTCCAGCCTGGGCAACATAGTGAGGCCCTGTCTCAAAAAAAAAAAAAAAAAACCAGGTTACTCCTTAAACTGATCTCAGCAATTTCTCAACAAACTGTTCTCAAGATGGCCAGGTTATATGCCTTCAGAAACCGTTTATGCAGCACTGGCTTATCCTTTTCATTACTTTCTTTGAAACATGGCCATATGCTTACTAATGTATCATAAGACATAAGGGGAAAAAAAAAGCCTTAAAGAAGCTGAGTTCCTAAATCCCCTTAAGATTATACAATGACCTTAAGAATTATCTGGCCACACCCTGCCTTTCCAGCTTCCTCTGCCCCTCACATCCATTCTCTCTTCTAATTTCTACTTATCTTTGAAAACCCAGCTCACTGTGGCCTCCTACAGCAAGTCCTTCTTGGCTACTACTCCCCAACCAGGATCAAACACCCCCAATCCCTTTCCATATAATCCCACAGTATCCTGTAATTTCCATTAGAACAGCACAATATCTTGAATGAGAATTTTGTGAATAGGAATTTCAAAGAAGCCAGATATACCTTAACATACAAATTTAAGCCAATATACTAGATTTTTAGTTAATTATTAGCTCCCACACTGGTCAACATGTCCCTTGAGAACACAGGCTTTTTCATCTCTGTATTCCTAGGGACTTGCACAAACTAGCCTGGACCAGCTTCTTAAACACTGGCTACTGGACTCTCCTATTACTGCCCCACAAATACCTACATACACTTCCAGAAACTGGGCAACCAGATGTTCCCTAAACCCAGGAGTAACCCAGCATCCCTTGGTCAAAATTACCTCTTCCTCATGCTTTCAAGTCATTCTTGATGTAAGCATCAGTTGGCATATTTAATAAAGTGTGACTGGTATCAGGGTCTAATTAGACGCAAAAATGAGTCTCTTCAACTAAAGCAGAGGTCTCTTGGAGCAAGGACCCAGTTATTCATCTTAATTCATTCCCACCACCAGATATATGCCTGGAGACTTTATAAGCACTCCATAATACAAAACTATATTTGAGGGTATTCTCAGAACATGTGGTTATGTCTCTTTCATGTCAATAGCACATTTCTTTTTAGTGTAGTTCTATCCTACTAGACTGGTAGTTCCTTGAGAGCTAGAACTAAATTTTCTTAAAATCATAAATCTAAATTTAAAATTTAAAATTAATGTACCCTATTTGAGAGAGGTCAGAAGAAAGATCACCTGTAACTCATTACTGTAGCACAGGGATTATAAATTATCTTCTTTTCTAGGGATTTTTCATATTTATACTTTATAAACTTATAATCACAATTTACATATAATCTAGTCCTTTTTATATGCATCTTTTCATGCTACTATATACTTTGCCCATTTATTTTTATTGGATATAACCATCCAATGAATGGACTAACCCTAATTTACTCAGCTATTTCTCTTCACATAATATTGTTCACTTCCACATTTTCACTGTTATAGGTAACAGTCCATATTTTTTATCATTTTCCATAAGTTACAGACCCTTATACGAAATTACTGAATTAAAGATTACGAGCTAACATTTTTGTTGCTATTGAAGCACAGTGCCAACGTGCTTTCGATTTAGAATTATACATTTCAGAGTCCAGTAGCAATGGTAGTAGTTTCAGCAGCACTATGTACAATTCCTTGTTTTAAGTCTCATTTGCTACATTACAAGAAGGCTGAACACATATCCCACATGCCTGTTTACTAACCATATTTCCTCCTTTGTGAACAGTTTGTGTACTATGCCCATTTACCTATCACAGTCATCATGGGTATTTTTACTGGTTTGTCATTCTCTGCCTGTCTCACTGTCAATACATTTTTCCAGTTTGTTATTTGCTTTTTGTGGAGTATCTTCTTTTCCTCCCCCTTCACCAAACACATACTTTTTAAAAGCATTTTAGTTTGTAATTTTATCTAGTCAAATCCATTATTATTTTCTTTAAAATTTCTTCTAACATTTCTAGAAGTCAGCCTCCAAATCTGTTTTCTCCTAGTTTTATTTTCTTTTATAGTTAACCCTTAAACCACAGGTAAGGAATACGTCATCTCTGCATGCCCCCACAGAACCTATTTCAGTACCTTTCACATGCTAAGCATGCAATAAATGCTTCTTACATATTCTTTATTAAAAGATAAAATTTAGAAAACAGCAGCCATTATTGGATTCTTACTAGTCTCTTTACAAACTGATTAATCAATTTAGATATGAAAGTAAAATACACTCCATAATGAATGACAAGGCAATGCTGCAGATTTGATGTGTTCTTTCTACTGTGGGGATATAAATAATATGGTTTAAGAAAATCTGGTGGCCAGGTGTGGTGGCTCACGCCTGTAATCCCAGCACTCTGGGAGACCAAGGTGGGTGGATCATCTGAGATCAGGAGTTCAAGAGCAGGGCAACATGATGAAACCTCGTCTCTACTAAAAATACAAAAATCAGCTGGATGCGGCGGCACGTGCCTGTAATCCCAGGTACTGAGGAGGCTGAGGCAGGAGAATAGCTTGAACCGAGGAGGCAGAGGTTGCAGTGAGCCGAGATTGTGCTACAGTAGTGCTCCAGCTTGGGTGCCAGAGCTAGACTCCGTCTCAAAAAATTAAAAAAAAAAATTTTTTTTTAAATCTTGTTTTGTTTTACTGGCAAACCAATTTTAATGTCTGAGGTTAAATCACACAAATTCTTTCTCATACACATAGTCTACAGTGTAGCAAGCTGAATGATAATGTTATTCATTTTTTTAAGTCATAGTCCTCAAGATCACTGTTACAGCATCTTAAAACTATGCAGCAAAAAACTAATGACTATTATAACTCACACCATCACATACGCTGCTGTATAATTCATAGATGCAGCAACTTTTATGGTGATGACACCTGGTACATTTTCAGCCACTCATCAAGTCTTTAACAGGAAAATATGTATGTACATACAACTTGTAAATTTAAAGCACCAAGATATCACCTAGTAAAGAGCATATAGCTTTATTATGCTTTTCCAGTTCAACTAATTTTTTGTTGCAGAGAAATAGTCAATTAGGCCAAAAAGCTTACTACAATTAAAAATGTAATACATGTGCCCCTGTAGATTACAGCACATTTGTGTGGAGTACCTGTTAATATAATTTTCATTTGAAGACCTATAATAACACTGTTAAAATGACAGCTGTGGAAATTAATCTGAGTGATGAGGTTAACAGCACTGGCTTTATTTTCCTCTAATGGCATAGCATTTGCCTATAAATGTATGGGTATAGCAAATCATTGCTGGTAACCTTACCCTAGCCATGTTTTTTGGAAGAGTTGGATCTCCTAATACATAAACAGTCCAGAGAGATTATCATAATTTTATAACTTTTTCTGCTTACCTAAAAAACAAAGAAAAAGGATATGGGAATATTGTTTGCATACATGCTTTATGGTTTGAATATGTTAATTCTAAATATAAGTTAAAAATGAACCACTTTACAAATAATTTACTATTACTTATTTAACGTAATTTAAGAGAGACAAGCTCCTTTCATAGAAAACAAACATAGTAGGTACATGGTTTGCATGAATATGTCCACGACTTTCTTAAGTTTCCAAGACTGCATGTTTTTAAAATTACAGAGAGGCTGCTCTTTAACTTTCTGACAACTGAGAAATAGGATGATGATTCGAATGTAAATGTATGATTAATAGCCCAACTATTACCAAAGAGACTACCAGAGGCTTACAATAAGAGACACACAATTAGACCATTATAACATAAAATGAAAGTCAACCCAGAGAATAATGGTTCTTCATCTTTTTGAGGGAGGCAATGGGAGGAGGTCACTGAAAATCTGAGAGAAGCTAAGGATGCTCCCCCAGATTCTCACACAAGCTAGCACACAAGCAAGTTTACTTATCATTTCAGAAGGGTTCATCAACTCCCTGAAGCTGATACACACATGATGAATTAAAAGCTCCTGTTACAGGCTAGGCACAGTAATCCCAGTGCTTTGGGAGGCAGAGGTGGGAGGACTGAGCCCAGGAGTTTGAGACCAGCCTGGGCAACTTAGCAAGACCCTGTCTTTACAAATACTCTTTTTTTAATTAGAAGCATGATGGCATGCACCTGTAGTCCCAGCTACCTGGGAGGCTAAGGCAGGAGGATCACCTGAGCCCAGGAATTCAAGGTTGCAGTGAGCTATAATCGTGCTAGTGCATGCCAGCCTGGTCGACAAAGTGCGACTCTGTCTCTAATAAATAAATACTCCTGCCACAGAGGACTGAGAAGAAATTACCCATATCAGAAGCTTAGGCTAATAAAGTTACTATAACTGAAGTGACATATAACTCCAAGCTTTCTTGCAGCCAAAGCAAACAGAAAAACTCAACAGGATATATAATTCTCAATGACTGATAGAAGAAAGTATGCCATATCATAAGGAAAGAAACTTTTCACTGAAACTAAATTCTTGAATAATTTATCACATTAATTCTTATAAAGGGAACAGAATATCATGAGACAATGCATTCAATAGTTTCATAGGAGATGCAGAAATATTCTTCATACAAATGCATCTAACAAAAACTGACAGAATATGAGGAAACAATACTAAAATATAGGACTGAATAGTTTTCTGGTTTTCTAGTTTGATATGAAGTTAGAAGTGAGTTCATCCACCATTTTTCCAATCTCACGTTCATAAAACAACCTCTAATACAAAATCAGAAAAATTTTGCCGAGTATAGACCTGGTCTCAGAATCCTCAAAGCAGCCACTTCAAGGAACTGGAGTAGGCATTTGAACCTTTACAGATGAGACAATAATAATGTAAATGAGAATTAAAGACCAGCATAGAAGATAGGTTAATAGTACAGGAAATGGAGCCAGGTGGTTTGATCTGAATCATGGCTTATCTACTTAATGGCTGTGACTTTGGCAAGTTTCTAATTGTGACTATATTGCAGTTTCTCACCTGCAAGGTTGTGGTAACAATAGTCCTTACTCAGAGTTACTGAGAACTAGCATCTATAAAGCTCCCAGAACAGCATCTATCTACCCTCCTAGATTAAAAGGGTAAGACAGGCAAACCACTTAGATCAGTGTCTGGCATATAACTTACCAGCTACTCTGCAATCATTCAAGAATATGTATTCCTAAAATTCTGAGTTAGGCCGGGCACGGTGGCTCACGCCTGTAATCCCAGCACTTTGGGGGGCCGAGGCGGACGGATCATGAGGTCAGGAGATCGAGACCATCCTGGCTAACATGGTGAAACGCCATCTCTACTAAAAATACAAAAAAATTAGCCGGGCGTGGTGGCGGGTGCCTGTAGTCCCAGCTACTTGGGAGGCTGAGGCAGGAGAATGGCATGAACCCAGGAGGCAGAGCTTGCAGTGAGCCGAGATCATGCCACTGCACTCCAGTCTGAGCAACAGAGCAAGACTCAGTCTCAAAAAAAAAAAAAAAAAAAAAATTCTGAGTTAATACACACATTTAATTTTAGCCATCAAATTAAAATAACCTGAATTTTAATCTACACATTTATTTTCAAGGTCACTGGAATCCCTAATCTTGGCTAATTTAACTACGTTTATCCTGAATCAATCTCTTGCTTCCCACTTGTTCCCAGTGACCAAAATTTTTAGTATCTGGAAAACATACTAAGAAGCTTTTAATGAAAATTGCTTAAAGAGTTCTTTTTCTACACATATCTTACTATATATCCAGTATTTTTCAGTCATTTGTTCTCAGATGCTTTCATTTGGCTTCAGCTCTGCTGACCTTGTTAATCTTTAATTCACTTATTATGGTAAAGTCATGTCTTACTCCAGAATTAAGTTCTTTTTTTTTTTTTTTGAGACAGGGTCTTGCTCTGTTGCCCAGGCTGGGGTGTGGTGGTGCAATCTCGGCTCACTGAAACTTCCACCTCCCAGGCTCAAAGCAATCCTCCTACCTCAACCTCCCAAGTAGCTGGGACTACAGGTGTGTGCCACCATGCCCAGCTAATTTTTGTATTTTTTTGAGAGACGAGGTTTCGCCATGTTGCCCAGGCTGGTCTCAAACTCCTGGGCTCAAGCAATCCTCCCATGTCAGCCTCCCAGAGTGCTAGAACTACAAGCATGAGCCACTGCACCCGGCCAGAATAAGGTCCTAAGGTAGGTGGAAAGGCAAAAATTGCATACTCAAAATTACCTTTGAATAGCTCTTAAATCAGTCGGTCAAGTATTCTTCAATAAGGCCAAAACAGCCAGTGTTCCTCTAGCACTGCGACAGATCACTCACTGTTCATTCGGCTGAATAGCCGATGAAGTAGCTGACTAACTTTAGGAAAGACTAAAAATCACTGTCAGGGAGCGGAGCTATTCACACTATGAAATGCAATCAAGAACTAAAAGGACTTCTTCCATCTCTCTCAGGGACACACATTCACTGATCAGAATAAAAGGAATGGCTGAATGACTGTCACCTGCACTCTTAAATTATATTTCTCAAGTATGTTCTCTCCTTTTTGTAAAGAAGACTATACATAGTTGAATTTACAGAAATTAACTAAAGTGAAATGCATGTGATCTAATGTTTCCACTAAAAATTCTAAAGGTGGTTCTAATGCCATACAAATTTAATGTTTATATTTTATTGTGCTGAATGTTCTAAATTCTCAGCATTCCACTTAGCTAGCAGAACTCAGATTTTTGTGGAACAATTTTAAAATTTCACCTGATCCCCTAACTTTTCCTTCAGTCAAGGATTATAGTAGAGAATTAAGGTGCAGTCTCAGGGAAATGACAGAGAAATTCCTTCCCTACATATGAGAAGGAGTGGAACACCAGTGAGGATGTGGGTTAATTCTGGCCATGTTGTCTAAGGAGTGTTCCTACATTCAAAAACAATCAGATGTCTGTCGTGAAGACAACCACCTGATCAAATCATCTACAGAAATGTGTGAAGCTGAAGTACATTAGGACACTAACTGCTTTTTTTGATGGAAGAAAAAATGTACTCAACTACAAAAAAGATGGGCATCATGATCTATACTTTTGCAATAGTGAAAAATGAGGACGAAATTTATTAGAATTAGGAATTGGAGACAAAAATGCACTTGGCTTGGTATACGCAATGGACTTTCTAAAGCTTTATGCTAATCAGAATTTTTACATGGTAATATTATCGTTCTTTTAAACTGCGAAGTCTAAAGACTTTTATAACTCAGAGTCTTTAGAGTTACTATCTGAATCAAAATGGAAAACCACAAATGAATTTGCAAATGACTTTGTACAAGCTAGTCTCTTTAATAAAAGGGGAAGGGGAGGAAGAAGGAGTAAATGCCAGAATTATTTTATAAGCAATTTCTAGGGTAGAGTGGCAGTGGAAAGTGCCTTTGCAAATAAGCCTCCAAATTCAGGCTACTGTCAAAGAAATGCCTCTTATTGTACTTTGTTGAAGAATTCTGCCTGTTTAGGTCCAAATACCCCTACTTAAAAAATAATATCTCACGCCTGTAATCCCAGCACTTTGGGAGGCCAAGGCGGAAAGATCACCTGAGGTTGGGAGTTTGAGACCAGCCTGACCAATATGGAGAAACCGCGTCTCTACTGAAAATACAAAAAGTAGCCAGGCGTGGTGGCAGGCACCTGTAATCCCAGCTACTCAGGAGGCTGAGGCAGGAGAATCCCTTGAACGTGGGAGGCAGAGGTTGTGGTGAGCCAAGATCATGCCGTTGCACTCCAGCCTGGTGACAGAGCGAGACTCTGTCTCAAAAAAAAAATACACTCAGAGACTAAATAATATGTAACTAGGTTATTTTCTGATTCAGATATCAGATAATAAAAAATAAGACAATATAGTACCAGAGCAATATGAAACCAACCTAGTTTTATATTAGTATTTGATTATTAATTAATACATTAGAATAAAAAGAGAATAAATTATTTTACTTTTTTTGTTATTTAGGAACTGGCTTTCTGAAAAAAATGAAAATAGAATAAAAAGCCCAGAAAGGCACTTTGGGAGCTGAGGCAGGAGGACTGCTTGGGTCTAGGAGTTCAAGACCAGCGTGGGCCACATAACAAGACTCTGTCTCTATAATAAAAAAGGTTTTTAAATTAGCTGAGCATATTAACACACGTGTAGCCCAAGCTACTAGGGAGGCTGAGGCAAGAAGAACCCTTGAGCTCAGGAGACCAGCCTGGCCACACAGCATGACTCCATCTCTATTTTTTTTTTTTTTAAGTCCAGAAAGTCTACATTGTGGTTTTTAATTTACTTAAGAAATAACCAAATACCTACTATATGCCAGGCAATGATCCACATGCTTTGTCATAATTCTTGGGGAAGACACACATATGCCACTGTGGTTTTTGAATAGAACAAAAGACTTGTAAAATGTTTCATTTTTAACCGATAATAACCAGGTGGTACTCCAAGCTCAAAATACATTTATTGGTCAGATGCAGTGGCTATAAGCCCAGCACTCTCGGAGGCTGAGGCAGGAGGACTGTTTGAGCCCAGGAATTTAACAACAGCTTGGTCGACATGGAAAGGCCCTCATCTCTACAAAAAATTTTAAAAAAATTAGCCAGGCATGGCCGGGCACAGTGGCTTATGCCTGTAATCCCAGCACTTTGGGAGGCCGAGGCGGGCGGATCATGAGGTCAGGCGATCAAGACCATCCTGGCCAACAGAGTGAAACCCTGTCTCTACTAAAAATACAAAAAAAAAAAAAAAAATTTAGCCAGGCGTGGTGGCAGGCGCCTGTAGTCCCAGCTACTCAGGACGCTGAGGCAGGAGAATGGCGTGAACTTGGGAGGCGGAGCTTGCAGTGAGCCGAGATTGCGCCACTGCACTCCAGCCTGGGTGACAGAGCGAGACTCCATCTCAAAAAAAAAAAAAAAAAAGCCAGGCATGGTGGCATACACCTATAGTCCCAACTACTTGGGAGGCTGAATTGGAAGGATCACTTGAGCCCCACTTAAGCCCAGGATGTGGAGGCTTCAGTGAGCCATCAATACACCACTGCACGCCAGCCTGGGTAACAGAACAAGACTAGCTCATATATATTTAATGGCTGGATGCCAATAAATATAAATATTATTTTCAACAACTTATGAGTAGCTATTCACCTGCAGTCTCCTGCTTCTCCTTTTTAAATGTGTTATTTTACTTATCATTTTATCCACCTACTTATCCATTAAGTGTTCAACCTCAGGTCAAATAATTGGTGGGAGGATAAAAGATGTAAGTGTGTAAATATGCAAAACACAGTTTATGAACTCAAAGAGGTATGGTTTTTCTTCATTTTACAAAGGTGAAGAGGAAACAAAACCAATTATTCGGTAGACCTCATAAAAGGTTTAAGGTGCTAAGATAACAGATATGAAGGTGCCCTTTAAAACTGTAAAATTCTACTCTATTATATTATTACTAAACAAAATTGGCTTATTACTCTGATGGTTTCAATTATTCATGCTATTACTACGGATATCAAAGGTCCCTTACTACCTGAATAAATTTAAGAATTAAATAAGGCCTGTGATATTTTATTAAGTTTAGTTGTAGTATTTAAATAAAGATATCCAATACTTCGTGTCAATTCAGTCAATGTGAAAAAATTATATCCTTTAAGGGTTTCCATTCATTTATAATGATTTAATAGAAAGTAAATAAGATTTACAGTTAGGATTTGAATTTTGGTTTTGTGTGACCTTCAACAATGTAAACCCTCTGAGATTCGGTCACCCCAGCTATAAAATGAGGGTGATGTGAAATTTAAATAAATGAGAATATGACAATATTCAGCATAATGTTTACCACATATGAGAACTCAATAGTTTCTTTGCATCTTCTTTCAAACATTATAGAACTTATCAATTATATACCCTCTTTTATCAGACGGTTAGTGCTCTATAGAGTTTTTTCCCTATGACCCTCCCATTTTTATGTAAATGGTTACAATCTCAACATCTTTCCACTATCTCATCTTTTTTGTATCTCCACAGTACCTAAAATATTGGTTAATGACATTTACTAGACATAATAAGCCCAAAGGATATTCTCATTTCTAAATGTATTTATATAAGAAGAAAATGAGGAGTATCTGAAATCAAGACCTTCCCAGAAAATGTAGGATGAACAAAGCTCTAAATCAGCTAAATCATATTAACTCGATTGCAAATTTTTATTCTATAACTAAAAATATCATTGCAATTTATCACTGTTCTTCAGATCTGATTCAGCAGTATTAAAATTCGTACCTTGAAGTTGAGTCTTACCTAACACTATTCATGTGTATAAAAGAGCTCAAAGTATTTCAGAACCAAAGTATACAAAACATTTCTCCAATACAATCATTCATCCAAACAAAGTTTCCATTATTTTCTTATAACAATGCAACAGAAATAGCAATTAAAATTACACATTTTCATTCCTATTATCTGAAAAATGTAAGCATGTGCTTACAAATTCAAGAGCCACCCAATAAAGGCATTATTACAATTGGCCAGTCTCACACATTGCTATGTTATTTACTAATCTTCTCTGTAGGTTTTCCTCTTTGAAGCATTGTTCTAGTACTCAGCTATAATAAACAAACCTTGTATAGTTAATTATGTTGCTGTACTAACAATAAAAAGTTGGCCCTCTTCCACTTTGACTGTAAAAATCTTCGTTAAGGAGGCTAAAGAACACAAATACGGAAAACTCAACTGCACGAAGACATACATAACCTGCTAAAAGAATGTGTATTACAGAATGGAATGCACATAAAGCTAGACACTAATCCATCTTTATATACAAATAATGTATGTAAATATGAATCTGCAAACATACGGTGACAACATAATTATAAAAGATCATTTAGTCTTTGTTGGTTAAAATTCTCACATAAGGCATATTCAGCTTAAAAGTTTCTCCTACGTATGTTTCTTTTTAAACGTAAAATTTTTTTTAATTTCCTCATTTAATAGTTGATTCTTTTTTTTTTTTTCAAATGAAACAGAGGGTACATTTTTCTTCCTATAAAATCACCCTTAATTGATACTCTTCCTATAAAATCACCTTAATTGATATCATAATAAGAGACTAAAAACTGTACAGGTTTTTTTTAAGCCTTCATGATTGGACGAGGGAAAAATCTTCATGGCTGTGCCACTGATACACAGTGGCAACTAAAACACTGAGTGTGAAAATGAATAAATACACAGGTAAAAGAAAGATCCTAAGGCATCATAATTGTAATATAAAATGTAAAATGTTCTCTAAATTGACATTAGGTGGAACAAATTCTGCTGCTTCCTACTACACTTAAGTGTTTTAAAGAGGACTACATAGAAAAATTGCATTATTAAAACTTTAAGGCCAAAAAAAAAAAAGAAATACTATTTGTAGACAAGTGATTTCAGATTTTTAAGATACCACAAAGGTATTCAGAAGTTCAATTAACCTAACCAATGCTTGAGAAAAAGGCTGTAAACTTGCCAAAATGATTATGGCTGAACAGTAGAATTATTTTTTGCTGAGCCATAAAACTGTACTATTCTTAACAATAAATGATTTTCTTAAAGCCATTAATCTAAAACGAATGTATGTTGTTCTTTAGAGAAAACTCAGAACATCAAATACAAAATAAAATGAAGAAGCAGCAGCAGAAAGGGAAGTGGGCCATAAAATGTAGCGTAAAGGGCCCAGGATCTGAGAGGTCTGAGGGCAACACTGAGGCTCAGAGATTGAATGTATTTAGAAAAACAAAATGGTATTATCTGCCATTACAGAACTGCTGGGAGCATAAAAGATGAAGCATGAGACCTGATACCTAATAAGTGCTCAACAAATAATGGTATTAGTAGTAGTATTGTTTGTCCATATTGCTGGCTCTAGTGCAGCAGGTGAAGAATAGTGCTCAACAAAAAAACAAACTAGGATGGCGTCCTGTGGAGATTTTCTTTGTAGTTTCCTTTAACTTCAATAGTTATCTGATCACCTTATATTTCTGTTCGGTGATAACTATTTTCTTTTCTTTTTTTTTTTTTTTTTGAGACAGCATCTCGCTCTGTCGCCCAGGCTGGAGTGCAGTGGCGCGATCTCGGCTCACTGCAACCTCCGCCTCCCAGGTTCAAGCAATTCTCCTGCCTCAGCCTCCCAAGTAGCTGGGATCACAGGCATAAGCCACCATACCCATCTAATTTTTGTGTTTTTAGTAGAGATGGGGTTTCACCATGTTGGCCAGGCTGGTCTCGAACTCCTGAACTCAGGTGATCCTCCCGCCTCAGCCTCCCAAATTGCAGGGATTACAGGCGTGAGCCATGGCACCTGGCCAATAACTATTTCCAAGCAAAGCAACTATGGCATGTTATAAGAAATTTGGGGATTTTAACTGTTTATTTACCCAATTTACTAACTTAATGCCACCTGAATGGCAGTAATTAGATTTTTCTCAGCAGAAAGACTGTTAGTAGAATGTACTGCTTCACTTTTCAATATAATAATTAACCTGATATCCATCTGCAAAGTGCTCCATACTGTCAATAGAATAAAACGATCATCATCTAAATCATAAAGTTTCTGGTAAAATGGTGAAAGCTTTTATTCCTGTGTCATTTGTATTCTTAGAAGCAAAGAAGATTGTAGAAACAATTTAAAACATATTTCCATAAATTTAACAAATAGTCTTTCTGTTTCAATGTATATTTTGGCTTTGTGGACTGCTCATGACTATACTGGGGGGCCAGGGGTGAGGGAAAAAAAAAAACAAGATAAAAGGATGTGACCCACACCTCACCTGAAGAACAAAGTTCTATGCAACAGACTACTACTATATAGCAGACCTTTCTTTGTATGAGAATCATATCCAATCATACTAAAAACAACTTTAAAAACCATCAGACTTGGCCAGGCTTGATGGCTCATGCCTATAATCCCAGTGCTTTGGGAGGTCAAGACAGGAGGATCATTTGGGAGGTCAACGCAGGAGGCCATGAGTTTCAAGACCAGCCTGGGCAACACAGCAAGACTCCATCTCTACAAAAAAATAAAAATAAAAATTTAGCTAGGTGTGTTAGCCCAATCCTGTAGTCTCAGCTACTTGAGAGGCTGAGGCAGCAGGATAGCTTGAGCCCATAAAACACAGGCTGCAGTGAGCTATAATCATGTCACTGAGCTCCAGCCTGGGTGAAAGTAAGACCTTGTCTCTATATTAATACAAAAAACAAAAACATCAGGCTTGGGGAGAGGTATAAATGATAGGGAAGACGCAGCAGGCTTCTGAGGAGTGGTAATAATGTTATGTTGCCAATAAATATCAATGAAGTGCAATTTATTGAACATTTACTATGTTCCAGGCACTTTTCAAACTATCAGTGTCTTTCAGATATTCACATCCTAATGGGACAGAATACACAACACAGTTAATCATAAGAAATTGATAGAAGTAAATCTTAGGAGGTGTTAACTCCTATGGAAAGAAAAAGTGGAGTAAAAATAATTGGGTGTATTGACTCAGGGTTAGCCTCACCGAGATGGCATTTGAGGAAATAGCCAGTGCAGAGACCCTAAGGTGGAAGAATGTCTGGCACATTTGAGGGACAGGGAAGAAGCAAGTGTGGCAGCAGAGTGATCAAGAGAATAAGCAATAAGGTCAGAGAGATAAAGGGGGCCCTGATCACTTTCAAAGGCCATTGTAATGGGAACACAAGGAGTAATATGATCTCACTTTCATGTTTAAAAGATCATTCTGGCTGTCATATTAAGAATAGACTATATAGAAGGAAGGATGGAAGAAGGGAGACCTGTTGGAAGGGTGTGGCAGTAACTCAAGCAAGGTATGAAGACGGCTTGGACCCTAATAGTAACAATGGAGAAAGTGAGAAGTGATTAGACTCTAGATGTATTTTGAAGGTAGGACAAAAAGGATTTGATGACAGAATGAATGTAGAGTGAGAGAGAAAAAGGAATCAATGACCCTAAATGGAAAGACAGATTTGCTATTAACTGAAATGAAAAAGACTGTGGGTGAAGCAGATTTGGGAGGGGAAGCAGAAGTTGTTTTGGACTTGTTGAAGTGCCTATTAAATATTCATATGGGGCAATGAGTAAACAGTTATCCATAGAAGCTAAATTTTAAATGAGAAGATTTTACAGACAGCCAAAGAAAAATAAAATTTAAATAATAAAATTAAACCTTACGTGTTAATATATAAGTAGCTAATCAATACAATAAATTTTCACTGTTATTAACCTTCATGTAGCACATCTATGAAAGGCTCCATCATTAAAGGTCACAACACTACTAAAGAAAAAAAGTTACTGTATACACTCTAATGGATTAATAATTTTGACCCAAATTAAAAGTGAATGTGACAAAAAGAGAAAATACTTCACCTATCCAGTAATCTTAATCACAGCTCAACAATACAAAGGGCTTAATTCATCCCTATATTCTTTTTTTTTTTTTATTATACTTTAGGGTTTTAGGGTACATGTGCACAATGTGCAGGTTTGTTACATATGTATCCATGTGCCATGTTGATTTCCTGCACCCATTAACTCGTCATTTAGCATTAGGTGTATCTCCTAATGCTGTCCCTCCCCCCTCCCCCCACCCCACAACAGTCCCCGGAGTGTGATGTTCCCCTTCCTGTGTCCATGAGTTCTCATTGTTCAATTCCCACCTATGAGTGAGAACATGTGGTGTTTGGTTTTTTGTCCTTGTGATAGTTTACTGAGAATGATGTTTTCCAGTTTCATCCATGTCCCTACAAAGGACATGAACTCATCATTTTTTATGGCTGCATAGTATTCCATGGTGTATATGTGCCACATTTTCTTAATCCAGTCTATCGTTGTTGGACATGTAGGTTGGTTCCAACTCTTTGCTATTGTGAATAGTGCTGCAATAAACATACGTGTGCATGTGTCTTTATAGCAGCATGATTTATAGTCCTTTGGGTATATACCCAGTAATGGGATGGCTGGGTCAAATGGTATTTCTAGTTCTAGATCCCTGAGGAATCGCCACACTGACTTCCACAATGGTTGAACTAGTTTACAGTCCCACCAACAGTGTAAAAGTGTTCCTATTTCTCCACATCCTCTCCAGCACCTGTTGTTTCCTGATTTTTTAATGATGGCCATTCTAACTGGTGTGAGATGGTATCTCACTGTGGTTTTGATTTGCATTTCTCTGATGGCCAGTGATGATGAGCATTTCTTCATGTGTTTTTTGGCTGCATAAATGTCTTCTTTTGAGAAGTGTCTGTTCATGTCCTCTGCCCACTTTTTGATGGGGTTGTTTGTTTTTTTCTTGTAAATTTGTTTGAGTTCATTGTAGATTCTGGATATTAGCCCTTTGTCAGATGAGTAGGTTGCAAAAATTTTCTCCCATTCTGTAGGTTGCCTGTTCACTCTGATGATAGTTTCTTTTGCTGTGCAGAAGCTCTTTCGTTTAATGAGATCCCATTTGTCAATTTTGGCTTTTGTTGCCATTGCTTTTGGTGTTTTAGACATGAAGTCCTTGCCCACGCCTATGTCCTGAATGGTATTGCCTAGGTTTTCTTGTAGGATTTTAATGGTTTTAGGTCTAACATATAAGTCTTTAATCCATCTTGAATTAATTTTTGTATAAGGTGTAAGGAAGGGATCCAGTTGCAGCTTTCTACATATGGCTAGCCAGTTTTCCCAGCACCATTTATTAAATAGGGAATCCTTTCCCCATTTCTTGTTTTTGTCAGGTTTGTCAAAGATCAGATAGTTGTAGCTATGTGGCGTCATTTCTGAGGGCTCTGTTCTGTTCCATCGATCTATGTCTCTGTTGTGGTACCAGTACCATGCTGTTTTGGTTACTATAGCCTTGTAGTATAGTTTGAAGTCAGGTAGCGTGATGCCTCCAGCTTTGTTCTTTTGGCTTAGGATTGACTTGGCGATGCAGGCTCTTTTTTGGTTCTATATGAACTTTAAAGTAGTTTTTTCCAATTCTGTGAAGAAAGTCATTGGTGGCTCGATGGGGATGGCATTGAATCTATAAATTACCTTGGGCAGTATGGCCATTTTCACGATATTGATTCTTCCAACCCATGAGCATGGAATGTTCTTCCATTTGTTTGTATCCTCTTTTATTTCATTGAGCAGTGGTTTGTAGTTCTCCTTGAAGAGGTCCTTCACATCCCTTGTAAGTTGGATTCCTAGGTATTTTATTCTCTTTGAAGCAATTGTGAATGGGAGTTCACTCATGATTTGGCTCTCTGTTTGTCTGTGATTGGTGTACAAGAATGCTTGTGATTTTTGTACATTAATTTTGTATCCTGAGACTTTGCTGAAGTTGCTAATCAGCTTAAGGAGATTTTGGGCTGAGACAATGGGGTTTTCTAGATATACAATCATGTCATCTGCAAACAGGGACAATTTGACTTCCTCTTTTCCTAATTGAATACCCTTTATTTCCTTCTCCTGCCTGATTGCTCTGGCCAGAACTTCCAGCACTATGTTGAATAGGAGCGGTGAGAGAGGGCATCCCTGTCTTGTGCCAGTTTTCAGAGGGAATGCTTCCAGTTTTTGCCCTTTCAGTATGATATTGGCTGTGGGTTTGTCATAGATAGCTCTTATTATTTTGAGATACGTCCCATCAATACCTAATTTATTGAGAGATATTCAATGTATAATTGTAGAAGTGAAAATGCCAAGAGATCCTATCAGATTTCATCTGCAGCTTTTGCTGCAGACACAGTGAGCTTTGCAGGTTCACAATGGCATAAATAGTGTGGCTGTGTGCCACAGACACAAAGATACTTCATGGCAGATTTTCTCCCTAAACCAAATAACTTGGTCATTACTATTTATTAAGAATAATATGATAAAACTAGAACTGAGTATTGATAGTAAATGTAAGCACACTGCCATGCAGCTACACATTGTCATAAAGTATTACCCAAGTTAGCTTTTTATTTGGTAGGTATTTAAGCAATTTACCATATAGGAAAAAAAATTTCGCTGGGTGATCCACTAGTATAGCTCCAGAACAGTATGAAACAAAACTTAATTAAGCCCTGTAAGCAATGTTAAGCTAAAGAAATAAAATTTAGAAAAACAAGTAAAACTGGGCGAAAGGAAGGACTGTCCTTATTCTCTGGAATAAATGAGAAAGTGTAGTTACCAGCTAATAAAATGTGAATGGTGAATGGTTACCCAATTATCCTAACCTTAAATATTAAGCAGTAAGGTATAAAGGGAAATTATTGAGATGCCTATTCTCCCAGTCTATAATAGTTCCAAACTTTAACCAGGCTCCTTTATGATCCATAAAAAAGTTATACACCAGGACAAGGCTGGCATCATGTGGCAGAGCCCTATGTGCCTCAAAAATTATTTGAAACTAGGTAGAAACAGAAATTACACTTTAAAAGAGGAATAAATCATACTAGGCAAAAGCTGGCTGATCTGCTTTCCTACTCCTTCTCAAAGAATTCGTTCTGTAATTCTATACATCAAGAGGATAAAACTGTCCTTTCTACTCAAAGTCCAAATCATCAAGCAAAGGATGGAAAAACAGCATATCTTTTAGAACCTCTTCTGCTTTATCACCCAACAGACTTGGCACAGTGCCTGGCTTATGTAACACTCAATGTTTGCTAAATCTGAACTTCATCTGATCTCATCTCTCCCCCTTATTTCACCTTTCTTCTTTAATGGAGTCTCTTAAACCTCCCAACCTCCACCCAATTATTTGCCTAGCATTTTTTATTATAAAACTAAATGCTTTAATTATGTTAAGTGAAAGACACCAGACATAAAAGCCCACACCTTGTATGATTCCATTTATATGAAATGCCCAGAATAGACAAATCCATAGAGACAGAAAGTCGATTGGTGGTTGCCAGAGGCTGGGGGGAGGGGAGAATGGAGAATGCTAATGGATGTGGGGTTCCTTTCTGGTATGATGAAAATGTTCTGGAAATAACGACAGTGACAGTTGTACAACGTTGTGAGGACACTAGAAACTACTGAATTGCATACTTTAAAAGAGTGAATTTTATGGTATTTAAGTTATATCACAATTTTCTTTTAATGGGCAGCCTGAAGTCCTTCTTAGGGCATGAGACAAGAGCCCTGTTACCTCAATAACTTAGTAGTTCCATAATTGATCACTATATTACGGTATCATAACTGAGGTTGAGAATGAGGTCCTAAACTAATAAGAAAATGTTAAACTCCTACTGTTTCAAAGAAGAGGGAAATATAAAACTATTTAGAAACAAATTTTATCTCAGATAAATTAAATTTGGGAACCTGAAGGTACACATTTCAGTTACTCAACAAATTCATGCATCTTCCAAAAAGGCATGATTGGATAAATTTTCCATCTTATGGAAAACTATCTTCTTTCTCTGGCTAGAGGCTGAACATTCCTAATCTGAAAAGCTGAAATCTGAAATGCTCCAAAATCAAAAACTTTCAGCACTGACATGATGCCACAAGTGGGAAATTCCACACCTAACCCCATGTGGCAGGTCCCAGTCAAATAGCAGGCACACAATACACGGTTTATTCAGCATCCCCATGGGAGAAATAAAACTACCTTCAGGCTATGTGTATAAGGTGTGTAAGAAACATAAATACATTTCACGTTTAGACTTAGGCCACATCCTGAAGATCGCTCATTATGAATATGCAGATATTCCAAAATTTAAATTCTGAAATCCAAAAGGCTTTTGGTCCCAAGCATCTCAGGTAAAAGACACTCAACCTGTACTAAATCCTATATACTAGCTTTTAAAAAAATAGTCTTTACTGATGATGGTTTCTTAAGGGGAAAATCCCACCCACCCTAACTAGTTCAGCTCTCAAAGTTTTGTTCCTTTTAAGTGCTACCACAGGCATGGCCTCTCCCAAACAATGTAACATTACATAACTCTTTACGTTTGCACAATGCTTTAGTGTTCTAGAAGCTTTCATATACATGATTATGTACGATCCTACGAGGTAGGTGGAGTAAATCTGGTAAAGGAAAGGTACTTGCTCAATTTCACAGTGGTGGATCTTGTGATAAAGCTCAGAGGTTTTGACACCAAGGAGATGAAAAGTGCTCAGCAGGCTTTTAGTGAATAAATGAACAAGACTACTAGATGAATTATCTTACTACTATACCACACTTCCTTCTATATGCTTTCCCATATTTTTCTCTAATTATTTCAAGGGAATCGGGCTTTTTTCAACAATAAAGATTATAAACTAAAGTCAACAGGCCATATCTCATATTTATTCCATGTCCCCACAGTTCTGAATACTTGTGGATGGAATGATTAAAATGTCAATCTGTGAGTCCCGAATGTATTTATGGTTGTTGAGCTGTATCATCAAAAAAGACAAACTAAACTGGAAAACACTAAAAAAAAATTTCCTCTCAAGAGTTTGTGTAAGACTTCAAAACAAAATTTAAGCCCACATTCTGGAGAAACATTAACAAATGAATTAAGACCCTGTTAGTAATTGCATTGTAAAGAATATTTTTTGGTTTAAATAAGGCCTTATACATTTCAAAAGCTATTATTCTCCTAAACTACTGATGGTGGCAGGCACAGCAGCAAAGACATAAGACCGCTACAATTCGCCTACCTATAAGAATGAAGCAAAAGTGCCTCATACTGAGTATAATTAATATAAAACAATTAAAGATTTCATTTTAAGAAAAAAAAATGTTTTCACCAATAAACACAACCCCAATTAATGAGTGTTGTATACATGAAAAATGAATGATTTAATTTAATAATAAAAGAGTCCATGTGATCTCCAAGTGAATTTTCTAATCATCTTCCTTTCACTAATACCAGCCCAGCTGATGAGGCTTCTACAAACAGATAAAAGGGAAAATCTTTATTTAGAGATACTGACAACCAAGCAATCTAGGGTCACACACAAGTAACAAGATACTTACACGTATGCTTACCTTTTTAGAGAAAAATAAGACATGCAGAAGTTATCTGCCTTAGTAACTACATAAAAATATTTGTCTATTACATGAATCATATTAAGAAGATAATGAATAATACATTATATGCCTTCACCATTCCCAAAACGAATGAAGAAAAGAAATGCATGCAAGCCTTATAAATAGCAACAACAGCATCAACAACTAACAATTTTTGAGCCCTTATATGCCAGGCACTACTCTGAGTGCTTTACATGTATTAACTCATATAATCCTCATACAACCCCATGTGGTTTTACAGATGAAGGAACTGAGGCACTGAGAAGGTATGTAACTAACCAAGAGGCTATGTATATGTAGTTTAGCCAGTCTCTCCAAAAGAAACCACTGTGTAATACTGCCTCTAACTCAACGTAACAGGTCCCATGGGTGCGCTGGGAAGAGAAAATTACAGAATGGAAGCAGTATTTGAGCAAAGCCTTGAAGAACAAACGAAAGAGAGAGACAAAGGACCATGCTGCTGCACGTGTGTAGGAGAAGGTTTTCCATCTCTGCTACTACTATTTGGCCTCTGCACACACACGACACAGGCAGAAGTCATGAAGAGATCGAGAGATAGGTGGTGCACACATCCACAGGAAATGTTTAAGAGCACACTTAGGCCAACGCTGGCTTTGAGGGTAGTCTTTCCCATTCTCCAGATGTAACATTCCTGACAGCTTTCTCAATGGCAAAAATGAAGAATATATGTTGACCACACTTAATTGTGTGTTCCAAGAGATGGGAGCTAGACACATGTAAACTGACATGCTACCAGCAATAACTTCTTCTCCTGTGAGAAATAATCTATAGTAAGAGAAAGACAATAAATAATGATACACACTGAACCAGCTGTGTTCAGTCCACAAGCCAGAAAAAAAAAACAAAAAAAACAAAAAAGGACCTAAGAGTCCTCAAAAGCATTCTTAAGTCCCAAAGCCTGACTGGGCAACATTCAGACGAACAGAACTCTGCTTCTCTAAGGGAAAGCCTTCCCTCCTGACCCAATTATGGAGTCTGGTTGAATAGGTAATATGAATAATCTTGCAAAATTACTAAAGAAATTACTCTTGAAATCTCAATGCCACTAAATAGTCTATTTACTTATTAATTTCCCGGTGAAGAAAGTAATTACAATTTTATTCTACTTTTGTATTCACTTGAAAATTTCATTAATGATTAATTTTAGATGTACTCACTAAGAACAGGGGACTCTTTTTTTCTCTCAACTTCATGGAAACCTCTCTCCTGGTTTTCCTCCTATCCCCTATATGGCAAACTCCTTAGCACTCCTCCACTAGCTGCTAGTTCACCCATTTCTGAATGTTATGAAGGCTTGGTTTTGAGTATTACTGTCTGTCTATATTCTTTCCACACACAAACTCATGATTTCCTACGGACTTAAATATTTCTATGATGACAATTCAAATTGATATTTCCAGCTCTCCAATGAGCTCCAAACTCATGTTCAACTGCCTACTTGACATCTCCATTTGGATGTCTCACAGACATTTCAGAATTAACATATCCAAAACAGAACTCTTGATCCTGTCCATCAAACCACTTACCTCTCAGAAATCTTCCCCATCTCAAAACAGGCACCACCATTTCCCCAACAGACTCAAACCCAACCCCATGATTTCCTTCTCTGTTCTAACATTCCCCCTAACTCTGCCATTTACCCATCAGCAAATCTTGTCCACCGGCCTTCAAAAAACATACTTCAAATTACCCTCTTTCCATCTCCACTGCTACTACCATCATCTAGAACACCATCCTCTCTCACCAGATGACTGTCGGCATCTACTCTTTTATCCACCTCCAATCTAGGAACCAGACTGATCTTAATAAAAGCCAAACTGTGCTTGATTTGCCCACAACCTCATTCTGCCACCTCATCTTGTACAACAGCATTCCCCTGCCCACTCCCCACTCCCCCTCAATCCAGCCACACCAGACTTCTTCCAGCTAGCTCCCTGAACATCAGAGCTATCTGCTTTAGAGCTTCAGCACACGCAGTTTGTAACACTAATGGTCCCCCACACCTTATGTACCTAACACCTTTTTGTTCTCAATTAAGATGTCAGCTCCTTAGAAAAGCTTTCTCAACCCAAAATAAAACTAGAACCCCACACTAAAACTCATCCCTTGTTTTCTTCATAGCAATTATTACGTCTGTTTACTTCCCCAGCTCATCATAAAGGCAATTTTTCTGTTTTGTTTTTAAATAAGTTCCAGTTTGTCTTCATAGCTAAAACATAAGCTCTCCAAAGGCTGGAGATGCCTTCCATCTTGTTCATAATTGCATCCGCAGTATACAGTACAGTGCTGATCACATATTGGCCCTTAGAACATATTTAATGTTAAATGAATGTTAACCTCAAAATGTATCTTAGCTTATCTCATTTCACTTAACCTAGTAGGAGATATTTTCTGAACACATCAGCATCTCACATTCTTTCAAGAATATTTTATCTGCTATTTCCCAGGCCCCCAATACCATTTTGAACCTACCCATAGATTTCCCTATTAATTTCTGACTAGCTGCTTTATCAAACTTGGAGACTATCCTTAACCCTGTGACAAACTCTTACTGCTTAACAACATGATAAAATGTATCCAACCCTAATTCAAGCCTAACTCTAATAAACACTTAGAAAGAGACATTTATTCTAAGCCATTAGAGATTAGTACAGCAAGGGACTGCCCCCTACCACCTTCCCAAGCCTCCAAAAGACTATGGAGCATCAATCCCAACCACCCCTCACTGTATCTAACTTATAAAGTCAATGCTGTCAACATGTAAATATCTATTTAAGCCTACCTAATCTCTTACCTAGAAAAGTGTGCTTACTAAAATGCAGGCTCTATTTTCTAAATTAATCAAAACTCCCCGGCTGGATTCCCAGCTGATGGGGCTGACCATGGAGGAACTGAAAGTCAATGAGTGAATTTGAATGTATGTGTCCAACTGAACATCAATCTCTGACTACCTTCCACACAGAAGACTAAAGATCTGCTGAACCAAAATTTACCAAAATCTCTCAAGTCCAGTCAGGAGTCCTCAGCTGGCTGATTACAAAGCTGCACTCAGTTTGGTCATGTCCCACTCCAAACACCTCACTTCTCAAAATGATGGCAAACTGGAGAATAAAAAAAGAAGGAAAGAAAGAAAAAAAAAAAGGCACAGAGAATGATGACATAGAAACCATGTGCAACACTCTTTCTCTGTACAGAGATTTTGTCAGCAACCAATTCACCAACCCACACCCAAGCAAGCTCAAAAATCATAAGACCTGTTTAACAGCTTTTCCCCCTGACCTCAAAGTTAAGATACATCTGGCCAATACATAATTTGAAGAAGGAAAAAAAAATCAATTTAGGATAACTGACATTTGATAATTTTGATAAATATTTACTAAACGTTTTATAACACTTATATTTACACATTTGATAGAAGCTATTTAAACCCTGAATTTAGTATTTAAAACACTCTGTCCATTATAATATATTCAGAATACCATCTGTGATTCATATCCCATGAATATGTAGTTTTTTAAATACTACATATTTTCACCTTATACTACATAGTAAACTATTAATTTCCCATTAATGCAGATAATCAAGAACCGAGTAAGTTTGCTACTGAAATATTGGAGGCTACTTCTAATGTTCTCTTTGGGGTCCATTTTACCTTTTAGGCAAAGCTTATAATGAGATTCTTTTGTTATTATAATATTAATAACTAAAGCCACTTGGAGATCATCCAAGCCATGTGGGTAGTCCCAGAAGTGCCTTATAACCAAATTTAGAGTAAAATGCATAAGGTTTTGTTCCAATGTTTAGGATATCATCCAAAAAACAAAGTATCTATTATATAAACTCTAAAAATTTCCAAAGGGCTTTACATTAATGCAACAAAACAGTAAACTGAATTCCTTTGTTCACTCCCTCTTAAAATGCAAATTTACCTATTCTATTCCACCCACTTCAAATCTCAGGGGTTTGCAAAGTAGGACCATAACACTGTTTAATATCATTTATGAACCATGCTATTACAGAGCATTAACTGAAGTGATGTACAACGGCTTTGATAAGAATGCAAATATTTTACGTTAAACTAAAAAGACTGATACTATTCCTGTCCAATCCTGCCCCACCTTAGTCAAGGGAGCCTGATTCTCAAACTCTTACAGTCCTACTTTGTCACATTTTCTAAACCATCTCACTTTGCCCCTACAGGCTCAGGTTATTGCCAACTGCCTGATTCCACTGCACCCCCTACAGTCTCCCTTACTCACCAACTAACCAGCCACCTAGAATCCAAAGACTGCAAATGCAGGGCTCCATTTGCCTGCTAACTTGAACCTGACACCAAAATGTTCATGCTTAAAGCAATGAGCTGTGCCACTCTTAGGAAACTGCCCTACCTTCAGGCAAAGATTTCCCTTCAGCACTTGCAGCTGAATCTGTCACGTTCTTCCAGTTCACCACTTGCATGTTGGTCTCAAATCATTCTACTCTAATAAACTGTGCCACAGAATTGTGCCTTTGCCTATAGATATGATGGTCATCTTTTCGTAGGATTGGACAAAGTTTTTAAATAAATGTCTCTTAATCGATTATAAATGAAACAATGTATGTGCAAAGAGCAAAAATGATTTCTTCAGTGTATTCTATCATTTAAAACCTTTTAAAAACTTTTACTTCTCTTTTAATCCTAAGATTTCTTGGCTCATGCAAAATTTATATGTAGGAAGGAAAACACATCCCAAATAAACCATAACTTTTCTTCACTAACATTTATTCAATTTTTGAGGACGCAAGTACTATTTTTTCCAAGACCAAAAGGAAGAGGGGGAAATCAGGAGGATTCTAAACAGTTTGTTACACAGTTTGATAAATCTGAAGGGGTATATACTAACCAAATGAATAATCAAAAGATTTCCATTAGATGATGAACTCAATGTATGTTAACATTTCATTAACGGTAATATTTTTATTTCTTGACTATGTCAGGTAAAAGGTATTTATGAAACAACATGCAATAATCTGCGACCTAGCAAAGTGATGGATATTTTGAAATAGTATTCGTTCTTCAACCCTGTTTTCCTGGCATACAACTCCTAAAATCCTTGGAATGTACAAAGTGATGTCTTTTTGTATGCCAAGACTGATGGCTGGCTGGCAGCCCTTAGGCAGCTTCAGGATAGAGGCTGGTGGCCAGAAGAAAGACCAAAGCATGATTAGAGGGTTTAGCCCTATCCTTCAACTTCCAGGGTGGAGAGGGGACTGAAGCTTAAGTTCATAGCCACTGGCCAGTGATTTAATCAATCATGCCTAAGTAATAAGGTCTCCATAAGAGGTCCAACAAGGGCAGGGTCAGCAGGGCTTCCAGACAGCTGAACACATGGAGGCTGACGTAAAGGCGAACAAGAACTCATCCAGGTGCCAGGAGGGTAGCATACTCCACTTCTATGGGGAGAGAAGCTCCTGTGCTCAGGATCCTTCCAGACCTCACCCTATATATCTTTTCATCTGGCTGTTTACTTGTATCCTTTTCAAATATCCTTTGTAATATACTGGTAAACATGGTTCCCTGAGTTCTGTGAGGCACTCTAGCAAATCAAACAAACCCAAAGACGAGGTTTGCGGGAACCCTAATTTAAAGCAAGTCAGTGAGACGTTACAAGAGGCATGGACTTGTGACTGGTAGGAAGGAGGATACAATCTTTTGGGACTAAGCCCTCAATCTGTAGTTTCTGACTCTACCTCCAGGTAGAGAGTGTCAGAATTGAATTTGTGGACACTGATTCAATTGCTTGATGATTTCAAGAACTGACTGCTTGCTTGGTGTGTGAAGAGAAACCCCCAAACATTTGGTTACAGAAGTCTTCTGTGTTGACTGTTGTTTAATGAGAAAAATTTTAAAGGCGTCCTGAGTTTGTGTTTTTTTTTTTTTTACCCCCCACACAATCCCTATCCTCAAACCAGACTCATTTATTCATGTTCTTCCTATAGCCTCCTCTTCCTACAAATCTAAGTTTTGAGGAAAGAAAGAAATAAAAGCCTCACTAACCAACTAAGATGTGGAACTGATAGCAAGTATACAAGCTGCTTTAAGTAGGCCAATGAAGTATATAAATTACCTACCACTGGTTTCAAGAGGGCAAAGAGAGGAAAAATGAGTCACAATCTATGGGTGAAGAGGACAAAAGCTGATAAAAATCTGCTTCATTTGTTTAGGGTCCAGCATCTGGGAAATATAATTCTAGTACTACCACCACCCGTCTAATAACTGAAAATCTCTCTGAAATGAGCAAATAAATTCATTTTCGGTTCCTCTAAAGGCAGAGCTCTCATTATGTACTGATGTCTCCCATTATTTCTCTAGAAAGCCCTGGCTGAAGATGAAGGCTTTTATCAAGCAAAAAAAAAAAAATGGTTTCCCTCTAACTTTAATACAGCAGCGCTAGTTCTACTCCCCAAAATCACACAGAATAAGCTAACTAAAGAATGTTAAGGCTCTGAAAACAGTTCATCACTGCTGTCATGATCCTTCACCTCTCCAGGAAAAATAAATCCAACTCTTTCTTTTTTTTTTGAGAGGGAGTTTCGCTCTTGTTGCCCAGGCTAGAATGCAATGGTGCAATCTCAGCTCACTGCAACGTCTGCCTCCCAGGTTCAAGCGATTCTCCTGCCTCAGCCTCCCGAGTAGCTGGGATTACAGGCACCCACCACTACACCGGGCTAATTTTTTGTATTTTTAGTAGAGACGGGGTTTCACCATGTTCGTCAGGCTGGTCTCAAACTGCTGACCTCAAATGATCCACCCACCTCGGCCTCCCAAAGTGCTGGGATTACAGTCATGAGCCCCTGTGCTCAGCCAACTCTTTTCCAATGTACCTCATGATCATAGATAAGAACTCCCAATTTTCCTTATTTATGAGTTTTCTAAATTCTCTAAGTTTATAAAATGCATCCACATTCTATCAGTGAAATAAGTAACACATTGAACTATCAGGACTGAATACTAGTCCTAGTTTTGCCTTTAAACTCCACAACCTTGGGGAAGTCCTATTTCTCTCTCTGGGCTGCAGACACTGCTGAACCATAAACTTTCCAGTTTCAATAGCCTCAAAGTCTGTATTAAAAACAGTCATTTGCAATATTGCTTTCATTTTGATAAGAAATTTAAAATAAATATCTAACCAATTAATAGAACTGACAAAGGTATTTTACTTAAATTGTCTCCCACAATATTTAAGAGTCCTTAGAATATCATGGTGGATAGCAGAGGGGAGATAAATATACACTACAAATAGTTATGTAGTATGTAGTTATGTATGTATGTATTTATACAAATACACAACATAAATACCTAACTACAAGCACCATCAAAATGACCTCGTAGTTTACTCTTACCCAATATAAGCAGAAGTTTAAGCATATACTTAGAAGTTTAAGCTTAAGAAGCTATTTTTCTAGATCGATGCTGCCCAATACAGTGGCCTCAAGTCACATATTGGTATCTCAATTAAAATTAAAAATCAGTTATTTAGTTGCACTAGTCACCTTTCAAATACTTGATGTCCACATATGGCTAGTGGCTACTGTACTGGACAGGGCAGACAAGGAACAGGTCTATCATAACACAAAGTCCTACTGGGACAGTGCTGTTCTAGAGCAGTTCACCTAAATCTGTTTTGCAAATGGAAACAGAAAAGCAAGACCTCAAAACACTTGAGCTCTGAAGTCAGAAACAAGGTTGAAATCCTAGTTCTGCCATTTACTTGCTATGTGACCTTCAGCAAGTTAGTTGCTTAACCCTTCTAAGCCTGTCTTCCCATCTATAAAATGCTGTACAAAACTACTATCCACCTCAATGCAAAAGCATAAGAATGACACAACAGATTTTGGGGACTCAGGGGTAAAGGGTGGGAAGGGGGTGAGGGATAAAAGACTTCAAACTAGGTTCAGTGTATACTGTTCGGGAGATGGGTGCACCAAAATCTCACAAATCACCACTGATATGGATTGAGATATACCTTTAAAGGCATCTCATTAGGTCCCTAAAGTATGCAGACATTCTGTTTGACAGTTCTAAATGAACATTTATTTAGAAACATAGCCCAAAAAGCAAACTGACAACAAAAATGCAATAATCAAATTTTACACTGTCTTAAAATATACTAAAACATTTTACTTGTTTGCAATAAAGCTTAGTTGATTAATTTTAAATCAATGAGCATAATAATTACCGTAAAGAAATTTGGATACATGAAAGAATACAGTTTCAGGGTATCTTAAAAGATAAAAGGGGTATGGGAATTAAAATATTACATGTTGGAGAGTAATACGACACTTCCTATCTCTAAAGTGCTTAGGTAATAAATCTGAAATAATAAGTAGTTATAAAGCTGGGCAAACTAAATAACAAAATGTTCTGTTGCTATTATAAAATACAGTCCCAGTGTGACCATTTAATATATATTTTTCAGACACATTATTTTATTGTTCTTAAAGCAGTAAAGAATTAAAAAAAATTAAAAGACCAGACATAATGGGCACTAAACTCATTTTACTATTCAACATTTTCTTTTATTAGCAAATAAATATTTTTAAAGCTATGATTAAAGGCAGACTTAAAACAATAACATTCTGAAATAACAAAGCAAAGAATTTTTCTGATGGTGATTTTATTGAGACAGTTGTCTTCCCTTAATACAGTTTTGAAGTACAGGTACATGACAGCAAACTACTATACATAAAGTTCCCCATTTGAAATAACAAGCAGCCAGCCTTTTAAAGCTCTATATTGGTTGTACCTCAGGTGAAAAGTCAGCCTCAAGGTAAAGGCAAAAAGAAAACATACTCTTCGCAGTAATGAAGGAGCTCATCTTAAAAATTATAAAAGAAAGTACAGAAATGAGAACATAAACAAGCTTGAAACTCCTGAAATTTTGAACTGCCAATGGAACCTAAGGCAAGACCATGCTCTCTCACTCTCTCTCTCACAGTACACATACCCCAACTCTGCAGCTATCCCACCTGCAAGTGCTACTCTATTCTTCTTAACTGTTCTAGTCACTTAGTACACGCATTTGCAATGTTATTTAAAGTTTTTTTGTCTTCAAAAAGTCTATCCAAAACCACTCAACACTGTAGCAACTGAGTCAAGAACTCACAGGATTGAATTAAAAATACTCCTCAATTACCTGTTTTAGATAAAGGAAAAAAAGATGGATACAAATAATTCAGTACCCTAAATAAATAACATAGGTCCTCAATGCATATTTAAATTTTATCATGTTAATGACTGCTCTTAAAAACTATGCCAGCATTTTGCTAACCAATACACATTCACATAAGCTTTCAGTTATTCATATTGTACGTTTACCAATAATATGCCTCCCTCCAAAAGACTCTGAGCTGGCTTACAAAAATGTATGTAGTATGAAAGTACAAATGAAAATATGGATATAAAAGAGGGAAAAGGGTAGAAAAATAAAATACAACCAGAGAGTTGAGGTTTCTACACAAAATGCAATTAATTACTAACACTGAGGAGCAAATAAGGCTATGAGTTTCCAGGCAGCCAAACTAAATAAAGAGGGATGTATTATCAATTTTAAGATCTGTAGAGGCCATAGAGACAAATCCATTTCTGCCAATAGTATCACCATTCTAGTCTACAAATATAACACTCTTTGAAGTCATCCTTGACATCATTAACTTTGTCTCTCAAAACCACACCAACAACAAGGTGGGCCAGTTCAAAAACGTCTCCCATTTCCACTGCCTTTTTTTTTTTTTTTGGTCTTCCTAGTATCACATCACCAAGTCTTATATACCTTGAACCTGTATTCATGCAATGCTTTTCTTACTGGATTCCCAAACTCTTTATATCTTTCTCCACTCCATATCACAAATTAATTTCTATGACACAATTTTTTTAAATCAAAACTTCAATTTCATTCTCTTTTACTCAGTATTTAAACCTCAAACTACAGCGACTGGTAATTTTAACACCGTTCCTAGAAAGTCCTAACGAATCTTACCTCCCACATGGGAAGGAGGGCCAACCTGTTAAAACTCACTGTCCCAAGAGTAACTACATTAAATTCTCCCCTTTTATGTTTCTGCTCACATTCATTCTCTTACCTAAAGCCATCCCTATTTCCTTTTACCTTTCCAAATCCCACCCATTCTTCAAAGCCAAGTTCACATCCCTCCTTAAAGATGTTTTCCTGGCCGGGCGCAGTGGCTCACACCTGTAATTCCAACACTTTGGGAGTTGCTTAATGTCAGGAGTTTCAGAAAGTGGTTGAAAAGACTAAATGACATCATATACAGAAATCCTTCAAAAGTTAAAAACTGCTGTGCAAATATTACAATAAGCAGAGAAGAAAAATAATTAGTGTTAATAATTAGATTTTGCATTGGTTGTTCTTTGTAGAGATCACACATATAGACATTGTTCCCGATTTCTGTCTCAATACCTTCCTATTCTATAATTTCAAAAAATAACCCCCACACACACTTTCCCTACATACCATTTTTGTTACTATGATATGGAAAATACACTTTTCGGCCGGGCACAGCGGCTCACACCTGTAAAGCCAGCACTTTATGAGGCCAAGGAGAGCGAATCACTTGGGATCAGGAGTTCGAGACCGGTCTGGCCAACATGGTGAAACCCGTCTCTACTAAAAATACAAAAATTAGCCATGCATGGTGGTGTGCACGTGTAGTTCCAGCTACTCAGGAGGCTCAGGCAGGAGAACTGCTTGAACCTGGGAGGCGGAGGTTCCAGTGGGCTGGTATGGTGCCACTGCACTGCAGTCTGGGCAAAAGAGCAAGACTCTGTCTCAAAAAAACAACAGAAAAAACACTTTCTTCTATAAAATGGCTCCCATGATTACTAAAATGACACAGTAGTTAGGTTTATGTCCAGTCACAGCCTCTTCCCATTTCCACTGGGAATGCCTTACCTAATGAGTTAAGACAATGAAAAAAGTAAACCAGTTAGAATACTTATACTTTCTGATTCAAAACTCAGTAAAGCTATAGTAATCAAGACAGTATGTTACTGGCATAAGAACAGACATACAGACCAATGGAACCAAATTGAGAATTCAGCAATAAATCTTCACATTTAAGATTCACTGATTTCCAACAAGGGTATCAAGATATTTCAGCGTAAAAAATAGTCTTTTCAACGAATGGTGCTGGGACACTGGGTATACACAACCCAAAAGGAATGAAATTGGACCCTAATCTCATACCACATACAAAAATTAACTGAAAAAGGATCAGAAACCAAAATGTAAAAGCTAAAACTATAAAATTCTTAGGAAAAAATATAGATGTAAATCTTCGTGGCCTTGGATTAGGCAATGGTTTCTAAGATATGACACCAAATGATCAAACAACAAAAGAAAAAACAGATATTCAGACTTCACAAAAAGCAAAAACTTCTATGTTTCAAAGGTCACTATCAATAAAGTAAAAAAAAAAATTCACAGAATGGAGAAAGATAGTTGCAAATTATATATCTGATGTACAGGACTTATATCCAAAATATATTTTCAAAAAACTCTAACAATTTGACAATAAAAAGACAAGTCATTAAAAAATGGAGCAGGATTTGAACTAACATTTCTCCAAAGAAGATACACAAATGGACAATAAGCACATTAAAAGATGCTCATCCATCATCCATCAGAATAATGCAAATCAGTACCACAACAAAATACCACTTCATATCTACTAGGATAGCTATCATTAAAAAAAAAAAAAAAAAAAAAAAAAAAAAGGACAACAACAAGTGCTGCCAAGGTTGTGGAGAAAAATGGGCCCTCATACACTGCTGGCAGGAAACACAGACTTACTATATAACCCAGTAATTCCACTGCTAAGTACATACCTAAGAGAAATGAAAACAAATGTCTACCCAAAAACCTGTACATAAATGTTCGTAACAGCATTATTCATAGTAGCAAAAAAGTGGAAACAATATAAATATCTATCAATTGATGAGAAAAAAATAAAATGTAGTATATCCATAAAAATGGAAGTTTATTTGGTAACAAGTAGGAATAAAGGCCAGAGCAATTAAGCAAGAGAAAAGAAATAAAGGGTATCCAAATTGTAAAGGAAAAAGTCAAATCCACCATGTTTCCAGATTACATGATGTTAAAACCTAAAGACTCTACCAAAAAAAACTGTTAGAACTGTCAAGAAATTCAGCAAAGTCGTAGAATGCAAAATCAACACACAAAAATCAGTGGCATTTATACATGTCAACTGCAAATAACCTGAAAAAAAATCAAGAAAGCAATCCTATTTACAATAGCTACAAACATCATAAAATGCCTAGGAATCAATCTAACAAAAGAAGTGAAAGATTCATAGAAAGAAAACTATGAAACTGATGAAATAAATAGGACACCAAAAAAATGGAAAGGTATTCCATACTCATGGATTGGAAAAACTATAACAATATTTTTACATGACAAGACTACCCAAAGCAATTTACAGATTCAATACAATCCTTATCAAAATACCAATAACAGTCTTCACAAAAATAGTAAAAAAAAAAAAAAAAAAAATCCTAAAATTTACATGGAACCACAAGACCATGAATAGCCAAAGCAATCCTGAGCAAAAAGAATGAAGGTGGAGGCATCACATTACCTGACTTCAAAATTTATTACAAAGCTATAGTAATCAAAACAGCATGGTACAGCATAAAAACAGACACATGGATCAGTGAAACAGATGAGAGAACCCAGGTATAAATCCACGCATTTACAGCCACCTTATCTTTGACAAAGGCATCAAGAACACACAATGGGAAAAGGAGAGTCTTTTCAATAAATGGTGCTGGGAAAACTGCATAACTATATATGAAGAATGAAACTAAACCCCTATCTCTCACGACACACAAAAAAAATCAAACCAAAATGGATTAAAGACTTGAATCTAAGACCTGAAACACTACCGCACAATGGTCTGGGCAAAGATTTCTTGTGTAAAATCTCAAACGCACAGGCAACCAAAGCAAAAATATACAATTAGGATTACATCAACCTAAAAAGCTTCTGCACAGTAAAGGAAACAATCAACAAAGTGAAGAGACAACACACAGAATGGGAGAAAATATCTGCAAACTATCTATCTGACAAGGGACAAGGGATTAGTAACCAGAATATGTAAAGAGTTGAAACAACTTGACAGCAAATATATATATATATATATAAAATCCAATTTAAAACAGGCAAAAGGGCCAAGCGCAGCTCACACCTGTAATACCAGCACTTTGGGAGGCCAAGGCAGGAGGATCACTTGAGGTCAGGAGTTCGAGACCAGCCTGGCCAACACGGTGAAACCCAATCTCTACTCAAAATACAAAAATTAGCCAAGTGTGGTGGTGCGCGCCTGTAATCCCAGTTACTCAGGAGGCTGAGGCAGGAGAATCACTTGAACCTGGGAGGCAGTGGTTGCAGTGAGCAAAGATATCATGCCATTGCACTCCAGCCTGGGTGATGCAGTGAGACTCCATCTCAAAAAAAAAAAAAAAACAAAAAAAAACAAAAATCAGCTGAGCATGGTGGCACATGCCTGTAGTCCCAGCTACTCAGGAGGCTGAAGCAGGAGAATCACTTCAACCCGGAAGGCAGAGGTTACGGTGAGCTGAGATCACACCACTGCACTCCAGCCTAAGCGACAGAGAGAGACAACTCAAAAAAAAAAAAACAAGGGGGCAAAAGATGTAAACAGACATTTCTCAAAAGAAGACATGCAAATGGCCCAAGGGTACACTAAAAAATGCTAAACATTGCTACAATGCAATACTATCTCACTGTGGTTAAAAAGGCTTAGACCAAACAGACAAGCAATAGCGGATGCTGCCAAGGATGTGGAGAAAGGGGAAGGCTCGTACCCTGTTGTTGGGATGCAAATTAGTACAGCCACTATGGAGAACAGTACAAAAGTTACTTACAAAACTAAAAACAGAACTTCCACATGATCCAGCAATTCCCATACTGGGTATATATATTAGTCCGTTTTCACGCTGCCGATAAAGACATACCTGAAACTGGGCAATTTACAAAAGAAAGATGTTTAATGGACCCACAGTTCCACCTGGCTTGAGGGGCCTCACAATTATGGTGAAGGTGAAAGGTATGCATCACATGGTGGCAGACAAGAGAAGAATGAGAGCCAAGTAAAAGGGGTTTCCCCTTATAAAACCATCAGATCTCGTGAGACTTATTCATTACCATGAGAACAGTATGGGGGATACCACCCCCATGATTCAATTATCTCCCGCCAGTCCCTCCCACAACACGTGGCAATTATGGGAACTACAATTCAAGATGAGATTTGGGTGGGGACATTGCCAAACCATATCAGTATATATCAAAAAGAATGGAGATTAATGTATCAAAGAGATATCTGTACCTCCATGTTTACCCAAGTACCATTCACAATAGCCAAAATATGGAACCAACCTAAGTGCCCATTAACAAATGAATGAAGAAAATGTGGTATACACACACAATGGAATATTTAATTCAACCATAAAAAAGAATGAAATCCTGTCACGTGCAGCAACATGGATGGAACCACAGGAGAAGGTTAAGTGAAATAAGCCCAGCAGAGAATGACAAATGTCACATGTTCTCACTCTTACATGAGAGCTAAAAATGTAGATCTCAAAAACAGAGAGTAGACTGGCAGTTACCAGGGGCCAGGAAGAGGAGTGGGGGGATCAACAGGAAAAAAACAATATAAATATATAAATGTATATTCACTGAACTTTACACTAAAAATGGTAAAGATGGTAAATCATGTATGTATATTTTACCTCAATTAAAAATATTTTTAAAAAAGAAATACTTGGATAATCAAGTTCGAGACCAGCCCGGCCAACATGGTGAAACCCCCGTCTCTACTAAAAATACAAAAATTAGCCAGGCGTGGTGGCGCACGCCTGTAATCCCAGCTGCTAGGGAAGCTGAGGCAGGAGAATCGTTTGAATCCAGGAGGTGGAGGTTGCAGTGAGCCGAGATCATGCCACTGCACTCTAGTTTGAGCGACAAGAGCAAGACTCCATCTCAGAAAAAAAAAAGAAGTACTAATGCATGCAGCAACATGGATGAACCTTGAAAATATTACACTTTGTAAAAAAAATTTTTAAAGCCAGACACAAAAAGCACACAAGATTTCCTTTATACAAAATGTCCAGATAAGGCAAATCTATAGAAACAGAAAGTAGACTAATTGCTGCCAAGGGCTGGTGGTGAAAGAGCTGGGGGAAAATGGGGAAGGAGTGACTGCTAAAAGGCATAGATTATTTTTTGGGAGGTATCAAAATATTGCAAAATAGACTGTGATGATTACAAAACTCTGTGAGTATACTAAAAACCTAAAAGTATAAGTGAATTTTATACTTTATGTCTCTATAAAGCTGTTATCAAAAGACAAAATTAAAAAGCAGTGCCAGTGTTCCATGAGCAGATCCTTGAAACACATAGAAATAGAAGTGTAAACTGCTAGTATAACTACATCCTCTTTTTTGGTTTACTTCCTCCTTTTACTTGTTCAATTACTAGACCAAAAATCAAAATCCAAATAAATCATTTTACCTTAATCTTTTCTTCCAAAAAGTAATAAGGATTCTCTGTCATTCCCCTGCTCGTAAACCTAATACAAACTTTAGCAGTAGCAGATCATAGTAGCATTTGAACAAGTTAGCTTCTCTGTGATACACAGGAACAAGTTATCCTTTGGATGATGACGATTTTAATTTTAATTTTAATTTTAATCTGGAGATTTTCTGGCCCACTAGCTGCCAGTTCTCCACTAGCACCGAGGAAGTATAAATGAACACACTGACAGGCACAGATCTAAGATCTTGCTTTTAACAATTTGTGAAGAACTGTGAAAGTTACAACCTGTAGTCATTTATAAGGGGCAGTGAATCTACCTGTTAGAGGTCTGTAAGGATAGAGCATCAATTTGACCCACTCTATCCATCTAACCTGGTGTGCAAGGCACCAAGGTAACAAGCAATTCTAACCAACTGCCCAGCACCTCTAACTCAGCAGTACTATGAAAACATTTATTGATCAGTGGATTTGTGAAGGCCTCAGGACAGAACCCTTGCAAATGTCATGGGTCAGTTATGTTAGCCAACACGAAAGTCAAGGCCAAGAAAAACATATTCCACTACTTATAGGAAATACTCTAAGCATATACCAAATTTCACTCAAATGAAGTGTAATTTTCTATGCCTATGACCCTACAGACTCTATGATTTTATGAGCAGAAATTTTTTCTTAGCTATAAAGTTTTGTTTTAAAATATTTACCCACTAAACTGTGAGTAATGTTTTTAAAAAGGATGACATATTTAACCCAACTTCAAAAATAAAACTATCTTACTGCATTTTTACTTCAAAGACAACAATAAAGTGAGAAAAAACTGAAATATGTAAAGGCAAATATTTCCTACATGAAATAATTCAATCTATTAAATCATTTGTGGGTGTTCTTTAAAATAATATTTGTTTATTCAAAACCTGAAAAAAAATTAACCAATACTATATTAGAATAACTTCCTCTAAAAATGCCTTACATAAAACTTTATCTACACTGAATGCTGTGATTTAGGGTGACTTGATAGTCTCAACTTCTTTAAATAACAGATTTGCACAACGCTTAAACACATACAGTTCCTTCAATATGATTCCAAAAGAAGCTTAACTAGATGCCACATAAGAGATGCACCAAAATTCAGAGGTTCCATCTAACCTGACATACACACAGTATTGGGTTGTACCAGTCTGTTAAGGTTCCCGAAAATAGGATAAACCATACTCTAAATGGAACGTGACACACACCCACCCCTACCCAGACAACCAACAGAAAAAATCGTTCTCCCTTCTGACTAAACAGGTAAAACCCACAGATGTTCCCTCACATATAATCTTTACACGTGACAGCAGACTAACAACTACCCAAGGAACCAAAAGGCAGAGTTTTGAGAGGCATGTGTGATAGGAGAGGTAATCCACAAAGAGAGCAGAGTAAGGGGATGCTTTCTTCTGAAATGAGATATGACTTAACTGATTAAGTAAAGGACTCTGACTTCTATTAGGCAGATAATTTTAATTTGCTCTGTTTTGATAAATTAATCCATTACAGTCATTAGGCCAATGCACGCAGTGCGGAACTTGTAAAAATCAACCACAAAAGCACTGTTAACTTTGACCAAAAATAAGCCAAACTAACACTACGATCTAACCTCTTTCTGAAGATGGTAACCACATTTTCACCGAAATACAGATGGGAAGATTAACTACAAACCACAACCAAATATCTGACACCAAACAATCCAAAGACCACAGTGATGCACTTAATAAGCACACCAAACATCCATATTAAGAAACACAAGCACACAGAAAATGTAAAACTAGTTAATCAACACTTATCAATCAGCTACAGCACAGAGGATCCTTTGCTTGCCAAAGGGAGTGCCATACGAAGGTAAATAACCTTTCTCTCTGCCTGACCCAGTCCAAGCAACCGTTTTAGAATCAATAAAAGGAGCCAAAGCCACTGCACTGCAGACTTAGCTTCTAAAGCAAACTTATCAGCTATCTAATCCTCAGCCCACAAGTGAGAATTTCCTTGCAAATTCCCAAGTCAGAAAATTAACTAAAGTAGACATCTTCCCTGAACTGTCTGAAGGGCTTATTATGTGTGACTTCTACATTTAAAAATTAAAACCTGTAATATACATGTTGCTCTATTTATGAAGAGCTTACATATGAACTAGTAATGATATCATTAAGGCTCAAAGACAAAGTAAACCTCCAAATTTCAGATGACACTATAGTTAAACGTTTCTTTTACTTTTAATAGAACTATGGTTCAATTATTTTAGTTTATTTAAACAATAACCTTTATATAGTTCCTTTCCTCGGTTATCTAATAGCAAAATTGCAGTCTACATCACATGATACTGTATGTGGATTTCATTTATTAAAAATGAGCCTTAAACAAACTTATTAAAACAAAGTTGTTTATTTTGCCAATGATTGGGGTTGTCAAAATTTAAGCAAAGAAGTGTATAAAGTTCACTTATTTATCAGTTCAACTGTTCATAAAAAAGGTTACAAAAATAATATATGTAATATATTAATAATATGGGTTTTTTTTTAAAGATTCAGACCATTAAAACCAATATTATCCTAAGAAACAAAGGATGTTAGGTTTAATTCAAACTGGAGTTTTTCCACAAATCCATCCGCTTATAACCATTGACCACCAAAAGCTGAACAATGATCGGCCATCTGAAACAGCTTTGATGTAATACAGTCCTAAGAGTGACAAAAAGTCTTATGTTAAACAGTTTTACCTAACAAAGAAATATTTGTTCTATTTGAGTGAAACATTCTTTGAATATTATTACTGTAAGTTTATAAACTGTACATGATTCATTTGAAGAACCATATTAGATTCACCACAAAGTAAGTCCTATTAGAATTTTTCCTACACAAAAATTGTTATCTTTGTTTTTACATAAAAGTAAGATCACTAAAGTCAGAAATCACACCAAGCAATAAATTCTACCTGCATTCAATGTTGGGAAAATTTTTTATTTAATCGGCCCTCTCACCTTCAATGCATAAGATTATCATTTTAAACCAGAAAAACTCCAGGTTGGCCTGGTTCCAATGCTGACCTCATCTCAAAACAGAAATAAGTGTCTTAAAAATAACCAAACAGCCATCTTCTAACTACTGCACCAGACCCAAAGCAGCAGCATAAGGTAAGAGGTTATTTTTCTCCTCTTTGTCCATGTATCTGTATAACATTAACCATTTCCAGGTAAGCACTTTTCTTTCCTAAAAGTTAACACTGACCAGAAGATTCGAGGTCATGATCATAAAGGGAGAGAGAGTTTTACATTTAACATTATTGCCTCAAATAACCCATTCTTACCTAGTCACAACCAATGACCATAAGAAATAATGTAAATCATGAAGAAACACCGTTTAATGTGTCTGCATTTTAAAAAATCAAATTCCAACAAGATAACAATTACAACATAGCAAATATTTTAGCCATGCTATTATTCTATCATTAAAAAAACCACTTAAAGCCCTAACACCTCTTCCACTAAAAGGTAATTGTATTTGTTACCCTATAATTTCACTGTCTTATTGTTACTGCATTACACTACTTTTGGCAACTCCGTTCAACCACTACAAACATACTTGCTGAACATTCCATTTCTGCACAGAGATGACAAAAACCATTGTCTTCCACAGTCACTTAAGTTCAAACAACAATGATGTTTTTACTAATTAATCAGACTACAACAACAGCTGCATATAAAACCAACAGTTCAAATGCACCTTCTGCAAAAGATACAAGTAAATAAAAAACCATAAGTACTTACCTACAGTTGGGAGGAGGGTCCAATGTAATTTCTGCAAGCTCTTTCTGAATTCTTTAAAATAAAGACAAAGAACATTATGTTAAAAATATCTTCATTCTTAACAATTTATTTCATTAAAACGTTACGTTTTAATAATATTTCCCTTTGGTATATTAGTTTGAAATACTAATTCTGTATAAAGCGTCACATCCAACAATAAAGTAGCAATTTCTGCTGGGGTTTTGAGGATGCATCTAAAGGATGAGACTACCAGTGCATGCAACCTGTGGAAGGAACACTATGACTTCACTGAACCATTGACAGCACTAATTAAAATTTCTAGAGCTGGAAATTTCTGCCACACCATTCATGGGTCATTCTAACTTCTGTTTTGTATTACAGCATTCCCATAAAGGATGGAAAGCTGATATTAAGTTAAATCCAAGCATCCTGACTGATAGAATCAAATGGTGAAGAAAAGATTCAGGATCTCATTCCAACACCTGAAACTGCCATCAAGATGCATATGGTATTCCTTCCTGGAGCCTCTAATTTGGAGCAGGTTGGGACTTTGAAGTTTAACACTATTTCATCTGCTAGAACTACCCTAATATTACATGAGCAATTAATGTCATTGCATGAGCTTCATGCAAAAAAAAAAATTTTTTTAAGCCTGTTCTATCCTCATGTGTTACATTCTTTTATTTTTAACGGCATCTAACATCCTATGTACCTATAAAAAGGCTGAAAGTGCGCCACTGTTTTCTAAGACTATACTTAGCAATCCCTTAACTATCATTCATACATTATTAAATGTAGGCTTTGTTAAATCAAATACCAAAAAATTCTCAAAACCGTTTCTTCTCCTTTGCCTTGGTTCTTAAATATGGGGTTATTAATAGCTGGATGCCTGTTGTCTGGTAATTACTGTGACAGTATATGGATAATAACTGATTACAGTATCTTTAAAAAACAAAACAAGAATTTGAGCAAAAATATTTAAACTCAATTTCATTTTACTTCTTTTTCAAGACAACAAACTACTAGAATAAATGGGAACCCTCCAATAGAATTGGTATCAACTTCCCAAAGGAACTGCATGCTACTAATATAATTTTCACTTCTCTAAACCACGTGATTCAAGGTTGGCAAGGCATTATGAATCAGAGCACGGCAAAGAAATTCAAAGTCAAAAAAATGCCACTGTAATTCTGCTAGGCCATTAAATTGAGTCCCTGGGCAAGAATACTGCTCACACATGCTTGCTTTCTCTCCCTGTGCCTCAGTTTTCCGTCCTGTAAAATAGAGGTTAACTAGAACAAACTCCGTGATCTCTTTTAACACACTGTAACTTCCTTCTAATATGGATTCTGTGAAGTATTTATATGTACACAAAGTACATATTACCCATATTTAAATGACAGAAGTCTCAAAGATTTGATACAGGAGAACATATTTTATGGATTTCACACAGAAGTATACAACAGACACTTCAAAACTCAATGGCTAAGTCCAGGTTAAAGATGGCAAACTAGGCACACACACTTTCACTTCTCACTCATTCAGGACCCCACTGGGTGGGTAGGGGACATACAGAAAATGCAAAAAGGAATAAACAGCAAAGAGAAGGGTGGTGGTCACCAATGAGTGAGAAATTTCAATATATTTCCGCAAGACAAAACAAATGAGTGTAAATCAAACAGGTTGAGACAGGCAAGAGGGGGCTGCAGAGTGTATACTGATAAAACAGACTACTAAAGGGGGCATAGGGGGAAGTAATCAGAAATCTCAGAAGGAAAAACAGCTGCATAAGAAAATCACAGATGAAATATGAAGCAAACTAAAATGTAAAATAACTTTAATTAAGTATCAGACATTGGGGGTGAGTTGGGGAGAGAAAGATTTGATCTATTGTGCCTAAATGCTATGACTCATTGAGAAGCCCAGAGATCACGACACTGGCCTTGTAGTTAATCTAATCGTAATATGCTGTTTGGTCTGGCATTGAATATTTACAGTTATAATAAATGTACAATTTATTGGTCTTTTACTTGCAGACAAAGCATAGAAGATTGGCTGTTAGTTGCACTGTACAAAGTAAATGTTATTAACCTTGAAGATGTAAAAATTAAGTGTAGCTAATATAAACCAGCTAAAAATGGATGGAGAAGATATTATCCCCAATTTACAAAGTAGAGAATAAAAAACATGTTATTCATAGAAATAAGAAATAAAGTTTAAATATATATTTTTAGACTATAAAGGCAACCAATAATCTCTTTAAAAAGATTTTAACTAACATTAACTGGGAGGAAGGAAAAGAAAGGAAGAATAGGTAAGCAAACTAAATCCTCATATTTCAGAGGAGGGAATCAAAAGATATTACTTCAATTAACAATTCAATGAGAAATAAGTGTATTATTTAGAGTTGTACAGAAAAAGAAGGAGTAAGACCAAAGACAGCTAAACAGTCTGCTTCAAGGGAATGGAATTAGGAGAACTAGGGGCAGGGGGTGGATAAAAAAAACTGTTACTTTCCATTTAAAAAAATCTATGTACCATTTACTTTGTTATCAGAAACATGACAACTTTTAAAAATTGTTTTTAAACTAAGAGAACCAAAAGAATAGGCATTCTAAAAAGCATGCTTAAATTGTCAAAGGAAACTATTTTTAACATAAAAAAACTTCTTTGCAATTTTCAAACAACACATCTTGCTTTATATTTATACTGCCCTTTAGGTTTAAAAAAAAAAAAAAAAAAACTCATAAATCCTGGGCCAGGCTCAGTATTGGTGGCTATGCCTGTAATCCCTGAGCTTTGGGAGGCAGACGCAGGAGGATCACTTGAGGCCAGAAATTCGAGACCAACCTGCACAACACAGTGAGACTCCTCTACAAAAAATTGAGGAAACTGTTGGTAATAGTGATGTGTGCTTATAGTCCCAGTTACTCAGGAGGCCAAGGCAGGAGGATCACTTGAGCCCAGGAATTTGAGGCCACAGTGATCTATTATCATACCACATACTCCAGCCTGTGCAAGAGTAAGACCCTATCTCTAAGGGAAAAAAAACTGATAAACCATAATTTTCTGTCATATAATTCTATACAAAATTTGAACTCTAGATCCCTACAATTCTAGGTACATATTATTCAATACAAAAAGCAATTTACTGATGAATTCAAGTCTGAGCAGTGAGTCAATAATATTATAATATATTTTGAGCCACTGTCACCTAAAATGGTTGTATTTCTCTTGACAGAAAAGATTATACTAAGAATTGCTATTTAAACGGTTGTAAGATGTCCTGCTGTTTTCGATGACAGCAATTCAATTCTATCTCAAAAGTTGTGATCATGGTATGTATTAAGTTTCTCAGCCTTGACAAGTGGGATAAGGAAGGTACCTATTTCAGGCACTGTCTCTTAGGGTTAGGAAAAACGAAAAGTATCAATAATTCACACTTACAGTATACCTTTCCCATGATGATCTTTTACCATTAAAAGTGATTAGGTAAATCTCACGGAATTCTCTAAGTATCTGTTTTATCAGTCCCCATTTAAAAGGCAAGCAAAACTAAGGCTAATTATTTTACACTGGTAAGGTGAAAGATGGAGAACTATTATCCTGCTAAGTCAAACAAAAAGACTTCCCTCATCAGAACTTTTAAGACAAAATAATTTTACACAAAAATCACCTGGACAATTGCCTAAATTTCCAATTTTCATAAGACAGTGCCACCTCTTAGGTTAGTATGATACAGAAGTCAGCAACTGCCCATTGTTACTGAGACAAGTCAGGAGCAATACACAATTAAATTTCAATGTATATTACTCCACCTTATACCTTAACTGTTCCAGGAATGAATGATAAGACTACAATAAGAGTATTGTGTGGGACTGTTATTTGCTTTAAAAAAATAGCAGGGGAGGGGAATCATAACAATCATGATTCATTCAGACTTAAATGAAGAATATGGTACCAAAATTATACAGAACAGAGAAGATATGAAACACTCATTTTAACATCAATATATTGGGCTAAGGGTTCAGAAAAATGAAGCAGTGTATATGTACTAACATGTTTAAAACACACACATACATTTCTTGAGTTAAAGAAAATTCAAAAATTTACTCAGAGCCAAGTAGAACATGAATGTGTGGATATGCAGATTCGCAAAGTAATTTCTTAGCAGGAATTCTTTTTAAAAACCCTTCATCCCATCTAGATAACTTTCTATATTCCCTTACAGACTACATTCCTCAGTCAACCTAAAAACCCCTATTCTAATCAATTGAATCACCAGCAAAAACCTTCCAAAATGAACTTATTCTCAAGAAAGCATCATGCAACTAATTATTAAAAGTTTTTAAATGTCGAAGCAATCTTTAGAAAACACATTGCCATTGCAAATAAGAAGTCTAGAGTTTCACTCTGCATGGTGGTATATACTATCTATCTATGATTCTGAAAGATCATTGATTTTTAAGACACACCATCAATAATTGTGCACATAAATTTTAAGATGTGTCCCAATTTCAGAAACAGTAAAAAGTTTTAAAATGTACATTTAGAATGAAGAAAATACAGTAATTACAAAAGATTATCTATAAAAGTACCATTTCATTCTCATGTGGAAAACAAACTTAGACGAGCCCATATGATAAAAGTTCAAACTGGAATACAGTGGAATCAATCATTCAACCTAACAAAAATTTAGAGTCTGAAACCAAAAACTATACCTCGAACAGTATCATATTGAATGTCCAAAAATAAAATCACCATGTCTACTCTAAACAGTTAATTTAGAATAAATATGATTTAAAATTCACATTTACAGATGTATCAACCCGTAAAAGCAGCAGAATAAATTCAATGAAGATCTCAAAATAGATGTTTTATTGAACTGACTAGTCAATTTAATCAAAATAATCTAAATCTGTCACTGCAGATATAGTCCAACAACAGACTTGCAAATATAACAAGAGTGATATAGACATATCAAGAGAACAGGCTGTGATAAGAGCATGACAATTTTTTAAGAAACAAACGCTTGCCAAAGAAAAGCAAAAATGCATCTAAGATGTAACTGTAATCTTTCCTCCTAACTCTGAGACAGAAATTAATTTCTACTGCTGTTTAAATACCTACTTAAATGTTTTCTGTATTATATACCACTATTCTATAATATCACAAATGAGATTTTTCAAATCATATTTCTATACCAGCTTATTAATTCTATAATTACTGCATTACAATTATTAATTCTACAATTATAGTACATTTCATATAATAACTGAGCACCTATGGGCAAGCACTTTTCCTAAGTCACTACAAAATGTATTTAACTACGGCACCTGAGTATTTCTAGTTTAACAATAGCATTAAGGCCTCCAAGGTCAACATATACCTCATTTTTCCAAAGTTTGTACCAAATAGACTTGAAAAATATCACTGTAGACTTTAACTGACATAAAGTCTATTAGTGACAGCATCAGTTTTGAGAGCTTACTATGTGCCAAATAAATGCTTTATCACATTTAGTCCTCACAAGAACCTTGTGAACAGCATACCATTATCATCTTCCTTCTAAAAAAGAAGAAATTGAGGCTTTGAGCTGTTATATGATAGATCAGGATCACAGAGGCTAGGCACAGCGGCTCATGCCTATAATTCCAACACTTTGGGAGACCAAGGTAGGAGGATCGCTTGCAACCATGAGTTCAAGGCCAGCCTGAGCAACACAGTGAGATTCCCGTCCCTACAAAAAATACATTAAAAATTTTAACCTGGTGTGGTGACACAACCCTGTAATCCCAGCTACTTGGGAGGCTGAGGCTGGAGGATTGAATGAGTCCAGGAGCTGGAGATCATACCACTGCACTCCAGCCTGGGTGACAGAGCAAGACTGCCTCAAAAAAAAAAAAAAAAAAAAAGACCACAGAGCTATAGCTACTAAATGCTAGCACCTAGATTCAAACGTAGATGCTGTCTCTAGAGTTCAAGCTCTTCAATGCTACTCTTTATCTCATAAAAATGACACTATTTGGGAAAGACTTCTCATCTGAATAAAAATGATCACCAACAAAAAAGTGTGAAATAAAATTTATTTTGAAACTACCTGTAACTTTTAATCTTCTGAACACACTACCACTAAGATCCTAATATCCATGGGAAATCCCATCTCTATAAGAAGCTCAGGGTTCCAAGGCAACCAGCAAATAATATTGTGACTGTACTCTGCTAGGCACTGTGGATATGACAGTGAACTTAAAAAATGTGGGGTCCTCTGTCCTCATAATTCCCAATTTTTTTCCTAAGTTAAGCAGAAATAGCAAAGAACCAACAACTTCACTATCAGCTGAACTGGAGGAAGAGAGAGGGGAAAATAAGTTTTTTTTTAATTAAAAAATTAGTAGTGAAGACACATTTTTATATTTAAAATAAATAGTACATAATTACATCATTTCATGCACTGTCACCCGAAAACCAGCTGAAGACCTTTCTAGAGGAAGATCATGAACCACAACTTGAAAAACACAGATTCACAAGAATTTGCCAATGGAGGGATTCTTTCAGCCAGGAAGCAACTCAAAAGAGACTTCCTACTTTCACCAAAGCAATATAACCACCTTCTATTTACTGCCAATCAGGCACTGCCCTGTGTGCTGCACATACATTATCTCTAAACTAGGTTTTATCTCCTCCGTACAGTGCAGAAAAATATCTTCTATATTTTTCCCTCATTAAATCTATCATTAGGTTTGAATAATCTGTACTTTCTACATACACTGTAGTAAAATAAAGATGACCCACGTACTTGAAAAACTCACGTTCACACATAAAGCAGTACATCTTTCATAAGCAGAATTTGGTCTTTGACATATCACCCAAGAAATATGATTTTAAGGTATTTTATAGTGGTGCTCCCAGTTAGGGGAAAAGGCAGAGCCTCACCACAACAAGTGACTTTGCTAACTAGCAATCATAGAATAAAGCACAGGCCCAGCAGAACCCTATTCCCCACAGACCTGGCCAACCAATCCTTCCCCTTTTCTGACAAACTGAAGAGGCCCTGTAAAAAACCAATAAGACACTGAGGACTGAATTAGATTTTCCTTATCTACATGAACTACAGTCCGTACCTGAACATCTTCTTCCCACCTACATCAACTTCCTTCTTTCCCCTAAATGTCGTATTTTCTCATTCCCCACCTTTCTTATCCATCCTAACCCCACCCCCACTTTGTGTTGTGGTCAGCCAGCTGATTCCCCGGTAATTGTGCTGTGATGGCAAAATAAACTGAACCCTCTTCCCCACTCTAGCATGTTCTAGTATACAGGTCTCAAAGTTTAAAGTTCAAGGCTCTCTGACTTTCAAACAGCTCCTTCAACAGAGATCAGCAATACACCCCCATGAAAGGGAAACTGAATACTCTAGTACCTTAGAATAACCACTCACAATCCCTCTAACATCTCTCACCAAGGGTCCTGAGAAGGTTTTTTCCAACCCTGTAGACTGACTAAGCCAAAGGAAAACAAGGTCTACTAGAATAAAATAATGGTTTTTTTATCTTTGAGAAAGGGGTTCCCCTTAACCCATACCATAAAATAACATACAAAGCTGTAATGCAACAATCAGGCATTCCACTATGCCTACAAGTTACAGATGGCTTTTATGTATACTTTCTACTTGGTCAATGTAAAATATATGAAAACAAAGCAAGAACATAAAATCACAGGATCAGGAAATACACTACATTTAATTTATCTTTCAAATTATTTTCCAAGAGTTATTCTATAACGTAACAATATCAAACATATTCCAAGTCCAGTGACATGCCAATCATTTTAAGAGATTGAGTACCAACAGAAAATCATTCAAATACCTACTTTCCAGATCCATCTATTCTCTAGAGAAAGAGAAAATCTGTATCAAGATGGATCCACTGACTAACATAATGAAACCAAGATGCACTTGTTGCTAATGTCAGCATTTCTGACTTTACCAATCCGGATTAGTGGAAAATAAACTATCACTCACTCAATAACTACTTCAAAAGATTCCTAATCTCTACTCTGTGTTACTGAGCAGAAAAAAAATATTTATGGTCAAGTAACCATAAATGAAACCACTGCAATTTTACATGCACATCCTGTATATGTTTCCCTAATAATACATAAACACACAAACACACTATGGAAATGTATTTTATGAATTTGCCTTGTCATTTAACTGACTTTAAATACTGAAGTTCCCTACGGTTAAAACCATATAAAAGAGATCATCTTGAAGGGAAAAGAAAAATCCATCAAGTTCACGGCCGACATCCCAGAAAAAATGACTAAATGCAAGAGAAAAATAGAACTTAAGATGATAAATTGATACCAAAAATAAAAAGTTTATAATAACTGAGGTACCTTTTAGCACTAGTTGACAATTTAGCAGCGGTTTTGCTGGATATTTTTCCCTCCTTTTTCTTGGGCTGAACTTGTTCTCTTTCTGGTTCTTGCTGAACACTTTCACGTTGATCTCCATCGGAACTTCCTCCACTAGTGCTTGGACTGTCATCAACTCTTTGTGCCTCAGTGGACATTTTAGATCCTGGATTAAAGAATCAAAAATCATTTATTTAGCTGTACTACAGTAAGCTACCTCCAGAACACAGAATGAGCCTCAAAGTAAAACAAGTAAATCTCAATATAAAATGGATTAAATTGGTCATTTACAAAACAATGCAGCTTTGGGAGTTGCTAAAACTTTTCCTTCATCCATTCAAAATGTATTGTAAAATGAAAACATACAAAATTCACACATGAAATGTTCATAGCAACATTATTCATAATAACCAAAACTGGAAACAACTCAAATATCCACTAACGAATGAATGGATAAACAAAATACAGTAGTATATTCACATAATGTACTGTTAGCCATAAAAAAGAATGAAGTACTGTGTCTATGTGTTACAAAATGGATGAACCTTGAAACATTCTGATAAGTGAAAGAAGCCAGCTACAAAGGACCACAAACTATTTGACTATTTATATGAAATGTCCAGAATAGGCAAATCCATAAACATAAAATTCAGTAGTGAACCTCACGCCTGTAATCCCCAATGTTTTGGGAAGCCCAGGCAGCACCAGCCTGCGCAATGTAGCGGGACTTGATCTCTACAAAAAATAAAAATATGATTGATACCACTGCATTCCAGCCTGGGTGACAGAGCAAGACCCTGTCTCAAAAAAAAAAAATTAATAAAAAAAGAAAATGGGTAAGTGGTTGCCAGGGAGTGAGGGGAGAGCAGTGAAGAGTGACTGCTAATGGGTATGAGGCTTCCCTGTGGGGTGATAAAAATGTTCTTAAATTAGATAATGATAATGTTGCACAATTCTAATAATAAATATTCTAAGAACTACAGAGTTGTACATTTTTAAAGGGTAAATTTTATAGTATGTGAATTACATATCAGTAATGCTGTTACAGAAAATAAGAAAAAAATGATTAAGCGTCTACTCTCTACCAGGTGCTGTGCTAAGCCCTTTGATCCCACAACTGTGAAAAACCTGGGCTAGCCAACTTGCTAAGTACAAAAAGGAAGGTTAGTACAAATAGTTGTGGCAACAGAAAAATGGGAGGACACTTTCAAATCCCTATTCAATCAATACATCCTCAGGGCTGGGCTAAAGTTAAAATTCTCCAAACTAGTAAGTTGTTGTAAGTAACCTTTGTGATAACAGAAGAACACAGAGGCCTGCAGGACTGCATGATTCTAAATAAAAATTGAACCATATGACAGCATTCATCTACATACTAAAGCAACCATATTTCACAAGAGACGGAGACACTGAAGATTTTTTTTTTTTTCCCCCCAGTCTGGCTAAAATATCCCTCAAGGCTTTCAAACTCCTTTTGCTCTGAGGTCAGGCTCCCCAAGCAGCTCCGATTACCAACTCAATTTCCTCAATACCTTGATATTTAGGTAGCTGTTATAATCTAGACAGCAGACACAAACAATTCCAGTAAGTGAAAAGGAGTATCTCTTCTCAACTGTCATTCTATCATAATCAATTTCTGAGTTTGATGACTATGAATACATCCCTTATGAGCTGACTAGCTTACAGTGTTCTGACAAATCCAGAACTGAACCAACAAAACCCATGCCCAGACTCTAAAAGGCCTAGTACTCACCATGGTTTTGTCACCTAATAATCACTTTCAGCACTGTATAGCTGTCTTCTCAGACACCTCTTTAAAAACAAAATACCTATACTTAACAAGGACCATTAACAGAAAAAAAATACCTTTAAAAATTATAGGTACACTGAACAAATTCCTTTTGAAATGGATCCTTTTGATTACTCTTAATCAAATTACAACTTCAAATAAAACTGTTTCTGATATGATCAAGAATAAGAATAGGTAAAGATACCTCAAATAAAGCAAAATTTTTTAATTACTATAATTTAGTCCAAATGGATAGCTATTTGACACTGATGAAAATTCACCATTACTAAAGATTTAACTTGTAGCTTGCTCTAAGCCAAAGCAATGTTGTAACACCGACCTTTAATGGACTGAAATTTTGTAAGACAAACCAAAAAGCACTGCAAAAGAATGGAAGCATCAGGAAGCACAGAGCCACAAAGAGTCAATAGAAAATAGTGAATCCTTTCACTGACACACCACACACACCACCACCAGCACCCCTTCAACCCCAACAGCTCCCCATGCAAAACAAAAACCGATCTGCCCCAACAGCTCTGAAACATACTAACGGAAAAGCTGACTACTTTTCTACCTACTCTGTAAATGAAGAGCACCAGTCTCCACAGCTGTGACATCTTTTATGAGCACTAAAGTCACTTAATAGAATACTGAAATTTTATATCAGTATGTTTCACATCTAGCTCTAAAAGTCGTAACATATTTTTTGCTTTCTTTCATTTTTATTTTACTCTAAATTCTCATTCTTGGATTTAATATTTTTTTCACCTTACTTATTTCAGTTAAAATATATCAGAAGTTTAAAACCTTGTAAGTATGTACATAATGGCATATCAGATAGGGCGGCATGCATGAGAGTGAAAAAGAGAACAATCCTCAGGGAAAGGTGCTCAGATATAGCAAAATGCTGCCAGCAATACCTTAAGAAATGTGAAATGAGTGAGAAATCATTTCATACACTTTAAAACAGGAGCGATCCATTCCATGACAAATATATGGGAACCTCAATGAGATAATATTCTCTATACTGAGGCTGCAGCTTCAGTTTTATAAACTATGATTTAATAAACTATGCTGAGAGTTTCAGTTGTGTATCACATTAGTTATAAAGCCACACATTCTTCTCAATATTCTTATTTATGTGCATTTACATACTATCGAATGCCATAGTTATATTATTACTTAAAAAGATTACTCAATGATGTGATCTGAGCCATAATCTGAAACCCAAATTTCTACTGCCGAATATCAGAGGAAGATACAAGTAAAACTTAGTCTCACTAGAGAACTAATAAAAATACTATTAGAAATTCCCCAATAGAGGTGTAATTTCTAGTTTCACATTAAGGAAAAGAATTATTCCCACTTTTGACTTAAGACATATTTCATCCAAATGTTAACCTACAAATGATAAATCCATCTGAGGCCACTGATAACCACTATAGGAACTTTTAGAAATAAAGTTTTCACATCTCTTTTCAAATATCGATAATAAAAGGAATTTCTCCTGGGTTTGTTTTTTGAATGCTTGATTACAGAAAAAGTATAGAAAAAAATTATTGTACCACTCAGGTGCAACAAATTTTTATGAAGAAAAAGTAGTCTATAAATCAATTTAATCAGTCATAAGTGTAAACTTGATGTCTTGTCTCTCTGAAGTACAAAACAAAAATTCCTGAATTAAAATTCTTTAAACATTATCTTCTAAATCAGCATTTTAAAATTAATTCCTAAATAGCTAATCTGATCCGATTATCTCATCTACAGGGAAGATAAACTTAAATCCCAGGGTTATAAACAAAGAGCTACTCTCCAATGATACTTTCAAAGATATTGAGGGATATAAATACGCTTACTTCACAACTCAAAGTAAAACTTAATTTTTAAACATAAAATAGGTAGTCTTTCCTAAAACTATATTAAGAGGCTTACATATTGTTACTTCTTCAACACAAACTGTCTAAGCTTGTATTAGCTATGTACCCTATGTTGTAATTACAGTCCTGGAAATTAGCAACATACAGCGAATGAAACTCACATGTTCCATAAAAATGAAATGATTTGGCTTGAAATATTACTGACTACATAAAGGCAACTATAGTCATTCCATAAATCCAGCCTACTATCCAGGTAAGCCTTGTAACAGTATCTACTAGTATAAAACTGCAAAACCAAGTGTTCATTTAAGCTTTTATAACAGGAAAGCATTTAATTTTGTCATATATGTCTTGCTGTCTTCTCATGTTTCTAAACTTTTCTAAAATGTAAAATAAATATATAGTATACGCACACAGCAATATCCAGCTTTAAATTTAACTGCAAAGACATTTATGCAGAAAATAACAGTGGAACACCTGATTTGGGGATAAAAGGTGCTGCAGGGGAAAGAGAATGGGGTATGGCATTATATGAAAACAGTCTATTTCAGCATCAGCCCACATAAGGAACTCCAAAGAGCCAAGGAGCATCCAAATTGCTGTAGTAAAGGCAAATATTTAGATTCACACAGTCCAGCCTGAATTATTACATATCTAGAAACATACTTTTTAAACAAATCAGGGATTAAAAACTAAGAGGAGAGTAAAATCTTTTAGAACCGCGAGATACTTTGAGGGTAAACCCTAGCACTTCCTTTCGTACTTTTAAATGAAAATATTTTAGTAGACTCTCAAGAATACACAATACAAAACGATGAATCTTGAAAACATGCAAATGGGTCTAACAGCCACCGAGCACAGGATGATGTCTTTCTAAAGCGGCCTTAATTTCCTTAAGGGAAGATGGATTGGACATTTCTGGTTGGTCGTGGGGAAAAAAAGCCACAAGAAGCCACGCTTTATCTTCATTAGAAATGGTAAAGGGCAAAAAGAGCAAAACATTATGAGAGAGAGGGGAGAAAAGAGGGGGAGAAGTGGGGTGGAGGGGGGAAGGGGGAGAGGACAGAGGGAATCCAGTTTCAAACCAGGCCAGTGGGGGCCGCCGAGAAGAGACCAGAGAAAAATGGGCTTCGGGTCCAAACTGTGACAAGAGCCAGGCATCACAAAAGACCAATACAACACACACCCCTCAAGAGGACACACACAAATATGCCCCACAGGGTCTTCTCCGGGCGGGCCACCGGGGTGCGGCGGCGAAGGAGCCAGACCCGGCACTCGCCAGGAGACACACCATGTGCAGCAATTATGCAATTAGGGAAAACAGCAAAAGATCAAGCCAGGCACTTTCCACCGTGACATTTATCCTGTACTTTTGCAAAGACTTAGTTCCAGGATGCGGCTAGGAGAAGGAAGGCGCTGGGAGGGTGGAGAAGGATGGGGAACTGAGAACGGAAGGGGGTAGAAGGAGGACAGGGAGAGAAGAGGCAGAAGGGGGGGATGGGAAGAAGGGGGAGGGGTAGAAAGGGCGAGAAACGGGGGCAGGAGGCTCGCGGGAGGGGGCGCAGGGAACCGCGCACGGGGAGCGAGGAAGGAGGGAACTAGGGCATAAGCGGTGTAAGCAGAGACCTCAGACGCGGAGGGGAGGTCGGGGGAGTGAGGAGGACGCCAGCGAGAGGGAGGACGCCCGAGGAGGGGAGGCACCGGCGCGGCCCGAGCGAATACCTGAGGGGGGTGTCCGTGCAGGTCGCAAGCTCCAGCCGAAGCCCGGGGAGAGAGCAGCCGCGGCGCGAGGGGGACGGAGACTGGGGAGGCCCCAGGGACGGGATGTCCCCTGCGGACCGTCTAGTCACCGAAAGCCGGACCCACGCACCACGCACCCGACCACGCCTGTCCCCGCCGCGCTCGCGCCCGCCCGGACTCACCCTCAGCGCCGCCGCTGCCGCCGCCCCCGGCCGTTCCAGCTCCGGCTTCTGAGGCTGCTGCCCGCGGCTGTCGCTGTGGCTGCCCCTGAGTCCTGGAAAGTGAAGCCACCACCTCCGGGAGCCGCCGCCGCCGCCCGGCCGTCCGCGCGCGCACTCGCGAGTGCGCGTGCCTGCGCGCCCGCCCGGGAGAGACCGCGAGAGCGCGAGCCCCACGTCGGCCGTGCGGCGCCGCGCGCCTCCCTCCTCCCCCCGCCCCTCCTCCTCCGGCGCGCGGCCGCGAGGGGGCGGGGGCGGGCGCGCGCCCGGGCGGGCTGCCCCGCCGGTCGGGAGAGGGGGTGGGGAGGCGGCGCGGAAAAGTAAAGTGACAGCTGCGTCCCGCGTGCAGACCGGGCTCTGACGGAGGTGGGCGAGGGGCGTCCCACGGGGAAGGAACGACAAGGACGGGGAGAAGTGGGGGAAACCGAGGCTAACGGGGTGGCTTGAGGGGAGGGGACGCGAGGACCTTGACGGGCACGCGCATTAAAGGGAAACGCCGGCTGAGGGTTAGGGGTTACCCCAAGACGGTGCAGGCAGTGGGGCGAGGAGGCCTTTTACCCCCATCCACCGCAGCCCTTGACTTCACGCTCGCCTCGAAGCTTTCGCAAAGTAGCTACGGGGACTGACCCTGTTGACACACTAACCCAAACTCGCAGACGCGTGGGGCCCGCATGTACCCAAGACAGGAAAACTTCACGTTGGCCTGGAAAGTTCGTCCAGGCTAAGCCTGACTCTTCACCAGACACTGCAGCACGAAGGCCCTTCTGCCTTTTGGCTCGCCCTGGCCCAGAATGCACACCAACCGGTAGAGAGGAGCTTCGGGCCGTTTAGCCCTGGGGTATTGAAGAGAGGGGTGGGGGTACAGGGTGCACCGCTGTCAGAGTGAGTAGGAAGCTGCCTTCATGCCCAGCTGAAGGATATGGGAACAGTAGCAGTGCTGTAGGTGGCCTGAGGGAACATTAGGTTCCGTTGTACTCCTCATCCCAAATAACTGTTTTTAAAAAAAAAAAAAAAAAAATACGTACCTGCTTTGCAAACTCAGCTTCCACGAAATTTCTCCCACCCTCACCTCCAGCCTCACTTACCCACGGAGTGCTGGGTCGTTGGCAACGGGGTGTCCAGGGATGCAGCAAAGTTAACTTCGATCTTCGTGGAGGAAAGGATTGGAAGACCTTTCACGGCTTAACTGCTGAAATTATGGTTGCTACAGTACTTCATTTGACTGTAGATGTTTTAACTGCTATTTACTAAGTTCAAAATGGGTTTAATACAAATCAGTTACCCTTTTCATTTATTCAAGGAGTATTTATTGATACCAGGCACTGTCTAGGTGGTAGGTATATGACATTGAATAAAAGAAAAAAATCCTTGTCCTCAGAACTTCCCTATCTCTGAAACTTCTCTGTTGTACACTCAGCGTCATAGTCGTCAGCAAATTTTGTTGACTCTGCTTTCACAAATATATGGTGAAAATGTCCACTCCGTCCCACTCCCCTCCCCACTGCTAATGTCCTGGTCTAAGCCATCATCTCTCAATAATTATCTCCTACCTGATCTTTCTACCTCCCACTCTCCTCCTCCTCCCTCCCCCACACCTACACACAGCCGACTGTCCTTTAAAACAAAGATTAGATTATGTCTCTCTTCTTCTCAAAAATTCCAGTGGCTTCCCATCATAGAGCAACAGCCAAAGTGCAGAATATGGATACATGGCCTGCATGATGTGCCCACCATTCCCAGCCAGGATTCCCCTGACCTCAAGCTGTACGATTTCACTCCATCCTCTTCTCCTTCCGGCCACACGGGCCTTGCAGTTATGGACACACCAAGCATTCCGCAGCCTCAAGACATGTGTACTTACTATTTCCTATCTCTAGAACGTTCTTTCCTCCCACTTCTCCCCCAGAACTTCCTATCCACATCCTCTGCTTTTTCTCCATGATCACCACCTCACATAATACATTTTTTTACTTATTTATTAGTTTCCCCCTTCTGCTTTCTTTTTCCTGCCTCTCCTGGCCCTCCCACATGAAAGCACCTTGAGAAAAAGGATTTCGTCTTCTGGGGTTCAGTGCTGTATATATTCAATAAATAATGATCGAGTGAATGAAATTGGTCTCTTTCAGTTGATGACACAATAGGTATTGTTCTAATTTCTTCAATAATTAGTACTCACCGTGTTCTTAATTTGTGCTAGGCAGCATGCTAGTTACACTAAGTCACAACCACCACATAGGTTGGTTTTATCCGATCAGCCCCACTGTACAGATGAGAATACTGAGGTATGGAGGGATTAAGTCACTCACCTACAGTCATATAGCTAGTGAGGAGCAGAGCTGGGACTTGAAATCAGCAGTTTGGCTCTGGCGTCTGTGAACTTAAGGATACTACCATGAGTCTGGTGTTACAAACATAAATATTTATTTGATTTTCTCTATTTCTTCTGCCGCGCAAACTTGGTCTCCAAGACAAATAGCTCACCTTCCTTATATTTTCTGCTCTGGTCCATCAGTCTGTCATCATGAACTCACTCCTTTCTTACATTTCTTATTTCTGATCATTAATTTAGAGCCTACATTTCTTCCCCCTGCAACTGACAAATGGGAATGTTTTTTGAAGGGTCCTTCTTAAAACGTTGTTACTGCCAACTTTGTGAGTAAGTAGAGCCACAGTTAGTTTTCCAGTTTGACTGCATGGGTGATAGAAAAGACCTCTCTCAGGGGAACTGGGCTGAATTTTAGCAGAAGCATTATACTGGTAGAGCCCTGCTACTTGTTTAGGCAACTTCTGTTCTTGTTAGACACCCAATTATCAGGGGTTATTACATATTTATATTATACCCTTTGAAAGAAACATCATATTAGCTCAGGTTTTCCAAAGAATGGGATAGAAAACAATGATCTGTTGCATACTGTCTGGTTTGAGGGAGGCTGTAGTCACCCCAAATGTTTTAGGTACTTAAGGGCAACAGTGGTGTAGGAAAATTGAAACTCCATTAGAACTGCAACCGCATTACCTACCTAGTTCAGTACCAATGCAAAGGTACAACCAGGTGCTTTAAAAAAAGTTTGTTTCATAAATAAATAAATGAAATTCTAGCAGGGAATAGAAGTATACTGAGGACAAATTCCCCTGACTTCCCCACTTGTTCAGGAACTGCTACCTGGACCACTATGTATGATCGTATATTTTGTACACTGCAAAATATCAGGGAGTGCCATTCATGTAAATTAAGATGCAAACATAGAAGTGTGACTGCTCCTCTCACCCCTAGATGTTGCCTGAGTATGGTAATCAGTCTCTAAGATGTCCCACTGATCCCTGCCTCTTTGTATTTACATCCTTGTGTAATCCCCTCCTATGTCATGCTAGGGTTGGTGTAACGCCGTGAGAAGTGAGGGTATGTCACTTCCAAGATTAGTTTAGGGCTTCCATCTTGGTTGCGCACAAGCTGATGCTCTCTCTCTCTCTCTTTGCTGTCATTGACTCTGGGGAAAGCTAGCTGCCATATTGTGAGCAGCCCTGTGGAGAGGCCCATGTGACTAAAAAATAAGACCTGCTAACATCCACATGCGTAATCTTTAAAGCAGATCCTTCAGCCTTAGCTAAGCCTTCAGATAATGAAGCCCTGATCAACATTTAACTGCAAACTCTTGAAAGACCTTCAGCCAGAAACACCCAGCTAAGCCACTCTGGAATCTGGATATAATGTTTGTTGTTTTCAGCCACTAAGTTTTAAGGGTAATTTGTTATGCATCAATAGATGATTACTACATCATGCTTTCTGCTCACTAATGATGAAGTTCCCCCTAAAGTCCTCCATGTATCAAGGAGGTTGCTGTCATGGTAGTTCTTCCAGGGCGAGGAGTCTCACTAATTCCCGAAACGGACTATTGCATCTAACTTCCCGGTAACTACAAACATAGAGGCTTAAGGAGGTACTGAGACATAAGTAAAGGATCTCAAGAGACAGCACAGGCCAGGAAAAAAAAGAAAAGTGGTTCTGAGGTGCTGTCTTTAGATACCACAGGAGTAAGAAAGGAAGAACTGGCTCTGGAGAGGACTAACCAAACAGAAAGGAAAGAATCAGAGATTTGTTGAGCAATGAGATTGTAGTTGAGGTTTTCTTTATTGTAGTTATTATAATGCTATTAGTACAATAAATAAAAATATGGAGAAACCTCAGAAAGAAACAGACGGAAAAGCCTTGCCCTGGTTGGCGCCTTTCCTGGGCATTGCAGAGATGCTTTGGAACTGCGCTATCTTGTTTCTAGATCCTGGCTCTGCTGCTGCTTATGTGACCGTGAGCAAGTGGCTTAACTTCTTACTGCCTCAGAGTTCTCCCCTACAAATGGGGCTTATTTGAATGGCCAATTCTTATATAGGGTCAGAGGGAAGATTAAATGAGTTAATGTATGTATGCAACTTGAATAGACTTGAAGCAAAGTAAGTACAACAGAAGTGTGAGCTACTAGTCTTCCTGGTGCTTTGATAAGTGGGAGATCATCTCACCCTCAAGTCTAGCTGTAATTCTCTCACTTGAGTTTGCCACTTTCTCTTGCAATTAGTCTTCTAGGTCAGCCACACGGCATGTCTCCCTGTACCTTACACTGTTTAAAAGCCTACACTCTTTACTTTGCTGTGAACTTCTGAAGGGCATACACCATGCCTTATTTATCTCCACATCTACACATTAGTAAAAAGAGAAAGCATCCCTGAAGGGTTGGTTGAATTAATAAATATACCTGCTTTTTTGGCTGCCATTTCCCCAGACTATAGAATTGTAGAGATGGGTGTAACTGTTTCACATCATTCATATCAACAACCATTTCAAAGAATACATAAGCTCTTTACTATTTTTTATGAATTCGGAAAATATACTAATGAATATTTTCCAGTATTTCATGAACCCTCTGGCTTTCTCTGCAGGCTCTATAAAGAAAAAATGTGGAATCTTTTTAAATATGACCAAATAGGAAAACATTTTTCTTTTTTATTTTTTAGACGGACTCTTCTTGCTCTGTTGCCCAGGCTGAAGTCCAGTGGTGCAATCCCAGCTCACTGCAACCTCCGCCTCCTGGGTTCATGTGATTTTCCTGCCTCAGTCTCCTGAGTAGCTGGGACTACAGGCGCCCACCACCATGCCCAACTAACTTTTGCATTTTTAGCAGAGATGGAGTTTCACCATGTTAGGTTTCACTAGTTCAAACTCCTGACCTCAAGTAATCCTCCCACCTCAGCCTCCCAAAGTGCTGGGATTACAGGTGGGAGCTACTACGCCTGGTCTGAAAAAAGTTTTTTTTTTTTGGCTGTCATTATCTTATTGCTTTTATTTTCTTTCACATGCATCTTAGTACTACCTTCTATACTAGGAAGTGCAGAATTTTTAAATAACAGCTTTATTGAGATATAATTCACAGACCATACACTTCACCAATTTAAAGTATATAATTCAATGATTTTTAGTACACCTACATATTAAGAGGAAGGCATAACTTATATGAATGGAGAAGAATAAAGACTCTTTTCTCTTTTGCTTTCTATTCTGTTTTTCTTTTGACCAGGACTTACTATGAGGACTCTGTAGGTAAGCCATTGGTTTAAAGTCTCTGGGATGAATATGCAAACCAGGGTCAAATGAAAAACCAGCACCATCAGAGAAGCCAAGTGTCAAGGCCCCCAGTTGATGATTTATCTTCCTAGCCTAGTTCCAGTCAGGTTGTATCCTCACATTCCGGGAGAGTTGATCATAATCTCAAAATACACAATTCCAAATGCCATAATCCCCAACATCTTAAAAGACCAAAATCTCTAAAGTCCAAAATCCTGAAAATCACAACCCAGAAAGATCAAAATCTCAAGAATATAATTCTGAAAAAACATATTTATTTACATTTTAAAAGGGGATTTATTTGAGAAACATAAAAATATAACAAAGCACTCCATAGGCCAGTTTACACAATAAAGCAGGCAATAATATGTATTTTTGCAACACTCAGATATACTAATGACAGTCACATGAGTATCACAGTTGTGAGCAGACAAGCCATATTCATAAATAAATAGGTAAAAGAAGGGAATGTGTAAACATATCACTATGGTTGGTAAGTGAGTGCACCCAGCTTTATTATTGTGGTCATACTGAAATACCATGACAAATACCTAAATCTTTTGAAGAAATCGGTCAAAAACCTCAGTGGGTCACCACCACATATGCAGTTGCCCAAAGAGCTGAGATCTTGGGCAGTTTTACTTTTTGCAAATCAAATGTACGAAAAAAGACATCTCTTCATTTATTAAGGAAGTTTCAATGTTTTTACATACATGAACAATGCTTACATACAAATCATTTTTGTGGTAATTCACTCTCATGGAGTGAAATTTGCAAAAAGTGCATAAAACAAATTAGAACTCTCTAAAAGTCTCTACATAATTTATACCTCCAGTATTGGAAATGATGCCAAGATGAAATACATAGCATAGCAAATTGTTAAAAAAAAAAAAAAAAGTTGACAATTTAAAATAGTGGGGGAAAAAACTTAAAAAAAGAAGAAGGAGGTAGTGGCTCACCCATACCAGCTACTCAGGGGGCTGAGGTGGGAGGATTGCTTGAGTCCAGGAAGTCAAAGAAAATTCAACATATGAAACAGTATATTACAAGGATAGATTATAGGTAATTGCACAGATATAGTCCCAGAAGACCTGGCTGACTTTCACAATCATTAAGTACAGTTTGAAGTCTTGCATCACAACAAATAGCTGCTTTTTTTTTTTTTTTTTGACATAGCTCTCCTCCAAAAATACATTTGCAATCATTTTCTATGTGGCCCTGCTCTTTTGAAATTCTTCTGTTATTTGATATACATCAACACGAACACTTCTTACTACATTTTCCCATCTAGTTTCTAAGGATGTTGATCTTTGAGGGCTTCAACATTTGGGATTATGGCATTTGGGATTGTGTCTTTCTGGATTATGATCCAAACCCGAACATTAGCATTCCCCCTTGTATTGGCTGAGTCCTCCAGGAGGTAGACACCAAGATGCAGTTAGATGTGCAAGAAACATATGTATTTATATACAAATGATAAAGGGGAAAGGGAGCAAGAGTAGGCAGGGAAATCCTTCAGGGTATGATACAGGTTTGATATCTGTGAAAAGAGAGAAAGGAGGAGGAAGAAATGTGTAGGAGGAGCCTCATGCTGAAGTGCAGTGCTGAGGAAGTCTCGTGCAGCCTAACAGAGTTCCAGTGCAAAGCTTGCCGGTAAGCACTGGGCAGAAATTGCCAGTTTCTACTGCTCCCATCATGTTCTGTCATTTGCTGGGATGCCTAGGGAGAGCATGTCCTTGGTTCAAAAGCTAAAATGGGTCCTGAGGGCACTAAGAGCTGCCAGTTGGCAGCAGCTAACTTGGACTCGTCACAGTGGATAGGCAAATTTTTTTCTTAAAGTGTGATCCAAGCCATGCATTTCCATTCCTCTTGCGCCTGTGTCATCAGAACTGCACGTTCACAAACATAGTTTCACACTCTACTTCTATCTGTCTTGGACTTGCTAACTGGGATGAGTTTCACTCATGCCGTTGCTCACATCTCTGCTTTAACCTAGCTTCTGAGCTTTGAGCTTCTGATTATAGCTAATATCCTGCCTCTAATTCTTCCATTTGCTTAATAGTTGATATGTTCAATCCTGTACCAGGCTCAGCTTTCATTAGACTGGCCTCAGAGAGCCAAGATAAATACCTGAATTCTTCTTCAGAGGCTTAGAGTGAGTAGAGTATTAGCTTTCTTATTAATTCTTGTCATTTCTCTCTGTTGTACAGGCAAGAGAAAGAGGCCCACTGCAATATGCTGTGAAGAATATATAAGAAGTCAAACTGTTGACCTCTTTTCCCCCAGCCCGTTCCAAAACTACATCCCTGAGGAGTTGTGCACCTCTAGGGAAAGTTCAGATGAAAGAGCTAAATCCCCTTGATCTCTCTTCTTGTTCAGAGTGGAGGAAAAACATATACCGTCCTTTCCATCAATCCTCAGCATAACTTTGCCAGGGACACCGGTAACAAGCTACTTCTACCTCAGAAGTTGGAGAGTATCTGTTGACCCACGTTGTGTATGTGTAAATATCTTTATTCAGTGTATATACAATATATTCTTAATTTGACTCTCAAAGTTTATAATTAGCATTGAATGAGTATGAAACATTGTTTTCCAAATACTATCAGCAAGCTATTGAATATTTTGTTCCTGATTTATGAATGAGATTTTCATCAGCAAAAACTTATGACAAATGACCAATTACATTGTCACTGCTAAGTTCCAAGAATATTTATTTCAGTTATACTATTTAGAGTATAAACATCATACTGAATTATTATTAAACTCCATTCAAAATTTTTAATTAAGCCATCCACATTACATAAGTCTTTTCCCTTCCCCTTCCGTGAACCTTTTTTTTTTGAGACAGGGTCTCAGTCTGTCACCCAGGTTTGTGTGCAGTGGCGCTATCTTGGCTCATTGCAACTTCTGCTTCCTGAGTTCAAGCGATTCTTCTGCCTCAGCCTGCTCGGACTACAGGTGTGCACCACTACTCCCAGGTAATTTTTGTATTTTTCGGTAAAGACAGGGTTTCCCTGTATTTGGCCAGGCTAGTCTCAAACTCCTGACTTCAAGTGTTCTGCTCACCTTGGCCTCCCAAAATTCTGGGATTACAGATATAAGCCACTGCACTTGGCCTCTATAAACCATTTTTTAATCTGTTATTTTTATTTTCCTCTTTCTCTGCTCTTAACCCTCAGTCACAGAATCACACTGCAGGAAGGGCAGATAGGGGAAAAAGAAAAAGGAAAGGCTACAGCTTGAGTCTAATTTGTCTCAATCCAGGATTCAGAATGTCAGGTATGTACTAAGGGTGGTAGAACAAGCTCTTAGAGTGGAGTGGCATATTTATTTATTTATTTATTTTTTTAAGTTTAAAATTTTTTTTTTATTATACTTTAGGTTTTAGGGTACATGTGCACAATGTGCACTCGTCATTTAGCATTAGGTATATCTCCTAATGCTGTCCCCGCACCCCCCCCACCCCACAACAGTACCCGGAATGTGATGTTCCCCTTCCTTTGCCCATGAGTTCTCATTGTTCAATTCCCACCTATGAGTGAGAACATGCAGTGTTTGGTTTTTTTGTCCTTGCGATAGTTTACTGAGAATGATGTTTTCCAGTTTCATCCATGTCCCTACAAAGGACACGAACTCATCATTTTTTATGGCTGCATAGTATTCCATGGTGTATATGTGCCACATTTTCTTAATCCAGTCTATTGTTGTTGGACATTTGGGTTGGTTCCAAGTCTTTGCTATTGTGAATAGCGCCAAAATTGACAAATGGGATCTCATTAAACTAAAGAGCTTCTGCACAGCAAAAGAAACTACCATCAGAGTGAACAGGCAACCTACAGAATGGGAGAAAATTTTTGCAACCTACTCATCTGACAAAGGGCTAATATCCAGAATCTACAATGAACTCAAACAAATTTACAAGAAAAAAACAAACAACCCCATCAAAAAGTGGGCAAAGGACATGAACAGACACTTCTCAAAAGAAGACATTTATGCAGCCAGAAAACACATGAAGAAATGCTCATCATCACTGGCCATCAGAGAAATGCAAATCAAAACCACAGTGAGATACCATCTCACACCAGTTAGAATGGCCATCATTAAAAAATCAGGAAACAACAGGTGCTGGAGAGGATGTGGAGAAATAGGAACACTTTTACACTGTTGGTGGGACTGTAAACTAGTTCAACCATTGTGGAAGTCAGTGTGGCGATTCCTCAGGGATCTAGAACTAGAAATACCATTTGACCCAGCCATCCCATTACTGGGTATATACCCAAAGGAGTATAAATCATGCTGCTATAAAGACACATGCACACGTATGTTTATTGCGGAGTGGCATATTTAAATGAGGAGCCAAACATTGTCTTGAGAAGAAGGACCCTAAGGAAAAAGAGGTTGGAGGCATAGAAGATTGCTTAAGGATGATGAGCATATCACTGGATAAAGGCAATTTTAGGCAAGTCATAAAATCTGTTGCTTTCTGATTATTCCAATTCAACCCCTGTAGACTTTTATGGTCCAAGGGAAAGAAGGTCTGTGACTAAGGACTAACAGCAGTATCCCCACAAAATCTGTTTGACAATTGCACAGTGTAACACAAAAAAAGGGAAGAAGCCAGGCATTGCCATGTTGAGGGAACTGACAGAGGGTGGGAAGTAGCCTCAGCACTATCAGTGGCTTGGCTGGTGGTGCAGCTTGGAGGCATTGGTGCAGAACTATTTGGGGCCAATCAGTCGGGGGTGAGACAGGCCCCTTTTAGCCAGTGGTAGAGAACAGATTACTTCTGGGGATTTCACAGGCTTTGGAGGCTTCAGAAAATGCTGCCACTTCTGGGAGCAAGAAGTGGAAAAAAGGAAAGGGGCTGTTTTATAAGCTCATATGAGAGTATACCTGGTGACTCCCACGGGTGATGATATGGGGTATCTGAAGGACGTCATAGCTCTGACAGTATGGAAAGAACCTTGCAGGATGTCAAATCCAACCATGATCAAATTTAGAATTTCTTCTTTAAAAAATTGCTTGAATACCTCCACTGACAGGGACTGCCTACCTCTCCTAATAGCCGATTCCATCTTTGGGTAGCTTTGACTTTCTTCACCCCAAAATTGCCTCCCAATTCTTCCCTTGATATGCTTTTGAGGTTACAGAACAATGCCAACAGCCCTTCTTCAGGAAAGCTTTTATTATTTAAAAATGTTGAATATGCACCATTAGTCGGTTCCTCCCTGAATTAATATCTCCTTTTTCTTCATTTGTCCCTTATGTGACATGGGTTTGGGTTTCCTAGCCATTTAAGGCACTCTCTTCCAAATGTACTCTAATTTGTCTATGTTTCTCCTAAAATATGGTGTCAGGAACTGAACACAGTATTCCAGGAGGAGTCAGATCAGCTGAGAGCAGAAGGAAGCTACTTGTTACTAGCTATCCCCATCCCAGGAATCTCCCATTCCCAGCTGCTAAATGTAATATAAATTCCCATGCTGCATGGGGATATTGCTTTTCAACCACACATTAGGTTAGTGTCAAAGAATAAAAAGAAATACAAGAGACCCACAAGTTCAGGAAACAATCTTGACTTATCAATTCACTGCATTCTAAATCCTTATCCTTCAAATCAGCATGCACCCACCACTCCTAAGGCTTGTAGGAAATAACATTGTCAGTTTAAAGAATACTCTTAAGTTTTTATCTTTCACAAACTCCTGGTTGGTTCTCTTAGAAATGTGTGTTTAGGGAGAAAAACAAGGGTATCGATGATAGGTCAGAATTATGTTCTTTGATGTCCCGAGAATGTGGGAGCTTATCCCCCACAGAATTCAGGTGGGTTTTTTATTTGTTTCTGAAATTATATCATGTTTCCACTTTGGTAATAAAAACAATAAATTGATTTCTTTTGGAAATTGTCTACCAGGGCTTTATCTACAGCATACGCACAATAGCAGATTATTAGTCTTTTTTTTTTTTTAATGAGACAAGATCTAAGTCTCTTGTCCAGACTGGAGTGGAGTGGGGTGAACATGGCTCACTGCAGCCTCAACCTCCTGGGCTCACGCAATCCTCCTGCCTCAGCCTCCAAAGTAGCTGGGACCACAGGTGTGTGCTATCACACCTGGCTAATTTTGAAATTTTTCGTAGAGACAGGATCTTGCTATGTCTCCCAGACTGGTTGAATTCCTGGGCTCAAGCATTTCTCTGGCCTTAGCATCCCAAAACAGACAGGGGAGGGACTGGGATTATAGGCATGAACTACCATGCTTGGCCAGTATTTTCTTTTAGATAAGAATTTAGTTTTTTACAGCAAGAAAACTTTGTTATATAAATGCCTTAACATTGTATCTAGAAACTGTCAGAGTCATGAATAATAATTAATCCAAGCATGGTTGAATATATAGTACAACTTCATTACATTTTCACTACTAATGGTTTGTTTACTAAAGTTTCTCCCTCCACTCCACATCCCAGATTAAACATTCTCAACAGGTCCCATCTTATTATGTTTTTTTTCTACTTGCTGAGTTAGACGTAAACATGCCCTTGTTTGTGTCATATTTTTAAACACCAGGCTGCTTTACACCTTTTTGTCTTTGGATATTGTTATGGGAATCTCTTCTGCATAACAAACCACTCCAAAAGTTGCTAGTTTAAACAACAATCATTGATTTTGCCCATGAATCCACAATTTGGTCAGGGCTTAGCAGAAGTGGCTTATCTCTGCTCCATATAGTGTCACCTGGAACAGTGTGACAGAGGCTGGAAGACCTTTTTGAAGATGGTTCATTCACATGGCTGGCAAGTTGGTGTTGGCTGTCAGCTAGGATCTCAATAGGAATTGTGGGTGAGGTCCTCAATTCTTTCCCACCAGGACTTTCCACGGGCTGCTTGGCTTCCACACAGCATAGTGGTTGGGTTCCAAAAACAAGCATCCCAAGAAAACCAGACAGAAGATAGATAGCCTTTTCTCATCTAGCCACGTAAGTCACATGGTGTCACTTCTCCACATTGTACTCATGGAAGTATCCTAACAAGGAAAAGGGAATTGGAATTCACTTCTTAATAGGGAAGTGGAAAGTTTCTAGAAAGTTTTGTGGGAGTAGAGATATTGTTGCAGCCATTTTTGGAAAATATAGCCTGCCACAGATAAGTTATTCCCTTGGCTTTGAATCCCCTTTCTGTCTTTGCTCTCTAAGAAACTCAGTTTATCCCTCAGTGCTCTGCTCAGACACTATGTTCTTGTGAAACATTTTTCCAACAAAGAGTTAATCACCACCTCTGCTCTGTCACCTATGTGCTTCATATATACCTCTATTATTCCCTATTACACAATGTCTTGCAATTACTTATTAATGTCTAACTTGCCCATTAGCCTTTAGCTCTTCAAGTGCCAGCACTGCAAGTACTGTTTGCTGGCCCTCCATTAGCCATTACCGATGTGCTCCATCCTAGGTGGTGATCTCCTGGCAGTCCTAAGGCCACATTCCATTCCCATGGATATCACTTCCATTCTATGGCTGAGTTCTGCCCTTAGAGCCAACTTAGTAAGGCCCCTAATCTAGGACTCATGCTTTACATCTTTGCTGTGGACTAGACACACACCAGTAACAGATTACTAGCTGGAAGCATGTTAGAAATGCAGACTCTCAGGCCTTACCTCAGACCTACAAACCTACATTTTAACAAGATCCTCAGTGATTCATTTGCTTATTAAAGTTTGAGAAATGTTGCTTTTGGCTCTCCTCTGAGGATTGGGGGGCCTAGATGATGTGCCCATCTGGAGCCCAAGCCACTGCTTCTAGAGCATGCTTCGGGTCAACAGGACTATGGAATTTTCCAGATGGCTCTGAGAGAGATCTTCCTAGCAACTGCTTGGACTTCTCTCTATTCTCTTGAAAGGAGACAGTTTTACTGGTGTACACAGCTCTGTGTTGAAGGGGTGGCCAAGAGGAAGCTGTTTGTGATGGGGCTAGGGTAGGAAGGGTTGGGAACTTGTGCCTGTGGGCCAGGATGTACACACACACACACACACATGCACACACACACACACACACATACTAGCACATGAGGCTACTGGTGTAAGACAGGGTTGGGGGTAGGAAGAGAAGAGAGTTGTTTGTGGCTGGGATTTCTATTTGTACCTTTGCCCCTGGGCCCCAAAATAGTTAGGGGGCAAGCTAACAGAGATATTCACTTTTCCAGTCTTTCTGGTGGAATTTTGATAGAGACTGATTGCATTGAATTTATAGATCAATGTGAAAAGAATAGCTATCTTGACAATATTGAGTCTTTCAATCCATGAATATGAAATGTCTTTTCATTTAGGTCTTCTTCAATTTTTCTTCAATGATGTTTTATAATTGTCAGTTGTAAACTCTCGTATTTCTTCTATATTTCATTCTCTTCACTGTCATTGTGAAGGAAATGTTTTTTTAATTTCCATTTTTGATTGTTCATTATTACATAGAAATATAATTAATTTTTGTCTATTGAACTTATAGCTGTGCTAAAGTCTTTTATTAATAGTTTTAGTAAAATTCCTTTGAATTTTCATATAGGACTACATTATATAAAGAGGCAGTTTTACTTCTTTCTTTCCAATCTAATGTCCTTAATTTAAAAACAAAATTTTTATAGCATTAGCTATAGAAACTTCAGCACAAGATAGAATAAAAGTGGTGAAAGCAGATATCTTTGCCTTGTTCCTGATCTTAGAAAGAAAGGATCCAGCCTTTCAGCATTAAGAATGATGTTAGCTGTGGCTTTTTATAGATGCTCTTTATAAGGTTGAGGAAGTTCTATTGTTAGTTTGAGAGTTTTTATTATGAATGGGTGTTGAACTTTTTCAAATGCTTTTTCTGTATGTATTGAAATGACTGTGTGGTTTTTGTTCTTTATTATATTAATCTAATACATCTTAATTCTTTCTCTTTTTTTTATACGTACTTTCAGGAACTTTTAGGGCTTCCTGAAGTTCAAAGCCAAAAGTTGTTAAAGTTTCACTTCCTCTGTTTGTCCTAGAGGAAACTAATTTTCTGCTCTGAAATAAAATAATTGGATTGTCATATGTTACTCCCAGTCTCCTGCTGGAATGAGTCTAGTTGCTCTCCCTCTCTTGAGCTTTAATTTATCTCAAGACTTTGTCGCAATAGTCTAAAAAGAATTAGATTTCCAAGGAAAAAGTTGATATAAATTGATATAAAATTTAAGCAATCAGGTAAAACCTACCTTCACACCACTTCTTTCTTTTTCTTTTTCTTTCTTTCTTTTGTTTTTGAGACAGTGTCTCGTCCTGCCACCCAGGCTGGAGTGCAGTGGTGCAATCTCTGCTCACTGCAACCTCCGCCTCCTGGGTTCAAACGCTTCTCCTGCCTCAGCTTCCTGAGTAGCTGGGATTACAGGCACCCATCACCATGCCCAGCTATTTTTTGTATTTTTAGCAGAGACAGGGTTTCATCGTGTTAGCCAGGCTGGTCTCACTCCTGACCTCGTGAGCCACCCGCCTCGGCCTCCCATAGTGCTGGGATTATAGGTGTGAGCTGCCACACCTGGCCACCACCTCGTTCTTTGCCATTGTTTTTGCGAATCACCTGGGAGCCAGCGAAACATTAGTCTCCAGATATTGCTGATCTAGAAATTAGTGGTAGAAATATAATTGAGAACTGGAGGAGAGAGATAATGTGGTATTGATAAGGATTCTAGAAATAATGTGGTTAGGAGAGCACTTTAATAAACAAAACTCAGATTCTTTGTCCTGATAACTTCAAATATTTACTGAGTGCTCACTATGTATTTGAACTGTTCAAAGGATGTTAAATTTTTGAGGTGAGTATTATCACTTAGATATCACAACAATTTTTGAGGTATTATCATTGCCCCATTTTAAAGAAGAAGAAACTGAGGCACAGATTCATTGGGCACTTTGTCCAATGACACACATCTGGGAAGTGGTGGAGCCAGTGTGTGAGCCAAGACAGAGTGACTCCATAATCTGTGTGCCCGATCATTCTGTTGTATCAGAGCAGGGGCAATCTTAATAGTGAGTTCCAGTGCTTTGCAGCTTACATAGGGGTAAAAATTCCACGTTTCATATGCAAAATTAGACTTCACCCTTCTCTACTGTGTCTGATGCCTACCCTTAAAATCAATCCTTTGAGTTCAGCATCTTAAGTATCACACATGTATGTGTGTATGTAGTAAAGCAAGCGATTCATTTAAAATGAGCAAAGGATTTGAACAGGTACTTCAGAAAAGAAGCTATACGAATGGCAGTAAAAAGTACATGAAAAGATGCTTATCATTAGTTATCAGAGAAATGCAAACTAAAATCATAATGAGATACTATGACACACTTATTCAAATGGCTAAAATCGAAAAGGTTGACAATACTAAGTGTAGGGGAGAATGTTGAAAAACTGGAGCTCATACATCATTGGTGGGAACATAAAATGATTTCATTCATTTTATAAAATATAAAATGAATATATAACTAACAATTTGGATAACTGTTAGTTTTTTTTATAAAGTTAAACATAAGTTTACCATGTGACCCAGTTAATTCTACTCAAAGGTTTTTACCAAAGAGAAATGACAATATATGCCAAAGAAAAATTGTACACAATGGCAATGATAGCTCTGTTTATAATAGTTGCAAACTGGACACAAACTAAATGTCCATCTACAGGAGAATGATTAGCCAAACTGTGGTATATCCATACATGCAACATCATGAATGAACTTCAAAAGCCTTATATTAAGGGGGGAAAAGCTGGACACAAAAAGTACCCATGATATGATTTCATTTATGTGAAATTCTAGAAATGGGAAAATTTACCTGTGAAGCCATCCCTGTCTGAATGTGACCATAAACAGATCAGTGGCTGTTTGGGGTTAGGAGGTCAGATGTGGGGTGAGTTTCATTGCAACGAACCAAGAGGAAACTTTCTGGGGTAATGAGGAATTGTATATGTCTTGACTGCAGAGGTATTTGCACAGATGTATGTTGTCAAAAGCCTTTGCACTGTACACTTAATATGGGTAAATTTTACTGTATATAAATTATTCTTTGAAAAAGATTTAAAAAGAAAAAGTTCTGGGTGCAGTGGCTCATGCCTATAATCCCAATACTTCGGGAGACCAAGGTGAAAGGATCACTTGAGGCCAGGAGTTCGAGACCAGCCTGGGCAACATAGTATGACTCAGTCTCTACAAAAAAAACAAAACAAGAAAAACTATATACAAGAGAAATACAAAAAAGATTTTCCTGGTGATTTGTGGTTTGCTTTTGTGTGTTGTTATTTGTCATTTGTTCTGTTCACCCAAAAGGCAGAACAGAAATGTTTGTAGGGGAAGAAAGAAAAAAACAAAAGGTGTGGTTCCTGAGATGCATTGCTCCAGAAGGAACTTGGGTGACCTCACATTCTGGCGACATCCTTTGGGTGACTAGATGGCTGGAAGGAGAGGAACAGGTGCTGAAGAATGGGTGAGACAGAGAGAGGTGGGAATGGAGGGCGGTGAAGACAGGCCGCCTGGTATACAGTTGCCCAGATGGTACCTGGCTGAGAGCAGTCCATTCTATTGTTACATTTCCACTGTAATTACTTTGTCTTTAGTTTTTCAATTTGTTGGACTTAACTCTTCTAAAAGGAGTGAGAAAGAGTGTCAGGAGAAAATAAAAATATGCAGTGGGATAGGATGAGGGGCCAAAAACATTCAGACAGGGATTGCTTAATTATGCTGTAACCAATTTACTGCTGAGAAAGAGAAGAACGGAAAAGCCCTTAAAGGAGTAGAAAGGACAGGCTGGGCTGGTCCTGAAGCCAAGGAAGCTGATGTACCTCCATGGCTTAATCTTGTTTTTTTCTTTTTTTGGGGGTGAGGGGTGGGGGGTGGGGGGGTCGGGGATGGAGTCTCGTTCTGTCGCACAGGCTGGAGTGCAATGGCATGATTTTGGTTCATTGCAACCTCTGCCTCCCCAGTTCAAGCAATTCTCCAGACTCAGCCTCCTGAGTAGCTGGGATTACAGGTTTCTGCTACCACACCTGGCTAATTTTTGAATTTTTAGTAGAGACGGGGTTTCACCATATTGGCCAGGCTGGTCTTGAACTCCTGACCTCAGGTGATCTTCCCACCTTGGCCTCCCATAGTGCTGGGATTCCAGGTGTGAGCCACTATGCCCAGCCTCTTTTTTTTAAACTTTTTTTATTTATGGGTGTCAAGTAGCTCTTAGAAGGGCTGTACCTTAGTTTACTTAATTTAGCATGTAAATTTTATGTAACAACCTATAGCAATGATTTTGAAACTTAAATTTGCACAAGACTCTTGTGTTGAAATGCAGACTCGTGGACTCCCTTCCTTAGACTCTGATTCAGTGGGTTTAGGATCTGCATTTTATCCTCCATGGTTTGTACGCTCCGTCTCCACGGACTACATCCAGAGAAATACCGTCCTAGAAGATCACAGGTGAGAAAGAGAAAGCATAATTTTGACGACCATATTCACACCAAGAAAAGAAATACAGAAGTGACCAAAAGAAATCTTAGATTAAGAAAAACATCAATATTTATTTCAGTAAGATATTTGTTTGGTGTGTGTGTGTGTGTGTGCGCGTGTGTGTGTGTTTAGTAAGAGAGAGCTAAGAGACCTAAATAAGGTATTAGGTAGGAGGTTTGGGGTCTTCTGATGTAGTGGCTTGCAACTTATCACCCTGACCCAGACCTGGTTTTAAGGATTCTTCCCTTTACTAGTGTATGCCTCAAATTCTCTTTTCCAAAGCCCATCAAATCAGTAGCAAACACGAAACATTTGCTGGTCTGTCCACCTAATCCATCATAGTATAATACAAAGAGATACAAAGGGATTGGGGTGGATAAAGGAAATCAATACCTGTTTCCTGTTCTTTACGTTAAGATCCTTTGTCTGGTTTCGGTGTGTCTTCAACAGAATAGGAAACGTAGCTCAAATTCCCAATCAAAATCAGAGAAAACATAGGTGATAAGATATTGTGTCTCTCCTTTTAGCAGATAAGAAATTTGAATTATAAAGGGACCAAACTGTTGGAGCCCACTGCAATTGTTTAGTTACTAGACACTTTCTGAGCTTCATAGTCATTTATAAACCTAATCATAAGATATTTAGAGACAAAGCCAATATTACAACAATAGAAATTAAGGCAATTGAACAAAAAATCTGATTCTCCCCCAATTACATGTAATCCTATATACCTTACAATGTAGGTTGTAAAAATTTAGGTATGATATCAAAGTCACTGCTTAGTAACATACCTAAGTCATTCCTTCAAAACGGTCATTTAGTGAAAGAGAATAAAGCCCTTTTCTTAGCCTTTGTATAGAAATGCATTTGGTATTACATTTGATAGGTGACTCTAAGGTGGCAAAAGAAAGTCTATTTACAGCGATCTAATAAAGCTTGTGCACCCACCTCATAGCCTTCCTTTCCCACCTGCAAATAAGCACCATCACTTAAGTGTGGTTAATGTTGGCTTCCTTTCATTTTGTTTGTCATTGTAAAGCAAGTGTTGTTCGCCAAAATTGTTCTCCATAAAAGAGGGAGTTGCCAAATAACTAAGTCCTTACAGTCTTTGTCTTATTATGGGGCTCTCTCTTGAGTTTTTAATTTTGAACAGTGAAGTACTATTTGGGAATGAGATATTAGCTGAAATGACCCTCCTTAATATGAGTCTTCAATGCTGATAGATGTCATCTAATGAAATCACTAATTTTTAAAGGAGGTAAAGAAATTTAACACAGATATTGTAATTTTTAGTGGGGGTATGACCTCACAAATACTTGTATTGAAGAACATTGTTAAAAGCTCTTTCAAATCACTTTCTAAAGCAATTCAGAAAGTTATTGCATTGAGGAGATCACTAATACACTCTTCCAGGATGCACTAAAAGGAAATTTTCCTAGCATTCTGCAAATAGGCACATGTGATTTAAGATATATTCTCTAATAACAACTTCATGCATCGATTTAAAAAGTGCTGTGTTTCAAAAACTTACTTGAAGTTTATGTATTTTGAAAAATGTTGAGTGAATCTATGATTAGTTCTAGTTATGATGATGTTATATTTTGTTAATCTGGATTAGGATTGCCCTGACCTAAAAATTATTGCTTATCCTCGAGAGAAGTATAAATGTGTGTGTGTTGTTGGTATGCATTTACTTACAGGAGAATGTGTTATCATGCTAAAAAGAAAAGAAGGATTAGTATATTTGATTTCTTTCTTCTCAAGTTGAGCATAGACAGGACAGGGAACTGGAATAATTGGGCTCAGTGCCCACCTGGGCAATAAGACACATGGGTTTATTAAAAACTGATGAACCTCTACTCCGTGTTTTGAATTCTCCACCCATAACCTCCCCAGTCCCTTTACCATTTTAAGGCACATGGGTTCCCTGTATGGTTTCACTCCCAGGAAAGGTAGCATCTGTGTCTTTGTTGAAGGGTTACCCCCAAGCGGTTGGAATCTAATTTGTCTACACTTGGGGAGTTGAAATTACCTGGAAAGTTAAGTTTTCTCAGAGGCAGTCCCTAACAAATGACTGATGAGTGCAGAGTAGGGTAGGGGGTAATAAATGGGCAGGATACCTTGCTCCCTGGTGGGGACAACTCTGAGGCAGTACACATGCTCTCTCCAAAGGTCTCCTGTAGAACTGAGCCTATGTTACCTGCTGTAGGACTTTGCTTTTTGCTTGCTTGGCCTTCTTCCTTTCCTGATCTCACTTTCCCTGTTGGTTTGTTTTGGGACATTTCCTAATAAATTGCTTTAATATGAATCCTCATCTCAGGGTCTACTTCTAGGAACCCCTCCTAAAACAGGTGGTTCACTGTGGACCCTCACAAGTGTCTTGCTGGGTTGTGGAAGTTAGACCACACATCTGAATAAAACGAATATTGCCTCCAGAGCAGGAAATGAGATGGCTTTCCTCTTTATAGCGTATGCTGCTCAGATCACTCATTCAGAATCTAGGCACTCATTCTCCCAGCTGCTGGGAGCCCTGGCAACTCACACTCTTTTGTATCAATTGCCATTAGCCAAAGGACAGCCCTCATGGCATGGCTGGCCAGTGTGGGATTTCAGGTCCAGGCCTCTATGTTTTTATTTAGAATGGCTTTGAAGAGCTATCCTAACTCGAGAGCTCCCTGTAGTATCAGCTGAGAACTCTGTTGCAATTCATTGCAACCCATTTTCTCTCTCTGCCCAATTTTGTCTTTTTTTTTTTTTTAACACCCCCACAAGTGTTGTTCTCAGAGGCACTCTTCCATAAAACTCATGTTAGGAAATTTCTTAGAGTCTCTTTTCTGGGGAAACAGATCTATAATATTCTCGAACCTGAAGAGAGAACCCAGAGACCTAAACTCTGAGTTCTAGGAAACAAAGCCTCAAAGAAGTGAAGTGGCTTGCACAAGGTCACACAACTTATGAGGATTGACAGAGTCTGACTCAAACCACCTGAGTTTGAATCTAGACCACTCCCCCTTTCCATTTGCACATAAATCACCCAAACTACATGGCTAAATTATATTTTCAAAGATAGTGAGTTATTTTTACTTTATTTATGCATGGAGTCTTAAAGTGCTGTATTTCAGAAACCTACTTGAAGTGAAAATTATGTATTTTGAAAAAGTGTTGGGTAAATTTTTTTTTTTTTTTTTTTTGTGAGACAGAGTTATCATTCTTGTTGCCCAGGCTGGAGTGCAATGGTGCCATCTCAGCTCACCACAACCTCTGCCTCCTGGGTTCAAGCGATTCTCCTGCCTCAGCCTCCCAAGTAGCTGGGATTACAGGCATGCACCACCACGTCTGGCTAATTTTCTATTTTTAGTAGAGATGGGGTTTCTCCATGTTGGTCAGGTTGGTCTCAAACTCCCCACCTCAGGCAATCCGCCCGCTTCGGCCTCCCAAAGTGCTGGGATTACAGGTGTAAGCCACTGCGCCTGGCTGGGTAAATCTTTATTATCGTTAATAGCATTTTAAAATATTGGACTTACTTGTTTTTATTTTCCCCTATTGAAAATAAGCACTAACTAAACTCTCTTTAGAATGAAGGACCATTTTAACCTTTTCTCTACCAAGCACCCTTCTCTTTATTTGTGCTCTCACTAAGATCGAAACAAGAGTATTCTGGGCCAGGTGCGGTGGCTCACACCTCTAATCCCAGCACTTTGGGAGGCCGAGGCAGTCAGATCACTTGAGGTCAGAAGTTCTTGCCAAATAGTCAAACCTCGTCTTTACTAAAAATTAGTCAGGCATAGTGGCAGGTGCCTGTAGTCCCAGCTACTTGGGAGGCTGAGGCAGGGGAATCACTTGAACCCAGGAGACGGAGGTTGTAGACAGCTGAGATTGTGCCATTGTACTCCAGCCTGGGCAACAGAGCAAGACTCAGTCTCAAAAAAGAAAAAAAAAGAGCATTCTGGCAGCCAATACTCAGATAAATATCCACAGTAATGCTGTGTGCTCTCAGGGTAAGCTTCTAGGCATTGGAAGAAAGTCTCCATCATATATTAATGATAACATTTTTCTTTGGAGCAAATGCCCAAAAGGATAGCATCTCAATCGGAGAACTTTCGTTAACTACCCAGACAAGTTCATGTTGACCACAGTTAATGATAAAAAAAATACACAAAGATGTGAACACACACACAATGGATCTGAACTATCTTCCCTTCACTAACTCACGTCAAGCTCTATCAACCTACGAGCAAATAGGACTCAATTAAAAGCCTTCATTAAGTTATCTTTTGTTCCTAGCTGTTCTATGGCTGCAGAAAGTGAATAGGATTATGCCTGTTTTGCCAGATATGATGTAGTGTTAATAAAAAGAAAGACATAATCTCCTCTGCTATGAAGCCTTAGAAGAAAATAACTTCCAAGGAAAATATTCTTCATATCATTTAAAATTAAGTCCATAATGTTTTATTGGTATTTATTAATACATTTCATTAGTATTGTGAAGATGGGAGAGGAAGTAGTAAAAGGGAAAAATGGAAGGATATAGAATGCAGAATCAGAAAGTGAGATTGATAAGGGGCCAAACCTGCTGTTGATTGGTATTCCCTAATTTAATTGTTTTTTGGCCTACTGTGGCAATTCTTTGTACTTGAGTTCAAGAAGATAGTAGTAATATTCTGCCACTGCCAAGTAGAACTTTCCTGTGACTACCATGTGCAATATAATTGTCACTAGACACATGTGGCTATTGAGCACTTAAAATGAGACTAGTGCCACTGAGGAACAAACTTTAATTAAAATTTAAATTTAAATATCCGCATGTGGTGAGTGGCTACTGCAACGGACAGTTCAGCCTAAAATTATTATTAACAAGGTGAAAATTTTATTTGTTAACATCTTTCATTAAAAGTCCCTCTAGGTGCAAAAATGTCTTGTTTTGGTATGACCTGTGCTAAGCCCATTGGGATATGTATTCTACTTTACATGTATTAACTTATTTAATTCTCAGATTAACTTATTGAGAGTTACTATTATACCCAGTTAAGAGGCAATGAGTCTGAGGCACAAATAATTTAAGTACTGCCTAAGAATCATATGGTAAGTAGAGATCCAAAGACGTGGCTGTCATCAGGTGCTAAAGGCATGCTTGTAGAAGGATAAACTGCATGGCATAAAATAAGGGAACATCTGAAAAGATGATAAGAGTGAGAAAGATGGAGAGAACTGGGTCTCTATGGGGTAAAAAGCCCATGAGGCTACAGGGAAGGGACTAGAGCTGTGCTATAAATAAGGTAGCCACGAGCCACGAATGGCTATTTAGACTTAAATATGTTAAAATTAAATAAAGTTAACATTTAATTTCTCAGTCACACTGGCCACATTTAAAGTGCTCAAAAGCCACATGTGGCTAGTGGCAACTGTACTAAGCAGTGCAGAACATCTCCATCATCATAGAGAGTTCTATCAGACAGCTCTGAGTCGAATGATAGTTCAAGGATGGCTGTATCTGCATGAACACAAGAGGTGGTTTTCACGGTTTTAAGTCAAACCTCTTTTTCATCTTTCCCCCAAATTGCCGGCAAAGCCCGTTAAGTTCATGAATCTCTGTAGGAGTGAGTGTAAATTGAAGAAAAGGCTGCACTTCTCGCCTAGGTGAATATGACTTGGTATATGGGGTCTCTCAAAAGCAAGAGGCTGGGATCTGAAGTAGTCACATAAAGCAGCCAAAAGTATTATTGAGGTGTAAGGGGGGCTTTGAACTACCGTAAACTATGGAATTAATTAGAGGAGTGGTAGTGGTTTGAACCATTTTTTTTTACGAAAATTTCTGGACACTCTGACCCTCTCCACTCCACTTGACAAAATTCATGTAACCACTCCTATAATGTAAAATGGAGAACTATTTTCTACTGTAGTCTTGATCTCAGAGTCCTTAAAATAGGGACACTGGGTCTTTTTGAAAGCCACAATTTGTGGTCTGTATATACCTAGCCCTCTTGTTATTGATTTTAAGTTACCACACAGGTGACATTCCTGGCTCTAAATATAACAGTGGTTAGCAATCTAAGAGCAAAATACTGTTTTAAGCATTCTATATGTATTAAACCTATTTAGTTCTCAGATTAACTCAAAGAGATAATGCTATCCCCATTTTAGAGACAATGAATCCAAGGTACAGAGAGATTAGGTAACTTGCCACTGTTCACACAGTAAGTGGAGAGGCAGGATTTGAATGAATTTGTCCCTAGACTCCAATCAATGTCTTTCTTATGTTTCAAAAGGCAGATAATCATAGTGATTTATGTCTTGTTGGCTTGGACCCTGAATACCACCCATGTGTGTTGCCTTCATGGATACTTCATGGCAAAAAGAGCTGACTCAGCCAGGCATGGTGGCTCACACCTGTAATTCCAGCACTTTGGGAGGCCGAGGTAGGTGGATCACCAGAGGTTGGGAGTTCGAGACCAACGTGACCAACATGGAGAAACCCCATCTCTACTAAAAATACAAAATTAGCCGGGTGTGGTGGTGCATGCCTGTAATCCCAGCTACTTGGGAGGCTGAGGCAGGAGAATCGCTTGAACCTGGGAGACAGAGGTTGTGGTGAGCCAAGATTACGCCAAGAGTGAAACTCTGCCTCAAAAAAAAAAAAAAAAAAGGAGTTGACTCTGCAGGTGAATTTCAAACATTAATCCATGTGCCCATGATCTCTAGGAGTGTGGATTTGGAAGACAGGGGCATCCAGAACTATTCGTAACTGAAAGTACCAACCTCCACCCTTTGGGTGGAAAATAAAAGTATTGTTAGCTATCTGTGCAGCACTCTTAAGGAACTAGGTGCTAAGCTATTGAAAATTTCTAGTTGTTGTCTGAACATCTTCTTTTATTTTCTCACTGCAACCTCCACCTCCTAGGTTCAAGTGATTCTCCTGCCTCAGCCTTCCTAGTAGCTGAGATTATAGGTGCCTGCCACCATGCCCAGCTGATTTTTGTATTTTAGTAGAGATGGGGTTTCACCATGTTGGTCATGCTGGTTTCAAACTCCTGACCTCAAATAATCTGCCCGCCTTGGCCTCCCAAAGCGCTGGGATTACAGGCATGAGCCACCACTCCTAGTCATTCTGTAACTCTTAATGAGTCAATGGATCTAGGTAATAGCAATAGATCTAGGCATTGATCATCAATGAATAAAACATAAGAATATTGATGCAACATACAAGACTGTGTATGAATGAATACTTTAAGCTACTGTCCTAAAATAAAGATGCCCAGATGACTCTGATGATGGGCCCATGTTGAGAACATTAGTCTCTATCCCTATTATTCACATGAGAAAATAAGCAGGTAAGTCATACAACAGATACCAAAATAAAGCACTTACTCAAAGACCTAAACTTGTTTCATTATGCATGTTCTTGCTTTTCCTTTTATATTGTACTGGAGTGTTTTTTTAAAAAATAGTAGTATATAAATCTAGCAAGATACGCTTTGCATCAATTTTCTTTATTTCAATTCTGGTAGTTCCTACTGACCATTTTGGTCAGTAAAATATTGGTCTTGCAGCACCATTACCTGCTAAATGAAAAGAGAAAGGAAGATGGTTAATGTAATTACTGTCCCTACAGTGATGGTCCATACATTATCTATCTACTCTTCTAAAGAGTTGGGAGGTACAGAGGGTAAATTGTAATATCCCAAAGATTAGTTTTTCTTAAGGACAATTATATTGCTAATTTAGGTAGTGTCTGAAATGGGAGAGAAATGATAGGAAAAACACTTTAAGGAATCCAGGGCTGTGGAGGTAATCCTGGAGTAGCTGAAAGGCTTGGAGCAAAAAGACTTGGATTCAAGCCCTGACTTTCCTCTTATTACAAGGTGACTTTAGACAAGCCATTCAACTTCCCTGAACCTCAGTTTCCTCTGATGTGGCAGGTTGACCTCACAAGATTGCTGTGAAGATCATATGGAATATGTATGTCTAAAAAATTTGTAAACTCCATAATGTGTGGTAAATATAAAGGATCATTAACTAGGCTCATTCATTCTGCCAATGAACTGAATCTATCTTTGACAGTTGCCAAATTCAGAAATGTTAAAAGAACTATTTGGCTTTCTTGCAATTGGGTGATTTTCATTGAATCTAGGCTATAGCACCTTCTTCATCCTTGGCTAGACAATCCATAATGTCTTTTTTAAATCAAATAGCTTAATTCCTGTTTATTCTCCTCTCCCTAGGAAGCATAAAAGGAAGGGGTTTGGATGGGATATCATGGAGAGGAACCATAGAATAAAAGGAGAAGTAGGAGTTCAGACAGTTACATACATCTGAGGGAAAGTAAAACAAAAAAGTAATGCATGATGGAAAGTAGAACTGAGAAAGGAGGAGTGAGGAAGATTGAGAAGGTAGACATACTTTCAGATTGACATGAGTTTGGGTCCTCCATAGCATAATATTCCAAAGCCTTGGTTTTGTGTACATCTCTGGTGTCCAAACGGCATATTTACTCCTCTGAGTTCTACCCAGCACCTAACAAAGCAATATGCACATAGCAAAAACTCAATAGATATTTGTGGAATGAATCGTCTTCCTATTAAAGCTCAAACAATTGAGAGTTGGCTACACAGGTTTATTCTGTAAAAGGACTTGATAGCTCAGAGGAGGACTGAGCCACTAAAACAACATTGAGAATTCAGTCTAGATTTGAGGTGATTAATTATCATCCTATTTTCTCTGGCTTGGCCAGATCCCCTAACCACTTTTAAGCGTTCTGTAGAGCTTGTGTACAGCTAGAAGGTACTGACAGGCTGAAGAGAAGCCTAGGAAACCACTATTATTGTCTAAAAATTTTGCAGAGTTGAATTTGCAAGTCCTCTTTTGGAGACAGAATTCCTGCTCTTGTATAATCTAATTGCTACTCAAACAGAATATCTTTAATTGGCGCATTCTTTCCACCTTGCCTGCTTTGAAATACACCAGTCAACTATTTTTCTTTTTTTTTTAAATAAGGGTAAGAGGTTTCTCTAGAGGTCATTGCTTACTAGGATCCTCTGATATCTTACATATTAAATACTGTTATAGATAGTAAAGGATATTATAGATATCAATATTAGTTATTTAATGTTATAGCTATTAATTTATATATATATGATATATAAAATAGTGAGTAGAATGGCATCAGTTTCAGAGATTTAACTCAGATGATCAGGCAATAATTATTCTTTTTGAGAAATGCTTTGTTTAGGAGTTATCTTAAGTTCCTTAGAAGCAGAGACTGGGATGAGGATTCTTCTTTGAATGATTTATTGGGGCAGTGTTCCCAGAAGAAGGGAAAGGCAGAAGCAGGATAAGATAAGGGAAGGAGCTAAGCAAGGATGTGGTCTCAGCCGGAGACTACCTTCTGCCTGATCCCACGGGGGAAGATCTGAAACACAAATTACACCTCAATGTTAGATCCTCTTGAGGCAAGGGGGCTGGCTTTTGATCTCCAAATGCCAGTCATTGGCTGGGGTCTGTCCCTGTAGGGAATGGAGTGGGGAGATACAGCCCAGCCTTCTGGGTCAGGTGGTTCCAGTTTGGCTGAGGGTAGTGCTCTCAAGGAGAGAGCAGCTGTGAGCAATTAGCGGCCAACACTCTGCAGCTGGACAGCCGGAGCAGCTAAAGCTCTTCGAGAGGCACGAAGAGCTACATGGCTCCTTTTACCTGGTAAAAGGAATCTTGAAAGCTCAGTGCATTTTGTAGTCATTTTACTTGACCAACATTTTTGGATGAAAAACTGAGTAAGTGAAAGAGAAAAGAATTCTGGAAGCTCAGGTAAGACAGTATTTCTTGCCTTTGAAAATACAATTTCTGTTCTTCATGCATTTTCTTTGGTTAAAGTAACCTAAAATAGTATTTTTAGCCTTTTATTTAGTTTTTTTAAAGAAAGAAATTGATGGCCTGGCATGGTGGCTCATGCCTGTAATCCCAGCACTTTGGGAGGGCCAGGCGGGTGGATCACTTGAGGCCAGGAGTTCAAGATCAGCCTGGCCAACATGGGGAAACCCCGTCTCTACTAAAAATACAAAAATTAGCTGGGCTTGGTGGTGTGTGCCTGGAATCCCAACTACTTGGGATGCTGAGCACAAGAATCTCTTGAACCTGTGAGGCAGAGGTTGCAGTGAGCCGTGATTGCACCACTGCACTCCAGCCTGGGAGACAGAGGGAGACTCTGTATCATTGATGAATGTGGGAGAACTGACTACACTAATTATTGCTCAAATTATTACTCTGGAATGAACCTGTAGAACTAATAACACTTGCAAGACATAGATAGATCTGGCAACTTGCATTTGTAGGTTTACAACATGAATCAAGTGGATTAAGCAGATTCCTATAAACTTTCAAATTTAAGTAGCAGCAGCTCACAAGATGAATATAGAGAAAATGTTTACCAACATCAGTATGACAAATACTATCTCATGTGTCTAACTAGGAAATTCTACCAGCCTGTGTGGATTGAGTGTTACATGAAACTTTCGCTTGAATACAGTTGGTGATGTTTATTTTAATATTAGCAGAAGTTTTGGTGAGCATGGGAAAGGACTGCAACAATGATGGAATAGATTGGTAGGTTTTTCTATAACTAAATAGAATATACACATACACACACATATGCATCCTCATTCAGTGTTATTTCATATCCATTTCACTGCTAGCACTAAAATGGAAATAGCATTTGTTACTTAAATGGGGCTAAGGAAAAAATAGAATTCATACAACATTTTGCATGTGATAATGTGATGAAATCTGCCAAAATTACACATTATCTCTGTCCTTCTTACCTCTTTTTAATTTGTAAAAATAACCCAATTTGTACTACTTTTAAAGGAGTTTTTTTTTTACTTTTTATTCCAACTATTTTTATTATTTCAGAATTCTCTTTAATATGTATGCACAAAAAAGGCATGAAAGAGCTATATGTATAAACAAAAAAAAATCTTATGTGTGATACAATCCCAAACACTGTATACTCATGAAAAGATAAAGAAAAATAGACATAGATCTGGACCCAGAATAAAATATAAACTTCCGTATGAAAACTGCGAAAATATCCTCAAGGACAGGGGAATAGGAGAGTTAGGAGACTTTGAAGACAAACTAGAGTATCTAAAATATTACCAAGAGTCCAAGCATATAGGTACCTTAGAAAAGATCAGAAAGGTACTGGTTTTTCAGGGTAAGCAGAATGATGTGAGGTAGCCTCAGGGAATTAGTAAAGTGCTGGGATGAAAAGGGAGTATCAGTATGGAATAAGGAAGCTGAAAGCATTAAGGTGACTGTAGGTGGAAAACAGTTCAGAAACTTTCAAGGGAACAGAGTTGAAGAGAAAGTTCTTGCTGCCATTGCACAACCTCCTGCAGTTTATAATCTAACCAGAATCCTTGTTGTTCACTTAATAAAAATAAATAAATAATGGCCGGGTGTGGTGGCTCACCCCTGTAATCACAGCACTTTGGGGAGCTGAGGCGAGTGGATCACCTGAGGTCAGGAATTTGAGACCAGCCTGGCCAGCATAATGAAACCCCGTCTCTACTAAAAATACAAAAATAAGCCAATTTGTGCCTGTAATCCCAGCTACTCAAGAGGCTGAGGCAGGAGAATTGCTTGAACCTGTGAGGTGGAGGTTGCAGTGAGCCAAGATCGTGCCACTGCACTCCAGCCTGGGCAACAGAGCAAGACTGCGTCTCAACCAACCATACAAACAAAAAACCAATAAATAAATCAACAACTCTTTTCCAAAACGGGACCCTCCACTGGGTTCTGTCACCTGGGCCTTCAAGACCTATCCTTCTAGGACTGCTGCTTCCTTCCACATGTGGTAGAATGCCTGCCCAGAGGTTAACCTTGCTCTTTGGTCTCTTTCAGTGAGAGACACCTGGTGCCCTTTGAAAAGATGACTCACAGGTGAATCACAGACAAATCCCTCTCCTCGCTCCTTCTTCCCATTGCTCGGGTAAAGTAATCAGAATTTTGTATTTCGGGGTCAAAAAAGTAGAAGCTGCTATGTAATGTGGACTCCCTGAGACTAGGGGTTTCTAAAAGCCTAAGGGGAGGTAGTATGACCTCAAAAGGGCAGAAGAGAGCCAAGAGCAACCAGCCAGAATGTTGGCAGATCACTTGAGCCAGCTGAGTCTGCAGAACAGGTGAACCTCACTGGTGATCTCCAGATGGAGGACACGCTTTCCAGGGCAGTGTGAGCAATGACTCCTCCACTTTCCCCAAGAGGTGGGCAGAAATGTGAGAGCTCTCATTTTTTTTTCCATCTAAAGTTAAGCTTTACTAATAATGAATATGTATTGACACTGGTGCCTTTAGTGTATATTAGATGGTTACATGTTATACACAGTCTTTGAGGCATTTCAAGGCAACAATGAGAGCTCTACTTTGTGTGTATGTGTGTGTGTGTGTGTCTGTGTGTGTGTGTGTGTGAAGGGTTGACCTTGGCAACCTCACTCATTTGCTTTCAGAGTATTGTGATTGATGTGTTGCAGCTTTTATTTGTACCGCTTGAAGAGCATTTATAACTTACATCTAGTTTTAACTAAACTATTACAAAAAGAATAAGTGGATTAAGCAGATTCGTACAAAGAAAGTGTTTGAAGACTATACTAAAGGCAAGCACAAACCACAAGAAGCAACAGAGTTGATAATGCTTTTATGTTATCAGTCAAGGTAAAAAATGGTGATGACATAATGATCTGACAAGATCAGCTAAAATAAATTTTCATTATCAGGATAGCTATATGAAATAAATGTACATCTCTAGTTTCATTAATAATGGCCTTACCTTATGTAAAGAAGGAGTGCCAAGATATTAGTTAACTATTTTAGAGAATGAGATGAACTTGATGGAACAAATTTATGAGAAACAAGACAGTAAGGAATTGATGTTATTTTTCCTCAAACAGTGTTCTCAATAGTGACATACCTGTCTCCTTTCATTGTTTAACAAGATCTTGAGTACATTCTACTCTAGTCATTTTCAGCTATGTAAATAAAGGTTCTTATTTAGGTAATTCTAACTCATTTTCATGTGTTGGAGGGTTCAGTTCAGTCTGATATGAAAACATCAATGTCACATCCAAGTCTGAAGAGTCTTTCCTTCTTTCTCAGCCTTTCTCGGTCAGATGAAGAGAATTGATATGGTTTGGCTGTGTCTTCACCCCAATCTCACCTTGAATTGTAGCTCCCATAATTCCCATGTGTTGAGAGGGAGGGACCTGATGGGAGATAATTGAATCACGGGGGCAGTTTTCCCTATACTATTCTTGTGGTAGTGAATAAGTCTCACAAGATCTGATGGTTTTATAAAAGGTTTCCCGTTTCACTTGGCTCTCACTCTTTCTTGCCTGCTGCCGTGTAAGATGTGCCTTTCATCTTCTGCCATGATTGTGAGGCCTCTCCAGCCGTGTGGAACTGCCCATTAAACCTCTTTTTCTTTATAAATTACTCAGTCTCAGGTATGTCTTTATCAGCAGCATGAAAATGAACTAAGGCAAGAAGCAAGTGTTTTTTTTTTCTTTTGTCACTTTTGCTGCTATTGTCCATGCTGGTTAACACTGTCTGGTTCTTTCATGGGACATGTGTGTGTTCTTTGAAATTCCTCCTGTGGGGATTTCCAGAGTGATGTGAGTGATGCATTCTACAGTGACCTCAGCTCTTGCATTTGGCAGTCTATCCCACAGCCTCTAACTCCTAAGCTTCCCTCTGCCCCTGGGTGGCTTTGTTGGGTAGATCCCATCAAGACGGCTTGAACATCCTTACTTTCCATTGTACCCATGTAGTTCATGGGAAACTCTTGCATCCTTACCACCCCTAAAGTACAGATTGTTCTGATTTCTGCTCTCCTTGCCTTCTATAGCAAATTACTTCAGCCCACCTCCTGCTTTTTGTAGTCACCAGCTGGTAAGCAGACCCTAGTCTCTGTTTCACTCTTCTTTCATTCCCACATCCAATCAAGCCCCAAATCATTCTGTTTTTAATTCCTAAGCATTTCTCAAATATCTTTCTTCCTTTCCTTGCCACCATTTTGTTGGTTTAGTCTTTCATCTATTTTCCTCCCTGACTTATCTTGTCCCCTTAAAATCTATCCTTGACGTGGCTGCCAGAATGATTTATCAAAAATGAAAATTGGATCACATTACTACCCTGCATAAAATGTGTTGATAGTTCCTCAGTTGGCATTGCCAAGTTTCTTAACTTGCCCTAGAAACTTCTACATGATCTTGTTCTTGTTGAGTTCTCTTGTCACCACGTGTACATGCCAAGCTACATCTTGGCTGCTTTGATTTTTGCTGTCCTCCTTCTGTCGGAAATGTTTTCCACCCACTATGCTGTTCTTCCTTCACCCGCCTCCATCCCCCGCCAACTCATTCATTAAGACTCAGCTTACTTTCATCACATCCAGGGGGTTTTCCACGAGCCCCACCCCTGCCTGTGCTCCCACAGCCCCTGAGCTGGATAGGAGTGTCTCTTCCATGCTCCTTAGTCTCCCCTGTCACTGCTTGTTCCATTTCTGGGTTTACTGTGCACATTGTAGTACCGATGTGTTCTTCTCCCCATTAGACTGTGTGTCTAAGAGGAAGGACAGGATCTTTTTCTTCTGAGACCCGCCGCGTGCCTGGCACATAAAAGGCACTAAATGAATATTTACTAAAGGAATAAGTTAATAAATGAAAGAATAAAATAAGACTTCAAGATAACAAAGGGCAAGAAACCAGGCTGGGAGTGTTGATTCCTCTCTTCCTTTCCTTGCTATTATTGCTGCTGCTCTTCTGAATCACCACCAAGTGGGCTTTCTCAACAGCAACCGGGAGTGCCATCTGTACTCCCACCATTTGTCTGCAAATCTTTTTTTTCCCCCTACTTAAGAAAAGACAGGGCCAGAGTAGGTAATCACTACATTTACTTTTAGCACTGCAATTCCTGCCCCAGAGGATGATGATGACTTGCCCAATTCAAGAAAAAGAAAACCTGAGCTGGTTCTTGTGGGCTTTCTTGTTGGATTCCAGACATGTGGGTGTCAGGGTCAGACTTGTGAGTAGTCCTAGAAGGGCACTTTTGAGATGCTTCTAGATTCCTGAGGTGGGGTCTGAAGGTCCTAGTTTTTCCAGAGTATTTTTGCAAACTTTTCACAACCACAACCAACAGGAAGGGATGAGGTTTTTGGAGAGTAGGACTGAGCCAGCATGATGGGCAGCCAGGAGAACCCAGGACCAAGATGGAGGGAGGACCTGGAAACAGAATGTTCAAGGTGAGGCCCCAAAGTAGAGGGCTGGGGCACATAGAGAAAGACTCTGTTGGCACATTTTGCCTATGTCTGTATTTACCTAATGTCTAGCATTGACTCTGGGAAATATTAGACATCTGCTAAGGGGGAAAGTGACACAGGACTCGGCAGTGTCTCGGATTATTTAAAAAAAAAAAACAACCAAACTTGTCCTCGATGGGAGTCACTGAAAATATCTTACTCTTGCAAAAGTATGGACTTTCTAAATTAAGAGAAATAATTCTGGCCCTTGCTTCTTGCATATTCCTAAGATCATGGTTATATAAGCAGTAAGATTCTCTCCTATAAAACTTTGAAAAAACACCAGTATACTTTTGCAGCCAGTTAGGCAGCCATTTCTTATTTTCAGATAAAAGAGTCCCAATTTTTCTTTTGGGGAATTCATCCTTCTCCACATTCAGTCCATCTGGGGTCCGATCATCTTTTGGCTCCAGGAGTGGGCAAGTGTAAGGCTCAGGATTAGACAATAAGAGAAGTATATCCCCTGGCCATGGTGATTTGTTTAGGGGAGAGAACACCAGTCAGGCCAAGGAGAGACAGGCATAGAACTTGTCTTGGAATGCTTGTCAAAGATGTTTTTTTTTTTTTTTTTTCTGATGGGATGACTACTGTGAGAAAATGTAAGCCTAGAGATGCTGGAGGCCATGTCTGGGGCAAGACTTCCTGGAAATAATGCCAAGTCAGAGGAAAGGAAAGCCTGCTGATGGAGAAAATCAGATTCCTGATGACACAGTGTCTGTGCCTAGATCAAGCCAGCCCTGAAACTGACAAAACTCTGGACCTTTACATTCCAAAAGCCAATAATTTTTCTCCTCCCCACCCTCTTACCCTGCTTGTTTAAGGCAGTCTTACCTGGGTTTCCTGTTACTGCCCCCTCAGAGAGTACTGACAGCCTAGGCCCTGGGACTCTGCCTGGAGTGGATGGAGCTGCTGTTTCTGTGGCCATCTAGGAAGTATTTCCTATTTATGCCCTTCCGGTTACAGGAAGCCCAAACGATACAGGAGCCCAAACTATGGAAAATGGCAGAGGTTCTTAGGAAAGAAGCTGTTTCTGTTTACCCCTCTTTATAGACAGACATGTAAAGTAAAGAAACTAACATTGATTTGAGAGATGACATATCTTTCTAAGGTTACTATGAAACTTTGAACACTTTCAAAAGGGAAAATAATTTTTCAGTTTTCCTTTGATCTCTATTTCTTTCCTGAGGAAAGAGGTAAGAAATGCTCTTCTACTTTGGATCTTGGGTTTTCTCTGTTTGTCCTTCCTCCCAGCCCATTGCCCTTTCCTTCTCCCCTCCCAGAGGCCACACTCACAGTGCTGCCTTAGCTGCCACATCACTGTGGGGCAAGCCTTCTCCAAAAGCTCCAGTTCTGAAATAGTTCTCTCTGATATCACTACTCACCCTTTGCATCCCTTCTACTTCCTTGTTTCCGTTGAACTAAGTTCTGTCCTCATTCATTTCACAAGTATTTACTGGGTACCTACTATGTGGCAAGCACAGTTTTAGGCACTTCAGATACATCAGTGAACAAAATTCAAAGATCCTTGATTTCCTAGAGCTTACATTCTAGTGGGGGCTGTGGGAGTCAGACAATATATAATAAACACAACAAACAAGTACATTACGTAGTGTCTTAGAAAGGCTATGAAAAAATGAAAAAAAAAATAGAGAAGAGGAGGCGGTCAGGATTCCTGGGAGTAAAAGTGGTTGCAATTTTAAATAGTCTGCACTGAGAAAGAGAAATATGAGCAAAGGCTGGAAGGAGGAAGGGACTCACCATTAGAAATCTGGGGGAAGAGTGTCTCAGGCAAAGGGAACAGCCAATACAGAGTCCCTAATGCAACACTGTACCTGGCAGTGTTTATGGAACAGCAAAGAGTTCAGTGTGCCTTGGGTGAAGAGAGGGAAAGCAGGACTAGCAGGAGGTCAGAGGAGGAGGTGAGTGGTACGGGAGAGGTAATGGGGGTCAGTGTCATGCAGGACTTTGATTTTTTTCTGAGTAAAATGGGGAATCTTTGGAAGGTTTCAGGGAGAAAGGGACATGATCTGACTCAGATTTTCCAAGGACCACTCTGGCTGCAGAGTGAAAATAAACTCCAGAGGAGCGAAGGTGGAAGCAGACAGTATGGGTATTGCAGGAGTCAATGCCCGAGACGCTGATGGCTTGGATCAGGGTAGAGGCTGTGCAGGTATTGGTAAGTGGCTGGAAATCTGGGTCTCTTTTAAAGACCCAGCCATGAGGACTTGCTGACAGATTAGACGTGGAGTGTGGGGGAAGCGTTTGTAAGGATAGAGCTGCCATCACCCGAGAAGGGGGAAGACTGAGGGTAAAGCACCTCTGAGAGGAATATTAACAGTTCAACTTAGGACAAGATGATGAGGAAGTTGGAAATGCTGAGCTGGCAGCTGAGCAGTAGGTTTCAGGAGATAGGTCTGGACTGGAAAAATAAATTTGGGAGTTGTTGCCCTCTAGATGGTAGTTAAAATCTGATTGTAAACTGTAGGTCTTTCTTAGCCAATAAGCCTCCTATTACTCTCCTGACTTTACTGAGAGAAGGTGACAACATGACACAGTGGAGAAAATATAGGCTTTTGAGTTGGACAGATCTGGATCTGAGTCCCAGTATTACTACCCTGCTAATCATGTGGCTCTGGGCAACTTTCTTACCTTGCTGAGTTGCAATTTACTTATCTGAAAAATTGGGTGACAACACCTACTTCCTAGGGTTGTTGAGCTCATTAAATTAAAGAATGCAAAACTGTTGGTGCATTGTAGATTCTTAACAATTATTTTCTTCCCTTTCCTTTTTAAATGTAGTCTGGAGACTAACCAATGACGGTAGCTCTGGCCTTAGCTTTCTGGACCAGTGGTGCTTGAACTAGTAGCAATCACCATCACCTGGGAGCTTGTTGGAAATGCAACTTTTCAAGCGACACCATCCTACTAAATCAGAAATTCTAGGGGTGGGACCCTGAAATCTATATTTGAACAAGCTCTCCAGGTGCTTCTGATACATACTAGAATTTGAGGACTGCAGCTTTAGTGTCTTCTGATTCATAAACTTCCGCCTGACCCCTGAGCATACCTATTTCCCTGCTCATGTTTCTGCATAGCTGACTATTTTCAGAAAAAGTTATATCAACCTCTTGGTTGAGTCTAGAATTACACTTTAACTCTTTCCACATAAAATAAAGCTATTCTAGAGGATACTCAAACTCACCATGACCCTGACAGCTCACTCTTCCCTGCCCCCCATCCCCTTCAAAGAGTGAAAACGAACTGTAAAATAACTGACTTCCTTCTCTCCTTCCCATTTTAATAATAATTAGAAAAATGTGTTCACTGAAAGATCACTTTATGTGCCACATTACATGTATCAATGAAATGATATATAAGGTAGGACTAATGTGAATTTCCACTTACTAGATGAGGAAATTGAGAATTAAGTACATTAAATAGCTAACTCAAGGGAACAGAGATTGTGCCAATGGGGACATCAGAGGGAGACCATAAAGCTGGAGCAGAGAGAAGGGACTTGCTTTTTCGTCTTTGTTGCCTGCATCACCCTTGCAGTGCTCCTTCACTCCAGCAGAGGCACTTTGTTCTAGTTGCAAAGGCAAATTCCTGTTTTGCAATTTTTCCAACACTTGCAAAGCTATCTTTATTGTACTTCCCATCCCCATCCTTCAAATACCAGTATCACTGGCTGATGCGCCCTCCTCAAAGGCTTGGATTCCAGCCCCGTAGGACACCACCAAACTCAGGAACAGTAACAGCAGTTGAAAACACCTTTTTCTCAAGGTCTAGTCCCCAGATCTATGGGGTCCCTCCGCCAAACTACTACTACTTTTTCTTCTTCTTCTTTTTTTTTTTTTTTTTGAGAGGCAGGTTCTCATTTAGTCACCCAGGCTGGAGTGTAGTCATGGGATCATGACTCACTGAAGCCTCGACCTCCTGGGCTCAAGTGATCCTCCTGCCTCAACCTCCCAAGTAACTTAGACTATAGGCATATGCTACCAAGCTCAGCTAATTTTTAAAAATTTTGGAGACAGGAGGTCTCACTGTGTTGCCCAGGCTGTTCACAAACTCCTGGCCTCAAGTAATTCTCCTGCCTTGGCCTCCCAAAGTGCTGGGATTACAGGCATGAGCTACCCCACTCGGTCCCTCTAAACTTCTATATTTTGATAATTATAGTTTCTTCCTTTTGTTCCCTCAGTCTTAGGGATGGCAGCTGCCTCCTGCTATTGCTAACTTCATGATACTCTATTTATTTATGTATTAATTAGAGACAGTGTCTTGCTTTGTCTTACAGTGTCGTGATCATGGCTCACTGTGGCCTTGACCTCCTGGGCTCAAGTGATTCTGCTGCCTCGGCTTCCAAGTAACTAGGATTACAGGTGCATGCCATCATATCCTATTAGATTTTTAATTTTTTTTCTAGAAAAGGGTCTCACTATGTTGCCCAGGCTGGTCTGAAACTCCTGTCCTCAAATGATCCTCCCACCTCAGCTTCCCAAAGTGCTGGGATTACAGGTGTGAGCCATTGTACCCAGCCCATAATACCTTATTGTTCCCTTTTTGCCTTGTGGTTCTCTAAATATGGTTATATTATATTCTTTTTTGGCAATTAAAATAACTGGTGTGGTTTTTGTTTTCTTCCTGGCACCTGACTGATACATCTTATCACTGTGCTACTCTTCTTATTGTTAACCAACTCTGAGACTAGAAAACTTGTAGTCTTTTTCATTTTCTTTCTTATTATTAAAATATCTCTCACCTCATCATTCATCAAACCCAGTTCATTCTCTTATGATGTCTCCCAATTTCTTTCTTCCTCTTCATTCTCATTGCCATAGTCCTATCTGTGGTCTCCACTAGCTTGTCCTTTTGCCTGTACTCTTGGATTGGTTTTTTAACTTGTATTTCTGTCCTTTATCATGTCTCATTCTAGGTAATTCTTTAACCTGGTTGCTTGGGTTGCTTAACCCAAACATAATTATAATGATTACTTTCCTATATTCTACTGAAGATCACATTCGTTAACATGGCATTCAAGGTCCTCTAGAGTTTAATCCAAATCTAATTTTCTAGTCTGTTTAAAAGTTATATTCCTTTTATGTACCATCTTCTATGCACCACGTTGCAGATTGGGTTCTACGGAAAGCAGACTCTGGGAAGAAGAGGGGAGAAGGAACCAGGAGGGGGTAGGATGAGATATGAACCTGAAGTGTGATCATAGCAAAGTCCTCAGACAACCCATGGTGAGCTTTGAAGCATAAGTGGCCTTTCATAGCTGTTCTGAACCTGGGCAGGATGGCTCACACCTGTGGGAGTTTTGGGAGACTGAGGTGGGAGGATCCCTGGAGGCCAGAAATTTGAGACCGGACTGGATGAGACCTCATCTCTACAAAAAAGTACAAAAAAGTTGGCTAGATATGGTGGCACTCACCTGTAGTCCAGCTATATGGGAAGCTGAGGCAGGATGATAGCTTGAACTTAGGAGTTGGAGGCTCTGATCTCACCACTGCACTACAGCCTGGGTGACAGAGCGAGACTCTGTCTTTAAAAAAAAAAAAAAAAAAAAAAAAGCTGTCCAGAGCCTCTGTATACACTCACAGCAACCAGTCACCAGATGGAGGCTCTTGCTGGGGAGGGACATGGTCTTGGGTGAGAAGCTCTGTGCTGCTGAGGGCAATTCCTGTGGAGAGCTGTTGTCAGGTGTGCTCCCAGTAGCTGTGGAACTAGATTGTTTAGTTCTGAAAGGGAAATCTGGGCTGCACACCACAGCATCCTCTAGAGACTCACATGACTCTGCCGTACTTGTAAAACAAGTGAGGCAACTCAGTATGTCTATAATCACATTAACTCCCCAACCTCATATGTACTAGCCTGAGATTACACTTGTTGAAGTCCAACCGTTCTTTTAAATATTATTTTGTCAAAATGGCATTATTGAAATACAGTTTACATACTGTACAGTTCACCCATTTACAGCGTATAATTCAGTGATTTTTAGTATAGTCACAAATATGTTCAACCATCACCACAGTAAACTTTGGAACATTTTCATCCCCTCAAAACAAAACCCATACCCTGTAGGTCCCCCTTTCCCTTCTACTCTAAGCAACCACAAATCTTTCTGTCTCTGTTTCCCCATTCTGGACATTTCATATCAGAATCGTATAGTAAGTGGTCTTTTGGGTCTGGCTTCTTTCATTTACCATAATATTTTCAAGGTCTATCCATGTTGTAGTGTGTATCAGCACTTCACTCCTTTTTATGGTCAGATAATATTTCGCTATATGTCCACACCACATTTGCTTATCTAAATTTGTCAGTCGTTGGGTGGTTTGGACTATTTATACCTCTTGGCTATTGTGAATAACACTGCTTAACCTTTGTGTGCAGGTGTTTGTATGCGCATTTGCTTTCATTTCTCTTGGGTATACACCTAGGAGTGGAATTGCTGAGTCATAAGATAAAGCTATGTTTAAATATGTGGGGAATTCCCAGATCTTTTTCCAGAGTTGCCGCTTTGAAAATGCCACTTTTCTATGAATTTGACAACTACCTGCCTGCCTCCTAAGTCCCCTCCTTTCATTGCAATTAAATGTTCTATTTCTATATTCCTTTAGCACTCTCTGTTACCCTTGTTTCATGCTCAGCCTCGTAATGTTGTTGCAGTGGACATCTGTTTTTTACATGGACCCATTCCCCTTGTTGAATGACATCCTCTTTTCTTAGTGAAAACATCCCTCCCATACTTTCAGTCTACTGGCCTGGCCAAGTAAGATATTCTATCACTGTAGTCATTGAGCATGATTCAGGGGTGAGAATGTGACCCCAGGTAGGTTAAATGAGCATCAGTTCTGGGACTTTTGTTGGAAAAAATAGGCAAGGACTCTATTTCCACACTAGTTCCTAAGCTGGTGATAGGTATGCCTAGAACTATTGGTGACCTTCTTACCACCATAAGGTGAGAACCGCCTTGAGAGTGAAATTAATCAGAGAAAAGGAAAGCCCCAATGTGGAATGAGACAGATTGCCTGTTGACTTTGTTTGACTCAGTCATACCTGACATCTACAACTAGAACATTCAGTTACCTCCAATAACTTCCCCATACGTAAGTTCTTAAGTAACTTCTGTCATTTGTAATGCCAAGAATCCTAGTCAATAAAGAGTGTTAATAGTGTATTCCTCCCTCCACTGGATTTGAAGCTTCTGAAGGTAGGGACAATGTCTTTCTCATTTGAGCATGATGCTGGCACGTAGAAATTGCTAATAGACAGTTGCTGAGTAATTGAATGAATGAATGAGCAATGAATCTATTTTTGCTATGCTTGAAACCACATCCTATCATTTATGGACAGCAATAGGGCTTTGCCTTCATTCAGAAAGAGACTGAGTTTTCCTGTGTGTGTGCATGCGTATGTGTGTGCATGTGTGTGTGTGTGTGTATGTTTTCCTTTATGTTCAAGACTGAATTAAGCAATCTCACATGGCGGGTTGGGTACCTATCAAAGAACTTTAGTGCCTCTCTTTAAGGTCCTTCCGTAGACCTCTCCTCACATGCTCTTGAGGAAAACTGAGCCACTTTTGTTTTCACAGAGCAATCAATGTAGCTTCATAAATAGGTTGTCTGTCACTTTATGTTGTTTATTTCTACATAATTGACTTTTGGGATATGGAAATGAAGATCTGGCTTTTTCATTACTTGAGAAAATGAGTTTATTTTTTGATTCCAACTCTTTAAATATATACAACAAAATTATTTAAGAAATAAGTAGGTGTTTTCATAAGAGGGTTATGTGGTAGAATAAATTCAGAGATATGTAGGAGAGGATAAGTGTAGCCAAAAAAATAAAAAGCCATTGTGAATAACAGGAACATCTGGAGTGTAGACTTTGGTAATTTTTGGTACTATCATTTGCATTTTAAATGGGTGAGCAATAAAACAGCATCTATTCATATGTCTCTATCTAGCTTAACTTGAAGTACACATTTATGATTTCACCTAGAAAGCTGAAAAAGACTTCAAAGCACCATAACAGTCCACTTCTCCACCCTGAAACACATCATACTCAGGCAAAGTAGGGGCTTTGTGGGACCAGTAGCTACAAAAAAGCTGCTACATGAAACCCTGGGACTAAACACCCGGGTTTGAATCTTTTATTTATTTATTTTTTTAGATGGAGTCTCGCTCTTTGCCCAGGCTGGAGTGCAGTGGGATTGCAGGTGGGATTGCAGTGGGAGTGCAGTGGGATTGCAGGCTGGAGTAGCTGGGATTACAGGTACCTGCCACCACACCCGGCTAATTATTATATTTTTAGTAGAGACGGGGTTTCACCATGTTGGCCAGGCTGGTCTCGAACCCCTGACCTCAGGTGATCCTCTTGCCTCGGCCTCCCAAAGTGTGGGGATTACTGGCGTGAGCCACTGCACCTGACCAGGTTTGAATCTTTTTATCTTCACAAAACTGAGATCTTTATTGTCTGCCATATTTATTTGTGCTCTGTGGACTTAAGAGAATAGAACAGACAGAGTATTTGGGAAGGGATTGTTCTCCCTCTTATTTGCCAGATTATATTTTTTCCTTTCTTACCGATGCGTGAAAACTTTACCCTTTGGAAAGTAAATGTCCCAGAAGAATATGATCTAACCCTAGTGACTCATTTGAGGGATTCTTTAAAGTAAAAGAGTGTTTCCTAAAATAGAAGGGGATTTCACTTTGAGGGCAAGAAGGTTTTCCCTCTTTATCCTTAGTCATAGAGGTTATGCTGTCTCTGATACATCATTTCTTCCCTCCCGTTCCTCTTCCTTAGATTTAAAACACGCCAGGGAATATCCTCATTATCTAAAACATTTTCTCTGTGCATTTGATTAAAAGCTGGTATTTTCTGTTGATAAAATAATTTAGGACTGTAGTAGTCCAACATAGACACTGCTTATGGGGTAAGTCTAGGGACAGATCCTTATATTAAAAGGAATGGTGAGAACCCTGCTGGCTATTGCTTGTGGTGGAAGAACAACCTCAGCAGATGAGAGCTTCACACCTTATAGCTATATTAGAGTGTATTTTCTCTTTTCTTTTCTTTTTGACAGTCTCTCTCTGTTACCCAGGCTGGAGTGCGATGGGTTGATCTCAGCTCACTGCAACCTCCACCTCCTGGGTTCAAGCAATTCTCTTGCCTCAGCCTCCTGAGGAGCTTGCATTACAGGTGCCTGCCACCATGCCTGGCTAATTTTTGTATTTTTAGTAGAGATGGGATTTCACCATATTGGCCAGGCTGGTCTCAAACTCCTGACCTCAAGCGATCTACCCATCTCAGCTTCCCAAAGTGCTGGGATTACAGGCTTGAGCCAAGGCGTCCAGCCTAGAGGGTATGTTCTGAGCAGTGTTTTATAAACCAGGGGTCCCCAACCCCCGGAACATGTACCGGTACTGGTCCGTGGTCTATTAGGAAGTGGGCCACACAGCAGGAGGTGAGCGGCAGGCAAGCAAGCATTACCACATGAACTTTGCCTCCTGTCAGATCAGCAGTGGCATTAGATTCTCATAGCAGGGCAAACCGCGTTGTGAACTGTACATTTGAGGGATCTAGGTTATGTGCTCCTTATGAGAATTGAACTAATGCCTGATGATCTGAGATGGGAGAGTTTCATCCTGAAACTATGCCCCACACCCCAGCCCCCCATCCATGGAAAAATTGTCTTCCATGAGACTGCTGCGCCAAAAAGATTGGGGACCACTACTATAAACCATCCCGCCCTCATGGGAATACTGTATAGATACCTATATTGCCAAGACTTTGTTTTCTTACCCTTTCTTATGTACTTTTCAAACATGCTTAGCCTCCTTTCTACTTTTTCTCACATCAGCTTCATGTCTCTAACTAGCTATGCAAGATTTGGAAGGTCTTTTTACATTCTTGGGCTTCAGTTTACTTTGTAATGTTGGGTACCTTATCTTTAAAATCTTTATCAGCTCTAAAATTCTATAGTTCCTTATCTATGCTTCTGTGTTCTAACGCATTTGACTCTGGTCTTAATTCTTAAGCTAATCTTTTATTTAGCCTTCATTTGAGATAGATGTCACAAGCAGAGAGGGCAGGAAATGGCATCTTGGTGTCTTAAGTAGAGAAATTAGAAGCTCGTAAATCTCAATGAACCTTGAATTAATTAGTGGAGAAGTTACCTTTATATCATTGTGCCTCAGATGATTTGGGGTCAAAGAAGGAATGCTGGGGATATAATTATGAATGCTATACATGTAAGTGCAAGGACAGTGGCAACATTTATGACTGACTTATATAAAAAATACTCTTGGCATTGCAGTGCCTCTTGTTAAGGTTAGAGTGTCGTGCTGAGTTTTACTAGAAGTCTTGAGTGTGTTTAATGCTGGCAATACTGAAGTCAACTCCATCATAAAGTGAGGGTAGCATTTATTCTAGGGGCTTCTGCAAACTCAAATATAGTCATCACTTATTCCTATTTGAAACTTCATGTGTCCTAACAATATTCATACATCACCATGGCAGCATTGCCATTCAACCCTCGAGTCAGTCAGTACTTCGAAACCGTGACAAATTTCTACTTAAAAAATTGTATCGATAATTGTAAGATTTGAAAGAGAAAAATAACTTTTAGATGAGAAGGAAAATGAGCTCTTTACTTTCTTCTTGCCCAATTGTTGCCTTTATTAAATAACCCTTCTGATTTCATTGTATAATTATACAATATTAGAAAATAATTGATATGGTTTGGACAATTATATAAACATTAACACAAGTTGAGACAGTTGTTTTGAATAATTTCTGTAACTATAAAATGCTGAAAGGAAATCATAAGCATTGAGACAAAGTTGAGACAGTTATTTTGAATTATGTCTACACTGAATCATAAAATACTGAAAGCAAATATAGACACGGGTTCATTCTTTAATGTAGAACATTATAGGCTACTTGATGGTCAGAAAACCACAGGTTTATCTGCAAAGTAAGTTGTAGTAATTGTTAAGGTCAATGGTTCATATTTTAAACAATCTGAGAATGTGGTAAGTATTTAGCAAGCTAATGTTTAAAAACACTCACAAATATGTATTCCTAGAATATAGCTATTAAAGAAAGTCTTGTCAACTTTCATGCACTTTTATGACAGATTGTTTTTCATCCTTTCACACAAAGGATACATGGCTGATTCAAAGCTCAGAACAGTTCAATAGCAGTTATATGATACCACGACAAGCTCTATCCAAGCTTGTTTAAAAATATTCCTTAGGGAATGCTTCAAAGAATGGCACACAGTGACAACTGGAAGAAACTGTTTTATTAATAGTTGGCAATTTTTACAAATTCCAGGCATGTTGCACAGACTCTGCTCAACCGAGCCACCGATTATAGTTAACATCCGTCTCTAAAACAAGTGCTTAAAGCTTGTACAAGTATTAAAAAAAAAAAATACTTTCATGCAAGCCAAGTTTTATCTTACATAAATTATCTTACATAACTTGACATTAAACAAACAGAAGCAATGTGAAATATAAGAAATTCCATATCCGATTAAGAACTTAGTACTCCCTTTTACCAAAGTGTGAATAAGGGTTCCAGCTCAGGGTCTTTTCAACACCCCTCCAGGGGAGAGAGAACTTTTAATCTCCTGTTTCTCCTTTTCTCCTTCATTCTCATTTCTCCTTTCTTACCATGTATTCTATTTTCTTTCCCATGATGTTCTATTTCTCCTTCCTTTGTTATTTCCTCTTTTTTCTCCCTCCTTGCATTTATTTTCTTCCCTCCATAATCTCAATTCTCCCTTTTATCACCCTGCCAATGTCAAAATCATTACATGCTCATAGAGCTAAATAAATTGCAACTGCAAGGACATGACCTGATGTCTACAGCAGAAAATGTTTAAATTATGAATTTTCCTTTTGTTTATACAGGCAATTACAAGAAATTAAATGTTAACTTTGAAGTCAATCCTTAATCAGAGGTGTTTTTACATAAAACCACTACATATAAAATGCAGAGCGCAATTACATTAAAAAAAACTATTTCATTTCATTTACTAGTAGCTACTAATGGCTCTTTAGACTCAGCCTATTAGGTAAACGAGCAAACAATTAGCTTATTTGTTTGAAGTATAAGTAGCAGATAATTCATGAATAAGTAAATTATACTTTCTTGCTGTGGAATATTAACAGGATGATTTTATATTATTTTATTTTTAATTGACAATAATTATTCAAAGGGTACATAATGATGTCTCGATACATATACAGTGATCAGACCAGGGTAATTAGCATGTCCATTATCTCCAATGTTTATCGTTTATTTGTTTTGGGAACATTCAATATGTTCCTCCTAGCTGTGTGAAACTGCATGTCATTAACCGTAGTCATCCTGCAATGGTATAGAGTACTAGAACTTATTTCTCCTATCTAGCTGTAATTTTATAACCTTTAACAAATCTCTCCCTATTCACTCCTTCCCCCATCCTTCCCAACCTTTGGTATCTTCTGTTCTACTCTTTTTTTTTTTTTTTTTTTTTTTTTTGAGAAGGAGTCTCGCTCTTTCACCCAGGCTGGAGTGCAGTGGCGCGATCTTGGCTCACTGCAGGCTCCGGCCCCCGGGGTTCACGCCATTCTCCTGCCTCAGCCTCCTGCATAGCTGGGACTACAGGTGCCCGCCACCTCGCCCAGCTAATTTTTTTGTATTTTTTAGTGGAGACGGGGTTTCACCGTGTTAGCCAGGATGGTCTCTATCTCCTGACCTCGTGATCCGCCCGCCTCGGCCTCCCAAAGTACTGGGATTACAGGCGTGAGCCACCGCGCCCGGCCTGTTCTACTCTTTTACTTCTACAAGATCACTTTATTTTAGCGTCCACATGGGAATGAGAACATGCAGGGTTTAACTTTCTGTCCCTGGTTTATTTCACGTAATGTAATATCTTCCTGTTCCATCCAAGTTGCTGAGAATGACAGAATTTCCTTCTTTGTTATGGTGGAATAGCCACTGTGTATATATACTACATTTTCTTTATCCATTCGTCTATTGTTGGACACCTAGGTTGATCCTATATCTTGGCTATTGTGAATAGTGCTGCAATAAACACGGGGGTACAAATGTTTCTTTGGTATAATTATTTCCTTTCCTTTGGATAAATTCCCAGTAGTGGGATTGCTGAATCATACAATAGTTCTATTTGTAGTTTTTTGAGGAACGTCCATACTGTTTTGCATAGTGGCTGTGGTAGTTTACATTCCTACTGACAGTGTGTAAGAGTTCCCTTTTCTTTGCATCCTTGCCAGCATTAGTTATTTTTTGTCTTTTTGATAAATAGCCATCCTAACTGGGATGAGATGATACCTCACTGTGGTTTTGATTTCCCTGACGATTAATGATGTTGATAATTTTTTCATGCATTTGTTGACTATTTGTATGTCTTCTGAGAAGTGTTTGTTCAGATCTTTTGCCCATTTTTTTTAGTTGGATTGTTTGTTTTTGCTGTTGATGTTTTAGTACCTTATATATTCTGGATATTAATCCCCTATAGGATGAGTAGTTTGCAAATATTTTCTCCAGTTCTCTGGGTTGTCTTTGCTGTGCAGAAGCATTTTAGTTTGCTATAATCCTATTTGTTTATTTTTGCTTTTGTTGTCTATGCTTTTGAGGTCTTATTCATAAAATCTTTTCCCAGACCAAGATCCTAAAACATTTCTTCAATGTTTTGTTCTAGTAGTTGTATCATTTTGGGTCTTATCCTTAGGTGGTTGATCCATTTTGAGTTGGTTTTTGTATAGGGGAAGGGCAGGTCTAGTTTCATTCTTCTGCATACAGATACCCAATTTTCCAAGCACCATTTCACCTTTGTAAAAAAATCAGTTGGCTGTAGATATGTGGATTAATTTCCGTGTTCTCTATTCTGTCCCGTTACTCTATGTGTCTTGTTCCATGCCAGTACCTTGCTGTTTTGGTTACTACAGCTTTGTAGTATACTTTGAAGTCTGGTAGTGTGACACTGCCGGCTTTATTTTTTGGATTACTTTGGCTATTCTGCGTCTTTTGTGGGTTGACATAAATTTTAGGATTTTTTTCTGTTTCTGTGAAGGTGTCACTGGTATTTTGATAGGAATTGCATTCAGTTGCTTTGTGTAGTATTGTCATTTTGACAATATTTATTCTTCCAATTCATGAGCATCTGATGTCGTTCCATTTGACTTTTAGACTCTTCAGTTTCTTTCATCAGTATTTTGTATTTTCCCTTGTAGAGGTTTTTATCTCCTTGGTTAAATGTATTCCTAGGTATCTTATGAATGAAATTGCTGTCTTGATTTCATTTTCAGATAGTTTGTTTTTTGTGTATAGAAATGCGACTTTTTTTTTTTTTTGAGACAGAGTCTCACTCTGTTCCCCAGGGTGGAGTGCAGTAATATGGTCATGGCTCACTGCAGTCTCCACCTCCTGGGCTCAAGCAGTCCTCCACTTCAACCTGAGTAGCTGAGACTACAGGTGTGCACCACCACGCCTGGCTAATTTTTGTATTCTTTGTAGAGACAGGATTTCATCATGTTGCCCAGGCTGGTCTCAAACTCCTGGGCTCAAGAGACCTGCCTGCCGTGGCCTGCCAAAGTGCTGGGATTATAGGTGTGAACCCCTGCACCTGGCCAGGAAGCTTTTAAAGTAGCAATATCTCAAATCGATAACGAATTTATTTCCTTGAAAATGAAACAATATAAAAACTGAAAAACAAGGCCTGAAGTTGTTTTATGCAAACCAATCATTGGAATCAATTGAGTCAAAACAACCTCAGCTCATTGAAAGAAAATATAGCTGATGTATTGTTTGAATATGTTCTCCAAAGTTCATGTGTTGGATATGTAATCTTCAATGCAGCAGTTTTGGGAAGTGGGGCCTCATAAAGGATGATTAGGTTGTGAGGCATATATATATATCATATATATCATATATATAACATATGTATGATATATATCATATATAACATATATAACATATGTATGATGCATATCATATATAACACTTGTATGATATATATCATATATAACATACGTAACATGTATGATATATATCTATATATAACATACATGATACATATCTATATATAACATACGTATGATATATATTGATATATAACATACGTATGCTATATATCATATATATCATGTATATAACATACGTATGATATATATCATATATAACACACATATGATATATATATCATATATACAACACACGTATGATATATATCATATATAACACACGTATGATATATACCATATATAACACACATATGATATATATCATATAACACACGTATGATATATATCATATATATAACACATGTATGATATATATCATATATAACATACGTATGATATATATCATATATAACGTATATGGGGTTGTCTTTGTTGTGCAGAAGCTTTTTAGTTTGCTATAATCCTATTTGTTTATTTTGCTTTTATATATATCATATAAATAACATATATATGTTATCTTATTTTCCCTTGTTTTTTCTTAGAGCATTCTGTATTGCATTTTACTTGTAAACATTATTTTTGCTTCAAAATATCTCCTGGGAATAAATTTATGTCATCAGTTCATAGAGGTTGTCCTCATTCTTTTAGTAGCTTCATAGTACTCCATTGTGATAATATGTCACAGTTTATTCAACCAATCTTCTATGCTTGGGCATTTATGTAGTTTCCAATATTTTGCAATTACAAATAATGCTGCAATGAATAACCTTGTGCATATGTATTTTTATAGTATTGGAGATGTGTCTTCAGGATAAATTTCTAGAAGTGGGATTTAATATGTATTTTTGTTAAACATTGCCAAATTTGCCTCCCTGTGGGAATTCTTCATTTTGCATTCCCACCAGCAATGTTTGAACATGACTGTTTCTTCACAGCTTCACTAACAGTAAGCTCTCTAATGTTTGCTTATCTAATTGATGAGAAATGATATCTAACTATAGTTTTAATTTGCACATCTTTTATTGTGAGTAATTGCTATAGACTGAGACTGAATGTTTGTGTCCTGCCTCCCACTCTCAACATTCATCTGTTGAAATCCTAACCCTCAATGTGATAGTGTTAGAAGGTGGGGCCTTTGAGAGGTGATTAGGTCGTTTGGTTATGAATGAGTAGAGCTCTCATGACTGGGATTAGTACTTTTATAAAAGAGGCTGGAGAGCGCTCCCTCATCCCTTCCACCATGTGAGGACACAAAGAAGACAGCTATGAACCAAAAGAAGGCCATCACCAGACATCCAATCTGCTAGTGCTTTGATCTTGGACTTCCCCCACTCCAGAATTGTGAGAAATAAGTTTCTGTTGTTTATAAGGCACTCAGTCTATGTAGTTTGTTATAGCAGCCTGAATAGACTGGAACAGTAATAGTATGCTATTGCATAAGGGCCATTTTTATATTCTAAATTTTTTCTGTTTATATTTTTCTCTGTTTTTAAGATTTTTGGTCTTTTCTGCCTCAATTTTTTTTTTTTTTTTTTTGAGACAGAGTCTCACCCTGTTTCCCAGGCTGGAGTGCAGTGGCACAATCTCGGCTCACTGCAACCTCCACCTTATGGGTTCAAGCTATTCTTGTGCCTCCCAAGTAGCTGGGATTACAGGCGCATGCTACCACTCCTCGCTAATTTTTTTGTATTTTTAGTAGAGACGGGGTTTCACCATGTTAGCCAGGATGATCTTGATCTCCTGACCTCGTAATCTGCCTGCCTCGGCCTCCCAAAGAGCTGGGATTACAGGCATGAGCCACTGCGCCCGGCCTTCTGCCTCAATTTTAAAGCATTTTTTTGTATATTAGGTTAGTTAGCTCCTTGTCTATGATATATGTTGCAACTGTTTTCTGTCAGTTTGTCATTTGTCTTTTGGTGGTGTGTGGTTTTTGTTTTCACCATGCAAACATTCTCTGTTTTAATATAGTCACATTTATCAGATTCCTCTTATATTGCATCTAGGTTTTTAATTGTAAAAGCCTTTCCCTATGCCTGAGTTAAAGAGGAATTTGCTTAAATATTTCTCTAGTATTTATATTTATTTTTACATTGATATCTCAAATCCATTTAGAGTTTATGCTTGTTTATGGTGTGAGGAATTAATCTATTTTTGTTTATTTTTTTCCCTAAATGGTCATCCAATTATCACAACACAATTCATGAAAAAGACTAATTTTTTCTCACACATAACACTTTGATCATATGCTAGATTTGTACATTTACTTGGGCATATGTCTGGATTTATTGTTTACTGGTATGCCAATCTACTTATATACTAGTACTACACTGTTTTAATTATGTAGGTTTTGTAGAATGCTTTAATGGCAGGTAAAGCAGTGCCTCTTCATAGCTTTTTCTTTTCAATGTCCTCTGCCTATTTTTACATGTTTTTTTTTTTTAACCCTCATGTGAATTTTAGGATCAATTTGTTTAGCTCAATAAAATACCTTCCTGGCATTTTATTGACCTCTCATTAAATTGATAAGTTCATTTAGAACTGACATACTGATGTCCTAACCAAGAACAAGGGATGCCTTTCTATTTGTTCAAGACTGTCTTTGGACAGCCTACTCTTAATCAAAGTGAATAATAATGTTAGGTAATCATTAACTTTTCCTGGTATGCTTTAATTTAAACTATCTGATGGAATAAATAACAAATTTAAGTGGCTGTGGGAAGGGAACAACACACTTTTGAATAACTTTTAGGTGCCATTTACTGTGCAAAGTGTTTAATTCCCAAAGAATTGAGAAGTTATTGATTTTGCTTTGTGTATATTGTCGATGGGGTACTCTTTCACAAAGTTTCTGTAACTTCTCTGAGAACAGTCAATGAATATCGAGAATGAGATTCAGACTCTGTACCCTGTGCCCTTTAAGTTAACTACCTACTAAAAACCAACACAGTGTTATTCCTCTGGTGAAAAAGAAAATTTGAAAGTATACACTGTCTTATTTGATTTTTAGAACTACTGGGAAGTCAATAAGGCATGCATGGACTATTTGTAGGCTTGAGAATTTGTATTTCTGGCAAGTTCCCAGGTGGTGCTTACGCTGCTGGTCCCTGGATCATGCCTTGAGAACCAGAGATCTATTAGGATGCTAGCCATTTATCTTAGTCAGAAGACAGAAGCCATATTAGTTATTTGAATAGAGAGAATATAGTACAAGGAATTTTAAACTAGGTATAAAGTTGTTAACCTGAAAGTAAATGAGCTTTAAATATCCATGAGGGTAGCAATTGTGGGAAACACCTACCACCTCCTAGGACTGATAGGAAAAAAAAAAAGGAAAATGCCTGGATTATTAAAACTTCAGAAACTTCGAGAAGCTGAAACTGAGATCTCTGAGGAGAGAGTGCTGTTCTGGTATCCCTTGGGGTAGGAGTGTGATGAAGCTTGTCCTGCAAGTATTGGAAAAACTGCAAAGTGAATTTATCTGCTGCTACGGGAGGTACTGCAGCTGTTGGGGTGGAGATGCAGTGCTTGAGTGATTATCACATGAGCAGAAAGCAAAAAGAAAGAGCAAATCCCTTCTTCCTTCACCAGTGCAGCTTCCTCTGTTGCCCCCTATTTTGCAGAACCTAAGAATGGAAGCAGGTGGCCAAAATGAAATATGGTTTGCAACACCTCAGCTCAAAGGGTGGTGGGTTGGATTTGTTGCTGAGAAATATACAAAAATACTAGAGTACCAGTCCTTTACATGGCTGTGCTTTGTAAGAAGCTGAGTTTTTTGAGATGATTTATTAGGAATCGGCTGAAAACTAGTTCAAAATAATAACTTTGAAAAAGAATAATAAAGTTAAAGGCTAACTACTTGATTTTAAGACTCCTTATAAAATGAAGAGAATCAAGACAGTATAATATTGACATCAAGATAAACAACATATCAATAGAACAGAATAGAGAATCCAGAAATAGATTCACACATACAATGACAACTGATTTTGACAAAGGTGCAAAGGCAATTCAGTGGAGAAAGGATCCATCAACAGACAGTATTAGAAGAGTTAGATTCATATGCAAGGAAAAAAATTTTAAAAACCACTTTGATTTGTACCTTGCATCATTAACTGAAAACGGATCATAACCCTAACTGTAAAACTTAAAACTTCTAGATAATAGGAGAAAATCTTTGTGATCTTAAAGATTTCTTAGATATGCTACCAAGAGCACAGTCTATAAAAAGAAAAAATGATAGATTAGATTTCATTAAAATTAAAAACTTAATCTTCAGGCTGGGCACGGTGGCTCATGCTTGTAATCCTAGCACTTTGGGAGGCCAAGGCGGGAGGATTGCTTGAGCCCAGGAGTTTGAGACCAGCCTGGGCAACATGGTGAGACCTCGCCTCTACAAAAAATACAAAAATTAGACGAGCGTGGTTACATGTACCTGTAGTACAGGCTACTTGGGAGGCTGAGGTGTGAGGATCGCTTGAGCCTGGGAGACAGAGGTTGCAGTGAGCTGAGATCGTACCACTGCACTCCAGCCTGGGCAACAGAATGAGACTGTCTCAAAAGACAACAACAAAAAGCCTTTTGATCTTGAATGTCATTGGTAGGAGACTTTGCTAAAAAGATAAGCCACAGACTGGGAAAAAATATTTGTGGAGCACGTGTCTGATAAAGGACATGCATCCAGAATGCATGAAGAATTTTCAAAATTGAATGATAAGAAAACAAACAACTCAATTAAAAAATGGTCAAAATATTTGAACAAACCCTTCACCAAAGAAGATATACAGATGGAAAATAAGCACATAAAAAGATGATGAACATCATTCATCATCAAAAAGTGCAGGCTCATCATAAACTACAACAAGATATCACTGTATGGAAATTAGAATGTCTAAAATTATAATAAATATACTGACCATACCAAGCGTTGCCTAAAATGTGGAACAATTGTAATTTTCATACACTGCTGATAAGAGTATAAAATAGTACAACTCTTCTGGAAAAGAGATTCGCAGTTTCTTAAAAAGATAGACACATACATCTGCTTTGCAATCTAGCCATTCTACTGCAAGGTATTTTCTCAAGAGAAAAGGAAGTATATGTCCATATAAAGGCTTGCACCTGAATGTTTATATTTACTATTTGTAGCAGCCCTAAACTGGAAATGACCCAAATTCTCATATACAGAAGAATAGATAAACACTCATATCCATATGAATATAGAATCCATATGAATCCAGAGGAATACCTCTCTGCAATGAAAAGGAATGAACACCTGATACATAGCGCAGCATGAATGAGTCTCAAAATAACTGTGCTAAATAATAGAGGCCTGACAAAAGAGTATATACTATATGATTCAATTGATTAAAAACATTCTAGAAAGTATAAACTAATGTTAGTGACAATTTATGTTAATGGTTATGTGGGGATGATGAGGTCAGGGCAGGGCAGGTGGGAATGATAAAAAACAGGGTACAAGGAAACTTAGCGGTGATGAATGTGTTCATTATCTTGATTGTTGTGGTGGTTTTATGGGTATATAGATATGTCAAAACATTGAAACAGTGTGATTTAAGTATTCACAGTTTATTGTATGTCAATGACACCTGATTAAAACTATTTAAAAACTATTTTATTACAACAGTGCTAAATTCAAACGAATAATTCAAATGGGGGATAAGAGGTCGTGTTTAGGTATGTCCACCTCTGCTGTTTGAGAGGTTCAGGGTAAAAATAAAAGTGCAGGTTCATAACCCATTCTCACTCATTTTTCTTCCCATCCTTTCCATTATGTCTCTGTTCAAATGTGACCTTTTCAGAAAGACCATTGCTTAACATAATAGAACATCATCACCCTCTCTCTTATCTTGCTTTATTTTTCTTCACAGCACTTACCAATACCTCATATTATATCACAAAGGTATTTGTTATTCGCCTATAGTCTGTCTCCCCCAGTAAAATTTAAGTTCCATGAGGTCAGGGACTTTGCCTCTTTTATTTAATTATGTGAATATTTATGAGTAAAAGAATGAATAAATGTAAGAATACGTACACGAATGCTTTTGGAGTTACAATTTGTCACACAATATTGTATTGACAGTGGCATCAGTCACTTCACTGTCATATTTGAACCACTACACCTGAGAAAGGAGGTAGTACAGGATTTTTTTTTTTTTTAAATTATACTTTAAGTTCTGGGGTACATGTGCACAATGAGCAGGTTTATTATATAGATATACATGTGCCATGTTGGTTTGCTGCACCCATCAACTCGCCATTTACATCAGGTATTTCTCCTAATGCTATCCCTCCCCCAGCCCCCGGCCATCGCCCTGGCGTGTGATGATTCCCACCCTTTGTGCAAGTGTTCTCATTGTTCAATTCCCACCTATGAGTGAGAACATGTGGTGTTTGGTTTTCTGTCCTTGTGACAGTTTGCTGACAGTGATGGTTTCCAGTTTCATCCACGTCCCTGCAAAGGACATGAATTCATCCTTTTTATGGCTGCATGGTATTCCATGGTGTATATGTGCCACATTTTCTTAATCCATTCTATCATTGATGGACATTTGGGTTGGTTCCAAGTCTTTGCTATTGTGAATAGTGCTGCAATAAACACACATGTACATGTGTCTTTATAGTAGTCTGATTTATAATCCTTTGGGTATATACCCAGTAATGGGATCACTGGGTCAAATGATATTTCTAGTTCTAGATCCTTGAGGAATCGCCACACTGTCTGCCACAATGGTTGAACTAACTTACCCTCCCACCAACAGTGTAAAAGTGTTTCTATTTCTCCACATCCTCTCTAACATCTGTTGTTTTCTGACTTTTTAATGATCGCCATTCTAACTGGTGTGAGATGGTATCTCATTGTGGTTTTGATTTGCATTTCTCTGATGACTAGTGATGATAAGCATTTTTTCGTGTGTCTGTCGGCTGCATAAGTGTCTTCTATTCAGAAGTGTCTGTTCATATCTTTTGCCCACTTTTTGATGTGGTTTGTTTTTTTCTTGTAAATTTGTTTAAGTTCTTTGTAGATTCTGGATATTAGCCCTTTGTCAGATGGGTAGATTGCAAAAATTTTCTCCCATTCTGTATGTTGCCTGTTCACTCTGATGAACAGATGTGGTGCAGAAGCTCTTTAGTTTAATTAGATCCCTTTTGTCAATTTTGGCTTTTCTTGCCATTGCTTATGGTGTTTTAGTCATGAAGTCCTTGCCCATGCCTATGTCCTGAATGGTATTGCCTAGGTTTTCTTCTAGGGTTTTTATGGTTTTAAGACTAACATGAAAGTCTTTAATCCATCTCGAATAAATTTTTGTATAAGGTTTAAGGAAGGGATCCAGTTTCAGCTTTCTACATATGGCTGGCCAGTTTTCCCAGCACCATTTATTAAATAGGGAATCTTTTCCCAATTTCTTGTTTTTGTCAGGTTTGTCAAAGAACAGATGGTTGTAGATGTAGCACAGGAATTTTTATGGGATGGGATTCCATGAACTGGGAACTATCCTGAAGCCTTTTAGGAAATGAAAGTTTCCCTGACTTCAAGCATATTTGCTGCAACCCACCTTGATTCATTATTACAGATTTTGATGGTGACTAACTCCTGTAGTAAAAATAAATACAAGTAGGGGCTGAATAACCTCTGCAGATATTTCTGTTTGTCCTATAAGTTTTCTTTAAATAAGCATAAACTGTCAAAGCAATTACTGATATGTGATCCGTTAGTAATTCCAGAGGATGAACTTGAGTTATTGAAGAGCATACGAGTCATAAGGACCTTACAAATATTTTTGGGCAATCACCTTCAACAATCAGAATCTTGTAACACTTTTTAAAAAAATTGAGACAGGGTATTTCTCTGTCACCCAGGCTGCAGTACAGTGGCATGAACTGTGCTCACTGCAGCCTCGAAATCCCAGACTCAAGCGAATCTCCCACTTCAGCCACCTGAATAGCTGGGACTACATGCGTGCACCACCACACCTGGCTAATTTCTCTATTTTTTGTAGAGATGGGGTTTCACCACGTTGCCCAGGCTGGTCTCGAACTCCTGAGCTCAAGCAGTCTACCCACCTTGGCCTCCCAAAGTGCTGGGATTAAAGGTGCGAGCCACCACGTCTGGCATAACCTTTAAACCAGATTCTTTGTTTGAAGATTGAACAGGGCGATGACAGCCAGTATAAGTTTTCTTTTCACAAATTCTTTATTATTATTATTATTATTATACTTTAAGTTTTATCGCAAGGACAAAAAACCAAACACCGCATGTTCTCACTCATAGGTGGGAATTGAACAATGAGAACACATGGACACAAATTCTTTAAAAAAGTTTTTTTTGTTTCTTTTTCTTTTTATATCTTTTCACAAATTCTTTAGCTGGTGTTATGGTCAATTTATTGTTGGGAACGATGTTGGCATCCTTGTATTTTAGAGCTATGATTTTTGCACCAAAGTATTTTTTTCCTTTAAAAAAACAGGTTTATTAAGGCGTAATTGATATACAAAACTGCACGTATATAATATATACAATTTGATGACTTTGGACATTTGCATACCCCTGGGAAACTATCACCACAATCAAGGTAACGAACTTTTTTTTTTTAATAGAAAAGAAAAGCTGTTTTACTCCTTGAAATTGCCTTTTTTGATGTGTCAAACACAGTGGCCTAATAGCCAGGATATTTTCAGCTCTGTGTCACTGAATTTATTTTACTTTGGAAAGTTGACCTACCCCTGAGCTTACCTATGTCACGCTGCTGAGGTTATTATCTTTGGTTCAACACTGTCATTATGAAATCCACGTGTTTTAGATTAGCCAGAACCCTTGAAAAACATTTAATGTTGCTTCTTCTGTGTTTTTTTTTTCTCTCCTTTAAAAAAAAATCATTTCAATTTTTATTTTAGATTTGGGGTACATGTACAGGTTTGTTACATGGGTATATTACGTGGTGCTGGGGTTTGGGGTACAATTAATCCTGTCACCCAAGTAGTGAGCATGGTACCTAACAGTTTTTCACCCCTTGCCTCCCTTCCCTCCCATCCTTGTCTAGTAGTCCCTAGTGTCTATTGTTGCCATCTTTATGTCCACGAGTACTCAGTGTTTATCTATCACTTATAAGTGAGAACATGCAGTACTTGCTTTTCTTTTTTTTCCCCCAAGACAGAGTCTCTCTCTGTCGACCAAGCTGGAGTGCAGTGGCTCCATCCTGGCCCACTGCAACCTCTGCCTCCTGGGTTCAAGCAATTCTCCTGCCTCAGCCTCCCACGTAGCTGGGGTTACAGGCATGTGCCACCACGCCCGGCTAATTTTTGTATTTTTTGTAGAGACGGGGTTTCATTATGTTGGCCAGGCTGGTCTCGAACTCCTGACCTCAAGTGATCCACCCATCTTGGCCTCCCAAAGTGCTGGGATTACAAGCGTGAGCCACCATACCTGGCTGGTATTTGGTTTTATGTTCCTGCAATAATTTGCTTAGGATGATGGCCTCCAGTTGCATCCATGTTGCTGCAAAGGACATGATTTTTTTCTTCTTTTTTTGGCTGCAGGTACCAAAGTTTGAAATGAAAATGGGGAGTACTTTGAGCCCCCTTAAGTTCCTGTGAATAAGAAGTTCCTCTGCTATAATAGTCCTCTAGAATTCGTATTAATATTAATATTCTGCAAAATCAGAATAGACTGATAGAACAGTAAGCTAGAATGAGCATACTCTCATTTTCTTTCTCAGAATCTCTGTTGCCCAGGCTGGAGTGCAGTGGCCCTATCTCAGCTCACTGCAACCTCCACCTCCTGGGTTAGAGTGATTCTTTTGCCCCAGCTTCCTGACTAGCTGGGATTACAGGTGCGTGTCACCACGCCCAGCTGATTTTTGTATTTTTAGTAGAGACAGGGTTGCACCATGTTGGCCAGGTGGTCTCAAACTCCTGACCTCAGGTGGTCTGCCCCCTTTGGCCTCCCAAAGTACTGGGATTACAGGTGTGAACCACCATGCCTATCCCATACTCTTACTTCCTATGGGGTCCTTGTTGTTATGTTGGTAACCTGAATTGTGATACATTATTTTACAGTTTTTAATATCAGGTTCAATTCAAGATACTCCAAATGTATCTCTGGCCCCCACTTGGATTTAAATGAGTCCTAGGTATGCTTGTGGGTGGTCTGCATAATATGACAAAATATATGACAGCCGTCTTCTTTTTTTAATTATTATACTTTAAGTTCTGGGGTACATGTGTACAACGTGCAGATTTGTTACATAGGTATACATGTGCCATGTTGGTTTGCTGTACTCATCAACTCGTCATTTACATTAGATATATCTCCTAACGCTATCCCTCCCCCAGCCCCCACCTCCCTGACAGGCCCTGGTGTGTGATGTTCCCCTCCCTGTGTCCATGTATCCTCATTATTCAATTCCCACTTATGAGTGAGAACATGCGGTGTTTTGTTTTCTCTTCTTGTGTTACTTTGCTGAGAATGATGGTTTCCAGTTTGATCCATGTCCCTGCAAAGGACATGAACTCATCCTTTTTTTATGGCAGCATAGTATTCTATGGTGTATATGTGCCATATTTTCTTTATCCAGTCTATCATTGATGGGCATTTGGGCTGGTTTCAAGACTTCACTATTGTGAACAGTGCTGCAATAAACATACGTGTGCATGTGTCTTTACAGTAGCATGATTTATAATCTTTTGGGTATATACCCAGTAATGGGATTGCTGGGTCAAATGGTATTTCTAGTTCTAGATCCTTGAGGAGTCGCCACAGTCTTCCACAATGGTTGAACTAATTTACACTCCCACCAACAGTGTAAAAGCATTCCTGTTTCTCCACATCCTCTCCAGCATCTATTGTTTCCCAACTTTTTAATGATTGCAGTTCTAACTGGGCAGCCATCTTCTTAATCTCTCCATGAAAGCAATTCTTTAAGGACTGCTAACTTATACTGACAGATTGTGCGTGTATTGAATCCTTCAAACAGAACACTTCTTTAAACCCAGTCAAAACACTGAAAAACCTGAGATTCCTGTGCAATTAACTACAATTTGATTAGCCTAAATAAGTAGGTAAAGGATGTTTTTCTAACACAAAAACTACCAGGTTCAGAGCCTAAATATTTCACGTTATAATTTGAAATGTTTTCATGGCAATAGTTCTGAGCATACCCAATTAAGTTTACAAGTTTATCATTAGGGAAGAGCTCCTTCCAAAAAGTAGAACCGACATAGAAGAGGGGGCTTTAAACTTGGTTCCACATTAGAATTGGCTGAGGAGCTTTTAGAAAATACTGATGCTCACGTCCATCCCTAGAGTGTCAAATACTTTTTATGCATTGATGATCATCAAGTTTTCATCAATTATTTCATTAAAATGATATATTTTATTGACTAATTTTTTATCCTGAAACATACTTATATTCCTGGGGGTAAATCTTACTTGGTCATGGCATATATTCCTTTTTATATGTAGCTAGATTCAGTTTGGTAGTATTTTATTGAGAATATTTGTGTCTGTATTAATAAGGTACATTGACTGCGGTTTTCTTCCTTTTTTTTTTTTTGAGATGGAGTCTCCCTCTGTTGCCAGGCTGGAGTGCAGTGGCACGGTCTCAGCTCACTTCAGGCTCTGCCTCCTGGGTTCAAATGGTTCTCCTGCCTCAGCCTCCTGAGTAGCTGGGATTACAGGCACTTACCACCATGCCTGGCTAATTTTTTGTATTTGTAGTAGAGATGGGGTTTCACCATGTTGGCCAGGCTGGTCTCGAACTCCTGACCTTGTGATCTGCCCAGCTTGGCCTCCCAAAGCACTGGGATTACAGGTGTGAGTCACTGCACCTGGCCAAAGTTTTCATGTGATGTCTTTGGTTTTGGTATCAGGGTGTTAATGACCTCATAGAATATGTTTTGAAGTGTTCGCTACTCTATTTTTTTTTTGAGACTGAGTCTCACTGTCACCCAGGCTGGAGTGCAGTGTCGGCTCACTTCAAGCACTGCCTCTCGGGTTCACGCCATTCTCCTGCCTCAGCCTCCGGAGTAGCTGGGACTACAGGTGCCCGCCACCACGCCGGCTAATTTTTTTGTATTTTAGTGAAGACAAGTTTTCACCGTGTTAGCCAGGATGGTCTGGATCTCCTGACCTCGTGATCCGCCTGCTTTCGCCTCCCAAAGTGCTGGGATTACAGGCGTCAGCCACCGCACCCAGCCTTGCTCCCTACTCTTATTTTTCAGAAAAGTGTGTGAAGAATTCATGTTTTTTTTTTTTTGTTTTTTTTTTGTTTTTTTTTT
>NW_026652283.1:106255296-106306254 GCF_009828535.3 Hylobates moloch
CCCAGGCTGGAGTGCAGTGGCGTGATCTTGGCTCACTGCAAGCTCCACCTCCCGGGTTCAGGCCATTCTCCTGCCTCAGCCTTCTGAGTAGCTGGGACTACAGGCACCGGCCACCACGCCCAGCTAATTTTTTGTATTTTTAGTAGAGATGGGGTTTCACTGTGTTAGCCAGGATGGTCTTGACCTCCTGACCTTGTAATCCGCCCGCTTCAGCCTCCCAAAGTGCTGGGATTACAGGCGTGAGCTACCTCGTCCAGCCATGTTAGTTCTTCTTTAATATTTGGTAGAATTTACTACTGAAGCTGTCTTGTCCTGAGTTTTCCTTGTAGGAACATTTTTGATTACTAATCTAATCTTTTTAGTTGTTATAGTTTCATTTGCATTTTCTATTTCTTCTTGAGTCAGTTTTGTTGTTTCTGTCTTCCTAGAAATTTATTTATTTTATCTAGCTTATCTAATTTGTTGGCATAAAATTGCTCATAGAATTCCCTTAAAATTCTTTTTATTTCTGCAAAGTCAGTAGTAATGTACTTTCTTTCATTCTGGAATTTATTAATTTGAGTCTTCTCTCTGTTATTCGTGGTCAATCTATGTAAAAGCTTGTCAGTTTTTTTTTTTTTATCAAGGAAGTAACTTTCGTTTTATTTCTTGTATTGTTTCTCTAGCCTCTATTTTATTTATGTCTGTTCTAATCTTTCTTACTTCCTCTATTTTGCTTTTCTATACCTCTTTTATTAAGTTTTCTAAAATTAGGTACTAGTGTTGATTTTTATTAAATGCTCTTTGGGGGCATCTATGTAGGTCCTATGATTTATCTTACTGGTCTATTAGTATAAATTTATTAATAGATTTCCTAATATTAATTAATGTATTCCTGGATTTCTACTAGATTATTGTGACATAAAAGGAAAGAGAATATTGGTTATCTTAAATACCTTTTGTATTTATCAAATATTTGTAGTTAGTATATATTATTTAAATGATTAGAAACATACGATTTATATTTTATGTTTAAAAATGATAAAGCTATAGGAAAATAATGTTAAGTATCTGATCTGAGTGTGGAAAAATTTGATAAAATTGAAGAACATGGAGAAAATCTTAAAGCATTTTATTACATATAAAAACTCTGTGTGTCAAGATATAATAAAAACTGTGAAAATATGCATGTAACAAACAAAAATAGCAAAAAACACAAATTCTTACTCAGTAGGAGCTCCTTAAATGGGAAAGGTCCAAAACCATCTTAGTATATAAATAAGCTAATTAACAGAAAAGACAATCTAAAGCAAAAGAAATGGAAAGCACTAATATAATACATATTTGGAAAGTTGTTACCAGCATTATAGACATTTAAATTAAGTTGAGTTGTTACGTTCATCTAAGAAATCAGCCCAAGATTTTAAAAATGGATGTTTCTCAAATGTTGGTGACAGTGCAGTTTGAGAGGGAAACTCACATATTATTGCTTTAAGTGTAGGTGATATAAGCTCTTTGGAAAGCAATATGGCACTATGCCAAGGGCCTTAAAATGTTCATACATTGTGACTAAATAAGGAAAAAAAAGCTGAAAAAATATAGAATGATTTAGGGACAAAGAAGTTCAACTGAGTAGTGATTTTAATGGCTAAATGTGGTAAACATATATATGTTCATAATTAGCACATTAATAAGATTCAATGTCTTACAGCTATTAATATTATAAAACATTTTTACTGTGCAGAAGCTCTTTAGTTTAATTAGATCCCATTTGTCAATTTTGGCTTTTGTTGACATTGCTTTTGGTGTTTTAGATATGAAGTCCTTGCCCACGCCTATGTCCTGAATGGTATTGCCTAGATTTTCTTGTAGGATTTTAATGGTTTTAGGTCTAACATATAAGTCTTTAATCCATCTTGAATTAATTTTTGTATAAGGTGTAAGGAAGGGATCCAGTTGCAGCTTTCTACATATGGCTAGCCAGTTTTCCCAGCACCATTTATTAAATAGGGAATCCTTTCCCCATTTCTTGTTTTTGTCAGGTTTGTCAAAGATCAGATAGTTGTAGATATGTGGCATTATTTCTGAGGGCTCTGTTCTGTTCCATTGATCTATGTCTCTGTTTTGGTACCAGTACCATACTGTTTTGGTTACTGTAGCCTTGTAGTATAGTTTGAAGTCAGGTAGCGTGATGCCTCCAGCTTTGTTCTTTTGGCTTAGGATTGACTTGGCGATGCGGGCTCTTTTTTGGTTCTATATGAACTTGAAAGTAGTTTTTTCCAATTCTGTGAAGAAAGACATTGGTAGCTTGATGGGGATGGCATTGAATCTATAAATGACCTTGGGCAGTATGGCCATTTTCACGATATTGATTCTTCCAACCCATGAGCATGGAATGTTCTTCCATTTGTTTGTATCTTCTTTTATTTCACTGAGCAGTGGTTTGTAGTTCTCCTTGAAGAGGTCCTTCACATCCCTTGTAAGTTGGATTCCTAGGTGTTTTATTCTCTTTGAAGCAATTGTGAATGGGAGTTCACTCATGATTTGGCTCTCTGTTTGTCTGTGATTGGTGTACAAGAATGCTTGTGATTTTTGTACATTGATTTTGTATCCTGAGACTTTGCTGAAGTTGCTAACCAGCTTAAGGAGATTTTGGGCTGAGATAATGAGGTTTTCTAGATATACAATCATGTCATCTGCAAACAGGGACAATTTGACTTCCTGTTTTCCTAATTGAATACCCTTTATTTCCTTCTCCTGCCTGATTGCCCTGGCCAGAACTTCCAGCACTATGTTGAATAGGAGTGGTGAGAGAGGGCATCCCTGTCTTGTGCCAGTTTTCAAAGGGAATGCAATACCATAGAAAGATACAGCTAATAGAATATTATATCAAAAAGGAGGATATAAATTTTGTTCAGTTAAGTTAAAAATTTGTCAAAAATGCAAAAAAAAATATATAAGATAAAATAAGGAAAGAAACATGAAGTCTAAAAAATCCTCTCTGGAAAATGGAATAGGTCTAGAGACTTTTATTTTTTTAAGAGGCATCTGTCATAATTTATTTAATTTATTCTATTTATTTGGTTCATTCAGATTTTCTCTTTTTGAGTCAACTACATATATTTCTGGAAAATTATGTATTTTCTTAAGCTTTTCAATTGTATTAGCTTTGGATTGGATAAAATTTGCTTAGATTTAAACAAAACATTTACAGTTTTTACATTCCCTACATTACTTGTAAATGGTATGTCTGATTTTGCTGTCTTTTGTGTTGGTTTGCTTAATTATCTTGTCAGAGTTTGGACTATCTTATTGATTTTTATATTTAAAACTAAAACTCTTAGATTTACTTGTAAGTTCTGTTATCTGTCTTTTTCCTTAGTTATTTTATATGTATTTTTATGTTCAATATTCTTTTCCTCTTGCCTTCCTTATGAATTCTTTTTCCTGTAGGTTTTTTTTCCCTTACTTTCTTGATTTGAATGCGTTTTCTTTTTTTAAAATAAAGTATTTATAGAACGATGGCTTTAATTCTTACCACAACCATGATTAAATCCCATAAGTTTTTATATATTCAATTCTCGTTTCCATAAACTATAAATATTTTAGAATTGTCTGTTTAGAATTGTAGAAATATCTAGAATTGGGTAGCTTTCTTCCCTTGACTTCTGGTTACTGGTAATTATTTTCTTCATCTCTCTTGTCTCCCTTACGCCTTTTCCTCCTTGTTGTCATTAGAAAATAGGGTATAACACAGGCAGTTTCAGGAAATAGTTTTGCTAGGTGGTGATAGTGATGGGTGTTAGGAGTGTGGCTGGATAATTCTTAGGTCTATGATGCCCCTGACTGAGCTAATGGGGAATGGTGAAGGTGAGTCAGAAGTTTTCTCTTCTTCGGAGCTAGCATGCTCTTCTGGATTAGCTGGTGCAGTGAGCTGTGGCTGCATTTTGCACTCCAGCCTGCTACTGCTTCATTTAGTGGAAATATCTCTATATTATGAAACATAATCTTTTAAGCTAGAGCAGTTGTGTGTGTGTGTGGAGGGTGGAGTTTGTTGGTAGGGGGTGGGTGTATTTCCGCAGGTACTTGGAAGAAGACATTCCAGGTATTGTAGGTGCTATGGTTTGAATGTGTGCCCTCAAATTCAAGGGTTGCCAATGTGGTAATATTAAGAAGCAGGGCCTCTAAGAGGTTATTAGGTCATAAGGAGTCTTCCCCTCATGAATAGGACTAAAGCCCCTTTAAAAGAGGATCATGCAGGCCGGGCGTGGTGGCTTACACCTGTAATCCCAGCACTTTGGAAGGCCGAGGCGGGCAGATCACGAGGTCAAGAGGTCGAGACCATCTTGGCCAACATGGTGAAACCCCATCTCTACTAAAAATACAAAAACTAGCTAGGTGAGGTGGCGCACGCCTGTAGTACCAGCTACTTGGGAGCCTGAGGCAGAGGAGAATTGCTTGAATCCTGGAGGCGGAGGTTGCAGTGAGCTGAGATCGTGCTGCTGCACTCCAGTTTAAAAAAAAAAAAAAGGCTCATTCAGCTCCCTTGATCTTCTGTTTTTCTGACATACGAGGATTCAGTGTTTCTTCCCTCTATAGGATGCAGCAATAAATTGCCATCTTGGAAGCAGAGAGCAGCCCTCACCAGACATTCAACCTGTCAGTGCCTTGATCTTGGACTTCCTGGCCTCTTGAACTGTGAGAAATAAATTTCTGTTCTTTATAAATTATGCAGGTGGTGGTATCTGTTATGGCATCACAAATGGACTAAGACAGTCAGATAACTTTTTATTCTTAGCCTCCTTTTAAAAGTCAGGTGTCCTCAGAAAATGCTACTTTGGTAGTGGTGAAATAGGCAAAAAGCCCTAAGAACCGGTCCTTTATCACAGTCCAAATTACCTACCTGCAGATGACATTAGAGTTAGTATCTCCTATTCAGATTCCATTGCTAAGCTCTAGAGGCCTCCCCTTGAATTTTCTATGTGTCCTTCAAACTCAGCGTAGTAAACCCAGAACCCATCATCTTTCTTCCTGAGCTCCCTTCTTTGTCTCTATTTTTCATTTTGGTAACTTGCACAGCCATTTAACCAGTTGCCAACTCAGAATCATCCCACATCCTTCACTTCTGGGTTATGCAGAATCTCAATATATTTGGACATTATCCCCTTGTCTCCATCCTCACAGCCATTGCCTTGGTGAGGCTTTACTTGTCTGAATTATTATTATTGTTTTTAGAGTTATAGTCCAATCTTTATTTAAAAATCTGATGTGCCAGCTTAATATTTTCCACCAACTCAGGGTAGCTGAAATTCTCACAAGCTTCACAATCTTCTGTTCAGATGCTGCCTTTATAGGTGCCTTAGCAGCAGCCAGTGCAGTCTTTTTAGATGCGTGCTTAGCCTTTTGTGCTTCCTTAGCAGCCCTGATAGCTTGTTCTGGCGTTGAGCCATTCTAACTTCAGGTTTCTGATTCCTCTTGGCCATGATGTCAGCAAGAGACGCACCCGTAATGGCTATCTGGAATTTGACTGCTCGGCGGGTTCTTTTCTTTTGAATTTCTTCCGACTGTCCCTTTTTGTGCTTCCTTCTGTAGAGGATAGTCCAGTTTATTTGCTGAGGATTCTTCTTGGAAATAAATGCATTAAACTGAAAAACCTTCTCGTCTATCCTGGTGTAGCGCCTCCCGTGTCCGGGGTAGATCTTGTACTCGCTGAAACTGCACGGCTTGACCTTCAACTGCTCTAACTTAAAAGCGGCGACTCCACGGGAGGAGCAAAGATGGTGAAGAGAACCACTTGTCTGAATTATGATGACAGCCTCCTGCCCGGCTTCTCGCCTCTCATTTGGTCCCACAAAGCTACTAAAGGGGTCTTTCTAAAAGTGCAAATTGGATTTCATTCCTTCACTCCACTTGGCTTTCAGGATGAAGTTCACATTTCTCAGCTTAGAACAAGGCCCTACAGGGATTTGCCTTTGCTTGCCTCTGTCTGCAGAGCTCACCACTTTCCATCTTACATGATTCGCTTTAGTCAGATAGAACCACCTAAGGTCACTGAAGGCATTATTACATTTTGAGTATTAATACAAAACACCTTTATTTTGAAATAATTTTAAACTTACATAAAAATTGCAAGATTACTATAAAAAACCCTCATATACTTTTCACCTAGATTCACCAATTGTTAACATTTTACCACATCTTTTTTTATCATTCTATCTATCTATTTAATCAATCAATCATCATCTCTCTAGTATTTGTTTTCTGAACCATTTGAGAGTAAGTTGTAGACATTATGTCTCTGTATTTCTAAATTCTTCAGTGTGTATTTCCCAAGAACAAAAGCATTCAGTTATATTATACAAACACAGGTAAGTTATCACAATCAAGAAATGTAACATTGCTAAAACAGTATTACCTACTTTATAGATCTTATGATTTGTGTGTGTGTGTGTGTGTGTGCACGCACACACATCACTCAGGGATCACCACTTCTATGTAATTGTCATGCCCCTGTGGTCTCTCGTAATCTGGACATTTGGGGTTTTTTTAATACCTCGATGGCTTCTCCCAGTCACTTGTATGCCTAGGATACTTTCTTCTTTCTTCATCAAGTTCTTACTTTTTCAAAAGTAGCGCTTATAACCACTTGCCCAGGCATGCTTTGCCAGACCTTGCAATATGATTTTCTTAAATTTCCTGTTGCATCACATGAAAACCTTCATCATTGCTAATCATACTGCTTTTCTCATCTGATTTGTAAGCCACTTGAGGATGCGGATCAGGCCTTTTTTAACTTTTTATCACCATTGCCCAGCAAAGTACTCCACATAAAGTTTCAGCTCAATATATGTACTTTAAATATTTTGATAGGTGACTGTTCCCATGAATGAGTGTTTAACATTTAGGGGTTAATACCACTGATATCCAAAGAGTTTCTTCAGATAGATTAAAGTGTGGGGAAATGGGCTGATGGGAGTATGAATTGCTGTCACCTAATGAGAAGGCAACTGGCAGTATCTTAAAAAATTAAAAAATTAAAAAATTAAAAAATGCTGTTTAAGGGACTATATCCTGTGATGAAACAAGTACTAGTACCTAAGAACATAAGTGCAAGGAAGTTTCTCATAACAGTTTTATTGTAATAAAACAGACTAGAAACAATTTGAATGTTCATCACTAGAAGCATATTTGAATATATTGTGGAATATTCATACAGTTAAAAAGAAATGAATATTGTAGTATATCTGTACAATACAATGGATAAACTACCGCTATTATACTGAATAAAAGAAGCCAAACACCAAAGAATGCAAACTTTATAATTTGTTTGTAGGAAATCATAAAGCACACAAAATTAGATCTGTGGCTGATCTACAGTTTGGGGACTTGTTTGACTAGAAAGAGGCATGAGAGAACTTTCTGGATGGTGGAAATGTTCCATATGTTGATATGGGTATCAGTCAGTTGTGTGGGTATACGTTAAAACTGATGAAATTGTACACTTAAGGTCTGTGTCTCAATAATGTTGTTAAGCCTGGGCAATGTAGTGAGATGCTGTCTCTGCTAAAAAGAAAACAAATATTAGCTGGGCATGTTGGTGCACGTCTGTAGTCCTAGCTACTTGGGAGGCTGAGGTGGGAGGATCACTTGAGCCCAGGAGTTCAGGGCTATAGTGAGCTATGATCACACCACTGCCCTCCAGCCTGGGTGATGAAGTAAGGCAATCTCTAAATAATAATAATCATAATAACAACAACAACGTTGTTAATAAGAAATGTGCATAGACTCTAAGTTAATTGCTCTGTTTTGAGGGCTATATCACAATAAACTATAGCCCCAATTACCTGTACATAAGAATATGTGTACAAGAAAGTTGCTGTAATAGTATGTATTGTAGTAAAGCATCCAGCAAAAACTTGAAAATATCCAAAATGTTCATCTCTAGAGAAATAAATATATTTCGATATAGTTATAATGGAAAATGATGTAACTACTTAGAAGATAAGTCAACCTAAATGTATTGATCTGGAGGGGTGTGCATGATATATTCTGAATAAAAAAATACAAATTAAGTACAGAAACTTCTGTCCTTATGGAGTTGGGGTGCACCTCCCTCCTCACTTGTGGATGAGTGCTTGCTTGCCAATGTGGAAACCCCCTGAGGGCAGTAGGACTGAAGGTTCCAATCCTCTAATCTCATGGTTGGTTCCCTTGGCAACCAGCCTCCATCCTGAGGTAATCTAGGGGCTCCCAGCCACCAGTCATCTCATTAGAACACAAAAGATACTATTTTTCTTTTTTTTTACAAGACAGGATACTCTGTTGCCCATGCTGGAGCACAGTGGCATGACCACGGCTCACTGCAGCCTCGACCTCCTGATCAGGCGATCCTCCTGCCTCAGCCTCCCGAGTAGCTGGGACTGCAGGCGAGCAGCCACCACACCTGGCTAACAAAAGATACTCTTATCTCTTGGGAATTCTAAGGATTTTGAATGCTTAAGTCAGGAAATGGGGAAGAAGACCAAATATGCATTTCATAATATCACACAAGGAAACATGGGGAAGTAATAGAAGTCTGAAATAAAACTAGTTGGGGAAACTACATTTATTATTGGAGTATATAGTTTGTTTGACTTGATTCCACTATTTCCATTCCGACCATCCTTTGCCTTTTTGTCCTTTATCTAATTGTCCTTTGTTGAATAAAATTGTTAAATGAATAATATGGATGAGTGATATCTGTGCCCCTGAAAAAAAATCACCTGAAGAACATTACACTGTGGTTCCATTGAAGTTAAGCATGTGAGTAAATTAGTAGTTTAAGAGCGGTGAGCCACCAATTTAGCAAATTTAACATTTGGCAAATATGATTTATGTTGTGGGGATGAGGCAGAGATGTTTTTATGTGTCCTGTGTTTATTTAACCAAATATTGTTTTGAGGGGTGCACAATTATGATGTACACAGAAAGGACAAAGTGGAAACAAATGTTTGTGTGGTTGGGCTTGTCCTTCTGGCTAAACCAGTCCACAGACCAACACACACCCAAGCTGCCTCCTGTTTCTATGGAGGCAGGGTGCTATAGGAGAAAGAGATGAAAACAAACAATGAAAATGAAAGAAAAAGCCTCGGCTTCAGGGTGGGAGAAGCAGGGATTTGAATGACAGTTCACTTAAGAGTATACCATGTGTAACTTCTCTAAGCCCCCTTTTCTTCATGCTGAGGGGATTGTGAGGTTTGCTGTATTTAAAAAGACCTCACCGTGCCTGACATGTATTAGGGTCATTGAACATATTAACATATCTTCCTTCCTGGTTGCAATGTCATATTTTTACCTGCCCAGCAGCATCCTGGTATTTTTGTTTTGGAAATCCCAGTATTAGAAGTGACATTGGCTCAGAAACAAAGGGATTTATCAGCGACATTAGGCAACTTTCCGTATTTCAGCTATGTTTGACACCTCTGCTCCTCTCAATAAACTGGAACTTCCCATCATGAAGTTGGCTTTCCTCTGCCCCCACTTCTACCTTTTTTCGTTGTGTCATACAGTTTTAGCGGGATAAGATCCTTAAGTCTGCATTTGTGATAAAGGAGGCAGCAGCTTCTACCAAAGTGGCTTTCTCTATGTGTGTTGAGTCCGCCTGACTGATAACAGATCAGAAACAGCAAGTGGCCTTTGAAATTGAAGCGCTGACTGTAGTGGGGAAAATGAAAGGATCTTATGTTTTTGATCAAAGGATGATATCTTCCAGCTTGGAAAAGGGGGTTATTCTGCCTGCCAAGGTCTATGATACTCTGTTACTTACTTACCCTAGGGAAGAAGATTCAATTTCATGGCTATTATATTGCTACATAGTTTAAAAATATATTTATAGCTATACAACTTTTTTAGCCATTTTACTTTCCCTTTCTAACTCCTGTCTTCAGTCTGGCCACTAGGTAAATTGCTTTGTGATTCTTAACCTAAATGGCAATTAAACAATCCTCTGGATCCTGGATCTTACTGAATATTCACTACTAAAGAGATGACAAAATTTCAATGAAGGAGGGGAATTAAATGAAGACAAGGATGCCATGTTGAATGTAGGTACTTAATGGGAAAATCTCTGGTGTCATTCCTTAGGACATGGTTTTGTATTAGTAATAAAACTGGCTAAGGGAAAGGTGTGGGTGTGGAAAGGTCAAGGGCAGGGCCAAAGTGAGTCTGTGATGACTGTGTTAACCCATGGGTGTCTGAATCTGAGGTGAGATTCAACAGAATGAAGAGAAAGGGGAAGGTCTGAAAGGGGTCTGAGGTAGTAGACTGGAAAGAAGACTGGATATGAGGACTGCAATATTGAAAATTAGACAACGGATGGACAGACAGAAGACAACCAGGGATTAATTCCCAAACAAAGACTATATTCTATTCTGAGTAGCTTAAGTACCTTGTGGGGGAAGATGTTAAATCCTATTGATATCAAATTATGCCAGTTTCTGGCTTACCAATCATGAATGCTGAATCTGCATGCACCCAACATATTTGTGCGAGTGTATACATACATTGCATATATAAATACACACTCATGGAGATTTATATTGTCTTATTTCAATATAGGTCTGGCTTCTACTTGTCAGTCCTGTTATTTGTTCCTTCAAACTACCTAAGATAAACCAAACAACAGGTAATTTATGTTTCTCCTTAAATACTTAATCTCCATACATATTATCAGTTCACTCTCATTCATCCTACCAGTGACTGCACTGTCCAATATGGCAGACACTGAGCACTTGAAATATGGGTAGTCTAAATGGAGATATACTATAAGTTTAAAATATATGATGAATTTCTAAGACAAAAAGGGCATGTAAAAGATTGTCAAAATTGATATGTGATATAATATTGAAATTATATTTTTGACAGGATGGGCTTAGTTATAATTTTACCTGTTTCTTTTTGTGATTTAAATGTGGCTGTTAGAAAATTTAAAATTATATATATGCCTCACATTCGTGGCTTATGTTGTATTTCTATCGAACAGCACTTTCGGAGACCTTCTCACTTCTTCCTTTAAGTAAAAAAATTGGAATGATCCAGAGTGAGTTCCCTGATGGCTTACCCCAGTTTTCATGTTGACATGCCATCTACCTGTATCTATCCTCTCATAGATGGTATCATGGAGTGGTTAAGAGCTCAGTGCTAGAAGTAGATTGCCTGGCTTCAAGCTTGGGATTTGTCACTTGCTACCTGTCTGGCCTTGGGCAAGTTGCTTTATCTCTGAGAGATATATCATCTGTAAAGTAAGATATAATAATAGAATAATTACAGAATACTACTTCATAGAATTATGAGTATTAATAGACTCCATATATGGAAGACACTCTTAACTATGTGTAGCTCAAAGAAAATACTCAAGGTTAGCTGCGTTATTGTTCCTTAAGAATCTCAGCAGAAGACATACTTTTACCCTTCACTTTCTGGAGGATTTCAATGGTTTTTCAGTTTTCCCCAACTGGAGTCTGAAGTGAGAGAGGAACAAGAGAATTGAGGGTGTGTGCAAGGGAGTGATTTAAATGATAGAAGATAAAAATCTTAGTATGGTTGGGAAAGAAAAATGACAACATGAGGTAGATGAGGTTCTGATGGAGTTGAAGCACTGTTGGAATTGGACTAAAAGTGAGCTGGAAAGATGGAAAGTGGCTGTGAGAGTGAGATGCTTGGAATTGTCATCATGGAGGTGATGAGTTATTGGTAATGACAAGATCCAGAATGTGACCATGGAAGTAAGTGCTGAGGTAGGGGGGATGATAAGATCATTGGGGAAAAGGAGATCAAGGAGCTGAGAAACCAGGTTATTGAAAAGATCATCAGTGTAAATATGGAAATCCTGAAGAATTGGGACAGTAGTATTGTGAACCAGAGATAATATCTTCAAGGAGTGGGTAAGAGTGATTTGGAGGTGGGTAAATGACTATTATAAGAAGAATAAATGGATGTTAGAAGGTGATGAGATTCAAAGCTGGGAGTTTTCAGAAGAAGAGAGGAGAGAATGGGCTGGAAATAGCAATGAGGAGCATGAGGGATACCTACTCCAACTTCATGCCCAGTGGTATGAGGCTCACCATTTAAGAGATTCCGAACTAGAGCCTTCAATTGCAACAGTAAAGTGAAGCAAATATTAAGAGATGAGATTGAGGTTTTAGGGATTTTGCTGATGATGGTTCATAAATTCCAGAGGGCCCAGTAGATGTGTTGTCAGGAGTTGGGGAAAGGAGGAAGGCAGGGTTACATAGAACTGTGGGGGGACTAGAGTCCTTGGATGAAGAAATAAAGGCATGAGAAAAGTGGTGTTGATAGTCACCATCAAGATAATAGTTTGAGGCTGTGAATTTCTAGAAGGAGGCAGAATGTGGCCAGAAACAGAGTTCAGGGGCTTCCATCGGACCCTGCTGATAAAGAGATGAGGCCAGTGGAGGAGAAAACAGAGCCAGTGAGAATAAATTGAGTGAGCAGGAGCAAATGAGCCAGCTTACACACAGGAGCCGTTACCTCAAGATGCTACTGAGAAGGGTCAGAGAGAGGAGAACCTGGCAGTAACTGGACTTTTTATTAGGATGGTGGTTTGCAAAATTTAGCACACATCAGAATCACCTGGAGGCTTTGTTAATACCCACATCGCTGGGCCCTACCTGCAGAATTATTGATTCAGTGGGTCTGGGATAGGGCTGAAGTATTTGCATGTTTAACAAGTTCCCAGGTAATACTGATACTACTAATCCCAGGACAGCACTATGAGAAGCACTGTTCCATTCTAGGGGTGTTCTCAAGGATGTGGCCCTATGACAGAGCAGTTGAAATCTCTACAAGAGGAGGTTGATTGCCTCCTTCATAAGCTCATTGGCCCTAAGGTGCAGAATACATGAAAACAGTTGCCAATACTGATCTGATGGAGCTGCAACTCTAGCCCCTTGCCTGGCCAGATCTATTGTTTCCTAGGAAAGGCAGCCAACATGTGAACAACTGCTTACTCATTTGCAGTAGCTGAGATGAACACGAGGTTAGCTAGTCAGTCTGATTAAGGGAAGGTGGTAGCTCGGTGGTCATTTGGATATCCAGTATTTACCCTGGGCACATTTCAGAACAGATCTATGCCCAGGAGAATAGCTCCAGGTGTCCTGATTGGAGGCTCAGGTTAATAATTTTCTTCTCTTAGTCAGGATTGGTTCAGATGATGAGCAGAAAACAGAGTAGTCAGCAAAGGCTCCAACGCTGAGAAGAGCCAGGGGCAGCTTAACAACACTCATATGCCCACATTCCTTCCTCTTGCTCACTCTCTCCTACCTGGCTCCTAGCAGTGAGTCTGGTTACCTCCAGACTCTTGTACTGGTTCCTCTGCTCTACTCCAAATTCCTTCCCTCATTTTCACAGCTTCAAAATTTTGCTCTCCTGACTTTTCTTTTTCTCTCTACCCATGCACATGTTAAATTCTCCCCATCCTAAATAATCAAATTCCATGAATCTCTCAAACTATTGCTCTCACTTGCATCTTCATGTTTCCATTCAGACTTCTGTCCATGAGGAAGGCTTACATTTTTCTTTTCTTTAATAAAGACAAAGACTCAGGCTCTTTTTGGTCAAAATATATTTTGAGAGAAAGGCCCAACTCCTGTAGCAGTGAGGGTGCCAAATGTTGGCTTGGAATGGCTGTAGTCTCTCTATAATTTCCATCAGTCTCCCAAAGCCACCCCACTTAAACATGCAATCAAATACAAAGAGTGATTTTGCTATGCAATAAACTTGTAAAACAAATTCCTTTGCCCCTACTTATAAGCAGATTGCACCCCTAAGCACCTCTAGGGAGAAATTCAGGGGATTTTACAAACCTTTATGTGGCTTAGGGATGTCCCCTCAGTCTCATTTGGAGGCTGAGAGTTTCAAGTCTAGATCTTGGATGTCCAGTGCATGTCCCAGGGACCAGTGCTTCTTAGTGCAACAATTGATTAGGCCACTAGAGATATCCCACTGATTTCTGAATCTTCTATACCCAGGGTTTCCCAAACTTTCCTGATGGTAAGGATGATCTGGATGCTTATTAAAAACAAACAAGCTTGATACCTGTCCTGTAATTCAAATTCAGTAAATCTGGGCCAGGTCTCAGGAATCCTGCTTTTAACAAGTATCCCAAGTGGGATTTTGGGAATGTCTTACAGCATTTAGGACAATATCTGGTATCTGGTATACCAGATATATAAATATTTGGTAAAATAACTGTACTCAATAAATATTTGCTGAATGGAATTTAATTTGCTTGTGTACATTATACTACTTTGCTTCATAGTGACTTCCACTTTGATACTTTTAGTGAATCTTGTCTGTTTTAAATAGTCATACCACTATGACCCTTCTAAGCATGCTATCCCTGCAAATTCTATCAACTTGAGTATTAGAATTCAGTATTCATTTTTACTTTTTATTTTTTAAATATTTTTTATTATTATTATACTTTAAGTATTAGGGTACATGTGCACAATGTGCAGGTTTGTTACATATGTATACATGTGCCATGTTGGTGTGCTGCACCCATTAACTCGTCATTTAGCATTAGGTATATCTCCTCATGCTATCCCTCCCTCCTCCCTCCACCCCACAACAGTCCCCGGTGTGTGATGTTCCCCTTCCTGTGTCCATGTGTTCTCATTGTTCAATTCCCACCTATGAGTGAGAACATGTGGTGTTTGGTTTTTGGTCCTTGCGATAGTTTACTGAGAATGATTGTTTCCAGCTTCACCCATGTCCCTACAAAGGACACGAACTCATCATTTTTTATGGCTGCATAGTATTCCATGGTGTATATGTGCCACATTTTCTTAATCCAGTCTATCGTTGTTGGACATTTGGGTTGGTTCCAAGTCTTTGCTATTGTGAATAGTGCCGCAGTAAACATATGTGTGCATGTGTCTTTATAGCAGCATGATTTATAATCCTTTGGATATATACCCAGTAATGGGATGGCTGGGTCAAATGGTATTTCTAGTTCTAGATCCCTGAGGAATCGCCACACTGACTTCCACAGTGGTTGAACTAGTTTACAGTCCCACCAACAGTGTAAAAGTGTTCCTATTTCTCCACATCCTCTCCAGCACCTGTTGTTTCCTGACTTTTTAATGATGGCCATTGTAACCACAGATGGTATCTCACTGTGGTTTTGATTTGCATTTCTCTGATGGCCAGTGATGATGAGCATTTTTTCATGTGTTTTTTGGCTGCATAAATGTCTTCTTTTGAGAAGTGTCTGTTCATATCCTTTGCCCACTTTTTGATGGGGTTGTTTGTTTTTTTCTTGTAAATTTGTTTGAGTTCATTGTAGATCTGGATATTAGCCCTTTGTCAGATGAGTAGGTTGCAAAAATTTTCTCCCATTCTATAACTTGCCTGTTCACTCTGATGGTAGTTTCTTTTGCTGTGCAGAAGCTCTTTAGTTTAATTAGATCCCGTTTGTCAATTTTGGCTTTTGTTGACATTGCTTTTGTTGTTTTAGACATGAAGTCCTTGCCCATGCCTATGTCCTGAATGGTATTGCCTAGGTTTTCTTCTCGGGTTTTTTGGTTTTAGGTCTAATATGTAAGTTTTTAATCTATCTTGAATTAATTTTTGTATAAAGTATAAGGAAGGGATCCAGTTTCAGCTTTCTACATGTGGCTAGCCAGTTTTCCCAGCACCATTTATTAAATAGGGAATCCTTTCCCTATTGCTTGTTTTTGTCAGGTTTGTCAAAGATCAGATAGTTGTAGATGTGTATCATTATTTCTGAGGGCTCTGTTCTGTTCCATTGGTCTATATCTCTGTTTTGGCACCAGTACCATACTGTTTTGGTTACTATAGCCTTGTAGTATAGTTTGAAGTCAGGTAGCGTGATGCCTCCAGCTTTGTTCTTTTGGCTTAGGATTGACTTGGTGATGTGGGCTCTTTTTTGGTTCTATATGAAGTTTAAAGTAGTTTTTTCCAATTCTGTGAAGAAAGTCATTGGTAGCTTGATGGGGATGCCATTGAATCTGTAAATTACCTTGGGCAATATGGCCATTTTCACGATATTTATTCTTCCTACCCATGAGCATGGAATGTTCTTCCATTTGTTTGTATCCTCTTTTATTTCACTGAGCAGTGGTTTGTAGTTCTCCTTGAAGAGGTCCTTCACATCCCTTGTAAGTTGGATTCCTAGGTATTTTATTCTCTGTGAAGCAATTGTGAATGGGAGTTCAATCATGATTTGGCTCTCCGTTTGTCTGTGATTGGTGTATAAGAATGCTTGTGATTTTTGCATAATGATTTTGTATCCTGAGACTTTGCTGAAGTTGCTTATCAGCTTAAGGAGATTTTGGGCTGAGATGATGGCGATTTCTAGATACACAGTCATGTCATCTGCAAACAGGGACAATTTGACTTCCTCTTTTCCTAATTGAATGCCCTTTATTTCCTTTTCCTGCCTGATTGCCCTGGCCAGAACTTCCAACACTATGTTGAATAGGAGTGGTAAGAGAGGGCATCCCTGTCTTGTGCCAGTTTTCAAAGGGAATTCTTCCAGTTTTTCTCCATTCAGTATGATATTGGCTGTGGGTTTACCATAGATAGCTCTTATTATTTTGAGATATGTCCCATTGATACCTAATTTATTGAGAGTTTTTAGCATGAAGTATTGTTGAATTTTGTCAAATGCCTTTTCTGTATCTGTTGAGATAATCATGTGGTTTTTGTCTTTGGTTCTGTTTATATGCTGGATTTTGTTTATTGATTTTCATATGTTGAACCAGCCTTGCATCCCAGGGATGAAGCCCACTTGATCATGGTGGATAAGCTTTTTGATGTGTTGCTGGATTCGGTTTGCCAGTATTTTATTGAGGATTTTTGCATCAATGTTCATTAAGGATATTGGTCTGAAATTCTCTTTTTTGGTTGTGTCTCTGCCAGGCTTTGGTATCAGGATGATGCTGGCCTCATAAAATGAGTTAGGGAGGATTCCCTCTTTTCTATTGATTGGAATAGTTTCAGAAGGAATGGTACCAGTTCCTCCTTGTACCTCTGGTAGAATTCAGCTGTGAATCCATGTGGTCCTGGACTTTTCTTGGTTGGTAAGCTATTAATTATTGCCTCCATTTCAGAGCCTGTTATTGGTCTATTCAGGGATTCAACTTCTTCCTGGTTTAGTCTTGGGGGGGTGTATGTGTCCAGGAATTTATTTCTTCTAGATTTTCTAGTTTATTTGCGTAGAAGTGTTTATAGTATTCTCTGATGGTAGATTGTATTTCTGTGGGATCGTGGTGATAATGCCCTTTGTCATTTTTTATTGCATCTATTTGATTCTTCTCTCTTTTCTTCTTTATTAGTCTTGCTAGCGGTCTATCAATTTTGTTGATCTTTTCAAAAAACCAGCTCCTGGATTCATTGATTTTTTTGAAGGGCTTTTTGTGTCTCTATCTCCTTTAGTTCTTCTCTGATCTTAGTTATTCCTTTCTTTCTGCTAGCTTTTGAATGTGTTTGCTCTTGCTTCTCTAGTTCTTTTAATTGTGATGTTAGCGTGCCAATTTTAGATCTTTTCTGCTTTCTCTTGTGGGCATTTAGTGCTATAAATTTCCCTCTACACACTGCTTTCAATGTGTCCCAGAGATTCTGGTATGTTGTGTCTTTGTTCTCATTGGTTTCAAAGAACATCTTTATTTCTGCCTTCATTTCGTTATGTACCCAGTAGTGATTCAGGAGCAGGTTGTTCAGTTTACATGTAGTTGAGCGGTTTTGAGTGAGTTTCTTAATCCTGAGTTCCAGTTTGATTGCACTGTGGTCTGAGAGACAGTTTGTTATAATTTCTGTTCTTTTACATTTGCTGAGGAGTGCTTTACTTCCAACTATGTGGTCAGTTTTGGAATAGGTGTGGTGTGGTGCTGAAAAGAATGTATATTCTGTTGATTTGGGGTAGAGAGTTCTGTAGATGTCTATTAGGTCTGCTTGGTCCAGAGCTGAGTTCAATTCCTGGATATCATTGTTAACTGTCTCATTGATCTGTCTAATGTTGACAGTGGGGTGTTAAAGTCTCCCATTGTTATTGTATGGGAGTCTAAGTCTCTTTGTAGGTCACTCAGGACTTGCTTTATGAATCTGGGTGCTCCTGTATTGGGTGTATATATATTTAGGATAGTTAGTTCTTCTTGTTGAATTGATCCCTTTACCATTATGTAATGGCCTTCTTTGTCTCTTTTGATCTTTGTTGGTTTAAAGTCTGTTTTATCAGAGATTAGGATTGCAACCCCTGCCTTTTTTTGTTTTCCATTTGCTTGGTAGATCTTCCTCCATCCCTTTATTTTGAGCCTATGTGTGTCTCTGCGCGTGAGATGGGTTTCCTGAATACAGCATACTGATGGGTCTTGACTCTTTATCCAATTTGCCAGTCTGTGTCTTTTAATTGGAGCATGTAGCCCATTTACATTTAAGGTTAATATAGTTATGTGTGAATTTGATCCTGTCATTATGATGCTAGCTGGTTGTTTTGCTCATTAGTTGATGCAGTTTCTTCCTAGCCTCGATGGTCTTTACAATTTGGCATGTTTTTTGCAGTGGCTGGTACTGGTTGTTCCTTTCCATGTTTAGTGCTTCCTTCAGGAGCTCTTTTATGGCAGGCCTGGTGATAACAAAATCACTCAGCGTTTGCTTGTCTGTAAAGTATTTTATTTCTCCTTCATTTATGAAGCTTAGTTTGGCTGGATATGAAATTCTGGGTTGAAAATTCTTTTCTTTAAGAATGTTGAATTTTGGCCCCCACGCTCTTCTGGCTTATAGAGTTTATGCTGAGAGATCAGCTGTTAATCTGATGGGCTTCCCTTTGTAGGTAAACCGACCTTTCTCTCTGGCTGTCCTTAACATTTTTTCCTTCACTTCAACTTTGTTGAATCTGACAATTACGTGTCTTGGAGTTCCTCTTCTTGAGGAGTATCTTTGTGGCATTCTCTGTATTTCCTGAGTTTGAATGTTGGCCTGCCTTGCTAGATTGGGGAAGTTCTGCTGGATAATATCCTGCAGAGTGTTTTCCAACTTGGTTCTGTTCTCTTCGTCATTTTCAGGTACACCAATCAGATGTAGATTTGATCTTGTCACATAGTCCCATATTTCTTGGAGGGTTTGTTCATTTCTTTTTATTCTTTTTTCTCTAAACTTCTCTTCTTGTTTCATTTCATTCATTTGATCTTCAGTCACTGATACCCTTTCTTCCAGTTGATCAAATCAGCTACTGAGGCTTGCGCATTCGTCACGTAGTTCTCATGCCATGGTTTTCAGTTCCGTTGGCTCCTTTAAGCACTTCTCTGCATTGGTTATTGTAGTTAGCCGTTTGTCTAATTTTTTTCAAGGTTTTTAGCTTCTTTGCCGTTGGTTCAAACTTCCTCCTTTAGCTCCGAGTAGTTTGATCTTCTGAAGCCTTCCTCTCTCAGCTTGTCAAAGTCATTCTCCATCCAGCTTTGTTCCATTGCTGGTGAGGAGCTGCATTCCTTTGGAGGAGGAGAGGCACTCTGATTTTTAGAGTTTCCAGTTTTTCTGCTCTGTTTTTTCCCCATCTTTGTGGTTTTATCTACCTTTGGTCTCTGATGAATGGTGATGTACAGATGGGTTTTTGGTGTGGATGTCCTTTCTGTTTGTTAGTTTTCCTTCTAACAGTCAGGATCCTCAGTGGCAGGTCTGTTGGAGTTCACTGGAGGTCCACTCCAGACCCTGTTTTCCTGGGTATCAGCAGCGGTGGCTGCAGAACAGCAGATATTTGTGAACCACAAATGCTGCTGCCTGATTGTTCCTCTGGAAGTTTTGTCTCAGAGGAGTACCTGGCCGTGTGAGATGTCAGTCTGCCCCTCCTGGGTGATTCCTCCCAGTTAGGCTACTCAGGGGTCAGGGACCCACTTGAGGAGGCAGTCTGCCCGTTCTGAGATCTCCAGCTGCGTGCTAGGAGAACCACTACTCTCTTCAAAGCTGTCATAGAGGGACATTTAAGTCTGCAGAGGTTACTGCTGCCTTTTGTTTGTCTGTGCCGTGCTCCCAGAGGTGGAGCCTACAGTGGCAGGCAGGCCTCCTTGAGCTGTGGTGGGCTCCACCCAGTTCGAACTTCCTGGCTGCTTTGTTTACTTACTCAAGCCTGAGCAATGGCAGGCACCCCTCCCCCAGCCTCACTGCTGCCTTGTGGTTTGACCTCAGACTGCTGTGCTAGCAACGAGCGAGGCTCCATGGGCATAGGACCCTCTGAGTCAGGTGTGGGATATAATCTCCTGGTGGGCTGTTTGTTAAGCCCGTTGGAAAAGCGCAGTATTAGGGTGGGAGTGACCCGATTTTCCAGGTGCCATCTGTCACCCCTTTCTTTGACTAGGAAAGGGAATTCCTTAACCCCTTGTGCTTCCCGGGTGAGACAATGCCTCGCCATGCTCCGGCTCAGGCAAGGTGCACTGCACCCACTGTCCTGCACCCACCGTCCATTACTCCCCAGTGAGATGAACCCAGTACCTCAGTTGGAAATGCAGATATCACCTGTCTTCTGTGTCGCTCACACTGGGAGCTGTAGACTGGAGCTGTTCCTATTTGACCATCTTGGCTCCACCCCCAGTATTCATTTTTAAATGGTAGAATCCACCTGTAAATCCCTATGTTGGCTATACTCAAAGTCTTTACCATCATCTCTATGACAATTTATTGCATAACCTTGCTGGGGAAATTTTGTCTTTTGGAATTTATTTATGTAAATGAAATAGTTCATCATTTACTGATAATGAGCCATGTTTGCAATTTACCCTGGAAGCATATACTTTATTAAAATCATGATATTAGATTTAGCTTCCTAAATCATTTTATGAAGCTCATGTAACATTAATACCAAAACCTAACAAAGTATCAAAACTCTAATACTGTCAGCTAATTTCTCCTACAAACACAGATGCAGAATTCTTAAATAAAATACTATCAAATCAAATCCAGCATTATATTAAAAGAACAATGTGTGATTAACTAATAACTTCCAGAAATTCAGAGATGACTTGATATGAGATAATATATGAATGTAGTTAATCATATTAATAATTGAAAGGAGAGAAAGAGCCAGATGCTGAAAAAGAACTTGAAAAAATCAACATCTATTTTAAAAAAAGATCTTTACAAAACTTAGGGTAGAAAAGTAAGTCCTCATCAATATGTTATGCAATGTTTATTTTAAATGGTTTATATGATACTTAATAGTATATAAACTTTATATGATATAAGCATCCATGTCAAAATCAGGGTCAAAAGAAGAGTCCTCGTTAGCATCTGTATCATTTAACATTCTTCTGGAATGTTTAGCCTATGCAATTAGATTTGAAAAAGAAATCAGAAACCTAAGACAGATTACTCTTTGATGGTGATTTGACTACTGACCTCAAAGAATCAACAAAAACAATTTAAAAATCATTAAGAGAATAACAAAAACAAAGTTTCCTTATAAATTGATAATAACCAGATTTGAAATATATTATAATTATTCCAGTAACACTAATACAACGCATATAAAATATGTAGTTAGAATCATAATAAGAAATGTGTAAAACTCATGTAAATTTTCTTAAAGGAAAAGCTGAGTTGAAATATGGCAAAGTGTGTTACAGTTTTAGATCAAAAGACTCAAATTTAAGATGTCTACAAACCCCACAACAATTTGTAAATTTGATGCAATCTTCTTGAAATATAATTGGTAGCTTTGGGGGTGAATAAGACTAAAAGAGCAATTAAAAAGTTCATATGGACTGGCCAACGTGGTGAAACCTCATCTCTATTAAAATAGAAAAATTAGCCCAGCATGGTGGGGAGAACCTGTAATCTCCGCTACTTGGTAGGCTGAGGCAGGAGAATCGCTTGAACCTCTGGGAGGTGGATGTTGCAGCGAGCCGAGATCGAGCTGAGATTGTGCCATTGCACTCCAGCCTGGGCAACAAGAGTGAAACTCCATCTCAAAAAAAAAAAAAAAAAAAAAAAAGTTCATATTGGAAAAACAAATGGACACAATTAATCAAGAAAATTTGAAAAATAATGTGGTGTAAGTCTGAGTGTGTGTGTGTGTGTATAAGTCCAGATTTGAAAGTATGTTTTAAAGTTATAGCTTGAAACAACAGGCTGTTGCTAAAAGTATAGATGACCAGATGACCAGAACAGAACGGAAAGATCAGAGCAGACCCAAGTTAGGTATTACAATATGACAATGATATTTCAAATCTGTGGGGAAAGAATAAATAATTTGCAAATGGTGCTCTGTGAAGTGTTGCAGGCTAATGCAGAAAATCGTTATGCCATACCCCTCTCCCTACCTCTGGTTCATAGCACAGCTCCATTTATATTTGTATTACATATAATGGCGTCTCATGTAAAATAATTTTGCTTGGAGAAAGCATGCCAGTGTTTTAAAAAGGTATTTGAAAAACCACAGAAATAGAAGGTACATGACCAAGTGTTTAGGTATATGGAAAGGAGTAAAGTTAGACTCTTCTAATGCTAGTGTAAATTCCAGATGGTTTATAGACTAAATATAAAAAAAGAAACTCATTAAAGAACTTAAAGAAGAGAATATAAGTAAGTATTTATATGATCTTGGGAGTGGGAAAAGCCTTTCTAGCATACAAATAGTATAAAAGAAAAATAAATAGGTTTAACTATTTAGAAAAGAGAAATCTTCCGTATGTAAAAAGGACCAGAAAGATGATTAAAATGTGATAAACTGTATAAAACATCTGTAATATATTATCTTAAAAAGCCTTAATAATCTAGGATGTTGTCATGATAAGAAAAAATTGAGCAGCCCAGTAGAAGAATGGACAGTGGATATAATAGACTGTTGTAAAACAAGAAATTTACGTGGCTAATAAGCATAAAGAAACAGCATGACTAGTAGTTGGAAAATGCAAACACAAATGGATACCATTTTCTTTATCAGTCTGATGATAATTAGAAGCCAATGTTATTAGTGATACTAGAAATAAACATTCTCTTGTTAAAGAGGGGAGGGTAAATATAAACTGGTACAATCATTTTAGAAAGCAATTTGGCAATGTATAGCAAAAGATTTAAATCTGCCTATCGTTAAATATAGCAATATTACTTTTAAGAATATAACCTGAGGAAATAGTCATGGTTGACTATTGACTAATGGAACAAAGATACATGTAAAAGAAAACTTATGAAAGCATTTTATACAATAAGGGAAAATTGTAAACAGACTATATATTCAATAGGGGATTAGTAAAATAAATTATAGTATGTTCTTGAAATACTTTGGAGGCAATGAAATGGTGCTGTTAAAGAATATTCAATGACATGAAATTTTTACAGCCTGTGATTAAAGGAAAAAAGCAGGTTATAAAAAATTCGGTGTACTATGATTCCTCCATACGAAAATTGCATTTATATGCCTAGGAAAGAGGCTGGATGAATGTATATTCAAATGTTAGTTTTGTCTAACTTTGCATGTTGGGCTTTTGAGTGTTTTTTATTCTTTTTGATATTTTTCTACACTTCCCACCATTTTTACCACAAACATTTACTATAGTTTAAATCATAAAAAACCGATCAATTTTGGAAATTAGTTAGATTTTTCAAATTTTAGCTTTCAATTAACTCACAGTGAGTTTGGATTGAAATTCAGTCTGTAAATCTTTATTTTGCTGTGTTCTATTTTTGCTATCTACATTTTCTCCATAAAGAGTTAATGGCATTTTAATTTGCTGAGATGAATGTGGAGCAAACCATTTAAGTTTGTGTTTACAACTTTGCATTGTTGTATGCTTTTGGGAAAATACAAAAAGTTTTTCATTCTTTTTATTAGCTCCATAATTACTTTCTGTAGTATTCTGCCATGATAGCAGAAAACTTGAAAATGTAATTAAGAAATTCTCAAGCACAGCAGGAGATTTTGCTGGAAAAAAAAGAACCTCAAATAAGAAACTTGATGATCAAGAGAAAGTGGGGTTTGAAGCCTGTTTCTAACCTTGACATTTGTGGGAGAGGCACTAAAACACTGTATCACTTCAAATTTTTTTGTGATTCTTGTAAAACATATTTACTGTTTCATCATTATCTTATTGTTTAATGTAGCTGTTGCATTGGTGATTTCCATGCTACTTTTCTCTTTGATAGCTGAGTTTTCCTCACTTTATCTTGTGGAGTCTACATGTTGTACCATTTCAGGGAATGCAAGAGGCATAATTGAATAATGCTGTGCAATTTTGGGGTTTAACTTGGTGAAGGCAGAGACTAGAGTTAGGAGCCCACCCTTCCTAGTGGTGACCACTGAGGTTGTTTAGCTTATGTATGATCAAATCCCTGTATGTCCAAGTTTCTCTACACTAACCGTGCCTAGCCAGTATCAATGTGTCTATTCCTTGGTTCCTGATAGAAACTTACTGGAACTAGAATCTTGCCCTAAATTTCAGCAACTGATAAATCTGTTCTTGCTGAGATCTGGACTTTCTTCTCCATGCTCCTTGCTATTTGCTGAAATCTTTTCCCAAACCAGATGGACCACCCGGGTTCATGATGTTGTTACCCTTTGACCTCATTCACCAATAAGTGAAAATGCTTCTGTAGACTCTTTGAGTATCCATGTTAACCAGATAAATGCAGTCTCTTCTTATCGAATCTGTAGTGTGGATTGCTGATCATCAGCTTTGGTGCTCGCCCCTTGTGGAGGCAGTTCCCCTGTCCTGGTTCCATCAAATTTAGGGAGCATTTCCTCCTTTACCAGGCTATGTCTAGAGGCTGATTCGGCCTGAATTATGACTGTATTTTTTTCCAGGATATGAAAATATAGTTTAAAAAGGAGCAATTGCTAAGGCTTTAGAGAAAATTTTCTCTCATTTTCTTTAAATTATGTAAAATATTTTGTGACGTGTAATAGTGGTTAAATAAATCTGAGTAGCCTTTAACTGACTTGGAAGTAGGGTCAGATTGACCTCACAATCTCTGGGATAAATTGAAGTTTCACTATTTTAGTTCTTTCAGAGGGCACAGAGGGAAATAGCCATTTATAGATAATTTTATTTCATAAAATAAATAGTTTGATAGATAACTGTGTTTAGATAAAGTCTGTACACTTCAATGGACAAATAGATAATGTCAAACACATATTTATTATACAAATCTACCCTTATATTTTATTTAGTCAGCTGCATTTATAAACCTAGGAAAAAAAATTGCTGGCTTGAAACATTCATAAAGTAGCAAACAAATACCCTTGGGCAAAGAGTCTACCCACATAAATTGATTTCTAAATAAAGATTCAATTTAGATTTAAAAGTCTTATATGCACCCAGAGGTATCTATTACATCTGTAATTTCCTTGTGGGGTTCTGATGCCTGATTCTGCGATCATCAGCTTATTAGTTGCTTTCACATGGAAGAAGCAGAGCTTCCAATTAGCACAATTTTTAAATGAACATGTTGGAAATTATTGCCTCCAAATGTCACTTCTCTTCCATTGATCTAGTCTTGTCTTTGTCAGCCTTTCCACTGGTGCAATTTGGGATGACCTAGTCAGCTTTGGTTTATGGTAAGCCTGAGATAAAATTTAAAAATTAAAAAAAATGTCTATTTATTGGGAAATATGACAAACACATTAAAATTTTAAAAATACACAAGTATTATCAAATATTATTTTCATTTTTGTAGTTAACCCTCCATCTCACTGAGAGTGCAAGTGATGCTGGGCGCATGCCCAGAATAGCAGCAGCAGGGGGGAGTTCCTCAACTTTTCTCTGTCCTCTTTTGACCTGTCCTCTCCTGCAGAGCCACTGAGCTTGCAGTCCATGTGATCAGCATTTTTGTGGCAGCACTGCATCACATGGGGCACATTTTCTTCCTCATCCCTCTGAATTCATCAGAGTTACGGTGATATCCTCATGGACATCTATGCAATTTATTATTATTATTTTTTTACGTCAACATCACCCCTAAAACAGTTGGACTAAATGTTTTTCTTCCACAGAAGAATGATTTCCATGCATTAACATAACCCAGAAGTGCAGCTGTCCCTTTAAATAAGCCCTGGACGAACTCTTGACTCAACTTCACTCCTTTGCTGGCTCCTTTAACAAATTGAATCACACCCACCATAACCTGGGGTTTGTAATTTTGTGGAAGATGGGCAGGGTTTCTGGTGGAAGCCTTACTATAGGGCATTTGATTTGGAAAATTCTCAATACGTTTTTCTCCACTTGAGTCTTTCTTCCTCCTGCCTCATTGCCAGCCAAGGCTCCCTCTCTGCCTTTTACTCATCTCAGCTACCAGGGCTTCTTTTCCCATAGCCCATCTCTTTATGTATTTATCATTCAGTAGACAGTGACAATGAACTTAGTAGACAATGAACTTGAAGGCAGAGATGTTTTCTTTGGATTTGTCTGTGCATGCCTGGAAGAGTAATCAGTACATTACAGTGAACTCTCAATAAAGTTTTGAGGCATAAATAAATGCCAAAAGGTACCAGGAATTACGAAGATTTAGTCTTTTCACCTTGAAAGAAAGTAGAGAGTTTATTTTCTCGTTTTTTCTTATTATTACTGCTGTTTTTGGGAGCAAGATAAAACGGAAAAGTGAAGCAACTAAAAAATTTAAATAGCAAATCTATCACTTTAATTTTGGAGGAGAGAATTTGTTCATTCATTCAATTGGTCAGTATTTTGTTGTTGTTATTGTTGTTGTTGTTGCTGTCATTTTTCAGACAGAGTCTTGCTCTGTTGCCCAGGCTAGGGTACAGTGGCTTGGTCTCAGCTCATTGCAGCCTCCACCCCCCAGGTTCAAGCAATTCTTCCACCTCAGCCTCCGGAGTAGCTGAGACTGCAGGTACCTGCCACCACACCCAGCTACTTTTTGTATTTTTGGCAGAGATGGGGGTTTTACCATATTGGCCAGGCTGGTCTTGAACTCCTGATCTGCCTGCCTTGATCTCCCAAAGTGCTGGGATTACAGGTGTAAGCCACTGTGCCCAGCCCCAATTGGTCAGTATTTTTTGAGAGCCTCCCATATGCTGACAAAGACCCTCCCCTTGACCAGACTTTAGTTAGACTCCTTTCAGCCCTCTTCTTGACCAGACTCAACCTTGGCACTGTCTTCTCTGAGCCGTGCCCAGCCCAGCCATACCAAAGAATCCTAAGCCATCCCTCAACCTTTGATATCTGACTATTCTGGCCTTCCTTCAACAAAAATCCTGTTAGGTCAGCTTAGCAAGAATTCTCCTACCCTTGATGTCTCCTCTCAGTAATTGCCCATCCACTGACATTTTACCCTGGTCTTTGGTTACAAATCCCCATTTGTCTTTGTTGTATTTGGAGTTGGGTTCCATCTCTCTGCCTTATTGCAAACCCCTATTGCAGTAATCTTGAAAAAAGTCTTTCTTACCATTTTTGCAAATGTCAGAATAATGTTTTCTTTCATAGTGCCAAGCACAAAAGAGACCAGTTACTCGCTTTCTTAGAGCTTACGTTCTAGCCGGTGTAGAGAGAAAATAAGCAAATTTAAAAAAGGAAAAAAATTATGAAATTTATGTAGATAAGGGGCTTCTTTAGATTGGGTGATGAGAGGGGCCACTCCAGGAATCTGAAGGCTGAAAAACAGAAATGCCAAGCTGAGATGAGGAAAGGGGCACTGCAGGCAGAGGGCAGGGTGGGTGCAACCTGGGGGCTGGACCAAGCGGAGGAAGTTCTAGGAACAAATTGGAACATAGTGGGTGAGGAGGAGAAAGTCACAAAGATGAGGCAGAAAAGGGAACAAAAGCCAGGTCACATTGGGCTTTGTAAGCTGGGTGAAGAGTTTGGAATTTATTTCATGTAAAGTTGGTAACTGAGGTTTAAAACGTTTGGATGTTGTCTGAGTTTTTTACACGGCATTGCTGTTGTTGGTGGGTCTGAGAAATTGTCAAATGTCTTTGCATTCTCATTAAAGCTTGCCCCTCCTTGTGTTTATAATTCTGCATAAGATTACTGAAAAGTAGGAAATTATTGTTGCCCAGGGATATTACTATTTTCTTTGTTTCCTTTAATGCTCAGAGGTAAAGTTAAAAACAAATCCTAGAAAATAACCAGTATGCAGTTTGTGCTTCGTTGCTTTTAATTACTTCTTACACTATCAGCTCCTCCCTGGGACCCCTTACCTCCTGGAGGGCTTTTCATCATATAAAAGAATAGATAAGTCCGCTTCATTATTTTCTTTTTGCTTGGATAGCCCTTCTAGATGTCAGAAAACATTGAATGTTTTAAGTTATCCTAAGTTTCCCAACCTGATCTTTCAAATATTTAGTTTATCAATCCATTTTCTCACATTCTTGATTCTTCCTAAATAATGTTCTAAAAGATTGCTGACCGGGTTCTTTTTAGAAGGATCTTAATATGTAAGTTTGTGACACTGTCATAATTTGATACTTAATATTACTTCAAGAGATTCAGAATCCTTGTGAACTTGTATTTGAAGGGCTGTGCTGTAATTTACTTTCATATTATATTTTTGTGAAACTCTAATAGCCATATTCTGTCTGAGTCATAGGATGGGTGTATGTTTAACTTTATAAGAATCTGCCAAACATCTTTCCAAAATGAAACTGTATTTCCATCAGCAATAGCTGAGAGTTCCAATAGTTCCACATCCTTTTTTAAGAACAAGTTATAAAGCTCTCTGGACATCATGCTTTAGGTAATTAAAGCTATTTTTGCAACGTGCCAGTATGTTGATCCATAAAACTCTAGATGGTCCTAAATTATTTTTATAAATCATTTTTTCTACTCTTTTAAATAATACAGTCAGAGAAACCAAGACTGAACTTATGCCTAATCTTATATGAAGTGCTGAAAGAGGGGCAAAGAAAATGGCCCTCTGTAGCTTAGCAATATCGTGACGACTCCTTCCAAATTAGAAGGGGAGAACAAAATTCCTGTCTGGTGTACTGTGATTCTCCACTCCTCCCTGGCATTTTGTCATGTATCGGAATGAGGTTGGAAGAAGGTTAGAAGTAATTATATTGAGAACTATGATAGATGCCAAGCTTTAGTCATCATTGTATTAGGGCTGGAAGTACTCTGGGAATTTGATTTAAATTACTTGCTTTTAGAGATGAGGAAAATAAAACTCAAAGAAGAAAGTGAACTGATCAAGGTCATTCACATTCATCTGATTAGTTACCTAGGCCAGGGCTAGAACTCAAGCCCAGTCCCCTCTATTTAAGGCTAGTTTTGATTCTGCTTAAGAATATCCATTATCACTTCTCTAAATAAGCCTGGATATTTTCCTCATCATTCTTTGTGAAAAGATGTTTTTGTTCAGAGTTACAGGGGGTAAAAGGTATAAGTAATTGAAAGAAATCCTTTAAAATTATTGTAAAATAAAAAAGATATTTGGAAATACAGCAGTTTGGTTCAGTCTGATTTTTAAAATAGTTTCATAAAGTAATTGGGCTTCAAAGGCTTTGAATGTTTTCCCCTCTTCAAACTGTGTGATGTTATAATATTACTCAGTTGTCACAGAGAGCATATGTAAGCTACCAAAACCCTAACATAGTTCTTTGGGTGTTAAGCAGGTAAGATTAAGTTATAGAGTTCAATTCCCGAGGAATGAAATATGGCATCTATTTGAATCACCACCTATGTACTGAAAAACTGCTATTTACGTTCCTTCCATGCGTCTGGAACATTTAAACACTGTTCTTGGTGTGTTCAGATGAATGAGGAGTTTTCTGATATCCATATTTGTTGGAGAGTGCTAAAAGGAGTTCTTTGAAGAAGACTTAAAAAGCAGTCCTTCAGGCTAGAAGTTTTCAAACAATGTCTACTTTCATATCAAGAAAGCCATTTATGGTCTCTGAATAAACAAATGACATTTGATTTTATCACACTGTTGACTGTGTGGCTAAAATATACTGTAACCACAGAATCAGGAAGTGGATTGCAACTGTTTTTTTTTTTTTTCTCAAGAGTTTGTGGGCTATAACATAAAACCAGTAAATGTCTTAATGTTCCAAATGGTTTTAAAATCTAATTTAGAGTGGTTCTAGAAATTAAACCATGGGCCGTTATCCTACATAGAATGATACCTAGTAGAATCTTACCTTCCATTCAACTATCCAGATCTTTGGCCTTTCCAAAGGTAAAGATCTAGCTACGAAACTAGTTTGTTCTGTGGGAATCTCCTGCAGTTCCATCAAGGTAAAGTGCTTTTGCTCTGGAAAAGTGATGTGTTAACTTTCACTGTGGTATGTGCATACTTCTACTATGCAAAAACATAGGCATTTTGTGTATGCCTCATGAAGCTAGATTGAATTTTAATTTTGAATGAATACTTGTAAATTAATACATTGATAAGTAACTCTGTCAAGACAATCATAAGTCTAGATCATGTTTTCTCCCATTCAAACAACACCAGGGGTCAGTAAGCCTTTTCTGCAAAGGGCCAAGTAGTAATATTTTTGGCTTTGCTGGCCATATGGCCTCTGTCATAAGTACTCAACTCTTGTTGTAGAACAAAAGCAGCCACAGACAATTTGTAGACAAAATTTTCATATTTTACAAAAACAGGTGGTGAACCCATAGGCTGCAGTTTGTCGACTCCTGGTAGATACACAAGATTGTGCTGTGTGTGAAAGCAGATTGTGGTTGGAGGACATAAACATCAAAAATCCTTTTGGCTTTTATTTTGTATTTTTCTGCCATTGTCTGTGGATTCAAGCTGTTTCTACTTCATATTATTATTTAGAAATAATGTTGTAAGAGTCTCTTCCAGTTTTGTTGAGGAAAGCACAGAAATTTAGAGGCAATCTGCTTCTGTCTATGCTGTGTTCTTTAGAGTTTAGCATACCACCAAGGATTAATAAATGCTAAATAATAATCATTTTTTCATTTCACTGCCATATCCTTTATGGCATCTCCTTTGGCACCCTTAGAGGTATTAACCTGTAGCTTTTACAATGTTCTATTACACATTGTCAGCAGCACCTGGCTGATTAAATCACACTCAGGAGAGAGTTAACTACAAGGCTGTAAGTATTCCTGACAGGTTGTTCTTGCACGGGCTTGGCTTCTCTTGTATGAAGATTAAAAATCTTGTCGCAGCTGGTAAAAAATGAAGTACACGTAAAACCACTGAGCATACATAACTCACAAAAGGCACTTCCCTAAAAGTCAGAATTCAAATGAGCAGAGTAGATTATATGAAGGAAAGGACGACTATGAAGTGATGAACAGGTATTTCATCATCTTGGGTATAGTGATGACAGAGCCTTTGAGGCTGTTTGTGTTGGGGGAGTGTCTCCTAACCCATGTAAAACTTTCATGATTAATCCAAGGATTTCATGTTTATAACTTCATTTAGTCGAATCCGCGCTAGTAGTCCTATTTTTTGTCCTGAAGATGAGCTGTTTTTTTTTTCCATGAATCTAATTTTTCTTTTCTACCATCCTTAGTGCAGTGATTAGAAAACTCTTTTTGCTCTCCTTCCAGATTCTTTGCTTAAACTGGACTTGTGCCCAAAGCAGCAGGAGATGCTGTCCCATAAATCCACAATATTTTATAAGTACTGGCAGTGACGGTTTATTACTTCATTCCGAAAACAACACAGAGAGCCCACTAAAGGAGGTCCGGGGGAGAAGGGGAGCCGTGGAACAGTGCATCTGGTAGAAGTGCGGACCGCCAGGCTGCCGAGTCAGTCGGGCTGTGTTGCTTTTGTGGCTTCATGCCTTGGGTGGTGATGAGCATAAAGGCCAGTGGGAATTTGAGTGTTGCAAGTTGTGATAAGAAAGCAACTAGTTAGGAGATTCACCTGCCAACCAGGCAAGACTGGGGCTGGTCAGGCAGACTCTGTGATTTGAATTTATTAATTTATTAATAGATAGATGATTTTGGTAGTCTTAAACAGTAATCAGTGTGGCTGAGAAAGTCTTTTAATTTTGAGAGAGTAAATATATATATGCCTGAACAAACCAGACAGATCTTTGTTTTTGCCATCCTGAGTCAGCCATTATTAAGAGTTTGTCATATTTGTTTCTAGTCCTTCTGTAAATGAAATAGAGCCAGCATTAAAGATCAAGTTGAAGCTTTCTGTTTCTCATCCCTTGTTCTTTTTCGTCTCTCACCCAAAGTAACCACTATAATTAATTTTGTGGGTGTTTCAGTCAGGATCCTGGTGGGGAGCAGATGTCACACTTCTGATGAATAATTTGGAGGAGTTTTCATTAAAAATGCCATTTACACAGGTGTGGGCAGAATGTAGGGAAATAGCAGGGGGTATCCAACTGCTAATACCCCAGGCCCAAACAGGAAAAGGGAGAGAAGAGTTACTGGATTCCAGAGGAGACAATGGCACAGAGTGGGCAGTCTCCACAGGATCTGTGTCATTTGGTTGAGGAACGCAACCTGCCTAAGGCAGCCCTGCAGGGAGGGAGCTGGCAAATCAACACCCCAGTCTCATTCTCCTCTGTCCTTTAGTCTCCTGGCCCTGCCCCTACTGGCCACACCCAACCAGGAGCCAGAAGGCAGCTGATGTAGTCCATATAGGCCAACCTCGTGGGCAAGGAGGAAGTTGGGAAATGGACCCAGAGGGGACAAGTGTAAGACATCCAGCACAGCCAGCATCCTGAAACTATAGTAAATAGTATGTAGCAGAATCTACAAACGTTTTCTGTAAAAGGCACAATAATACATATTTTAGTTTTTGTGAGTGACATACAGTCTCTGTCCTATATTCTTCTTTTTCAATTTTTATAAGCCTTTAAAAATGTAAAAACTGATCTTCACTTGTGAGCTGTAAAAAACAAGACATGGGCTTGATACACCCGGGGGATGCAGTTTGCTGATTCCCTAACATATATGATATCAGTTTTGTGTGTTTTTAAAATGTCTACATGACGTATACTATACTTTATTTCTTTTCTAATGCTATGTAGCAAGTTATTTCAAACTTAGTGGCTTATAAGAACACTCATTTATTATCACACAGTTCCATAGGTCAAAATTCCGGGTGGGCTCATAAATGTTTATTTAGGTAGGAGCAATTAATGTCTTGGTTAGTGTGTTATACTAACTTGGCTTTAGTGGTGAAAATCTAGTAGAGGTATTTTTATCCATGGGACTTTCCAGTAGTCCTCAGATTATATCCAGTGATGTCAACCGACTGAGCCTGGCCACAGAGCTGAATCTAGCCATTGTCTTGAGTGAAGATATTGCAGCAATATGAGGAAGGATATCCGCTAGTCATATGAGTACCACTCACTGACATGGAACCAGTATAATATGATTCTTGCCCTGGGTGACTTACAGCCAGTGATAGTAAAGACCTTTTTCTCTGAGCTGAAGATGACCGAAATAGATGATAACAGAGAAGCAGGAAGGGGAATGTTTGCTCCTTGGTTAGGACAGCAGGGGACCTGTAAAGCGGTGAGGACACACTAACTGAAACTGGATTAAACAGAAAGGACATTTTAATCTCATGAAGTTCCGAGGTAGGGTGGGCTTCAGGGTAGGTTGATTCAACAGCTTGACCATGTCATCAAAGACCCAAGTTCTTTCCATCTCTTCAGTCTGCCATCCTCAGTATTCCTCAGCCTTCAGCAAAATGTCTGGAGTAGTTCCAGTCATCATGTTCAGCCGGAAAAGACTTCAGACATAAGGGACTGCCTCTCTTTTATGAGAAAACAAACTTTCTCCAGAACACGCCTTCCCCCAGCAGAATTCTTTTCATATCTCGTTGGTGAGAGTTGAATTGTATGCCAATTTCGGAACCAACTAATGGTAGAGAAAGTGCTATCACCATTACACCAATAAGATTCATTTATAGAATTGGGCACATGGCTGCTTGGGTGAAAGGGCGAGCATCTGAACAAAATTAGGGACGTGTTAGAGAAAAACTAGGGCTGGAGAAATAGGGTGGAAAGAGTGGCAGCTGGGGAGACAAAGAACAGTTGCCATTGTATCCTGACAGTTCATATCCTTTCAAATATATTAAAAGATAGCCATAGCCCACATTACATATAATTTTTGCATAACTGTAGAAGCTGATGTGCAGTCATGTAGGTAATGTAACTTTATGCTTCAAAGGCATTTAATTCATCATTTTTTACTTTGATTTTACACGTTTCTTTTCATATTTTGGAGTCAATAAATCTTTCATCAGATCTCAAACATTTAAAAGACCCTTGCAAAGCTGGTAGACCATGCACCCTATGCCTGTGGGAATCTACTTTCTAGCTGAAGGTAGAATAATGAGGCCAGGACTCTTGTCATTTGTAGGTGAAATATATCATCATCTATCCATTATATGATTTCAAATTCATGGAGAAGGGCCATTTGCTTGCCCAGAGGACCAAACCTTTTTTTTTCTTTCTTTTCTTCCTTCTTTTTTTTTTTTTTTTTGAGATGGAGTCTTGCTCTGTTGGCAGGCTGGGGTGCAGTGGCACGATCTCGGCTAACTGCAACCTCTGTCTCCTGGGTTCAAGTGATTCTCGTGCCTCGGCCTCCTGAGTAGCTGAGATTACAGGCACGTGCCACCACACACAGCTAATTTTTGTATTTTTAGTAGAGACGGGATTTCATCATGTTGGGCAGGATGGTCTCGATCTCCTGACCTCATGATCCACCCACCTCGGTTTCCCAAAGTGCTGGGATTACAGGTGTGAGCCACCACGCCTGGCCAAGACTAAACTTTTTTATCACAATATTCATGATAAAGCTCAAAATGTAAAATTTTTGAGGTAATACTTCAAGTTTCATTAAAACCATATCAGCAGCTTTTAAAACTGGGATGAGAGCAAAAGCAACAGACACAACAGATGTAAGCAAAAAGAGCCTGGGACACTAAGAACCAAATTCTCTTGAGCTGCTACTCTCTAGTGGCAGACCTGACATCAAATGCATTGTATTCATTAATTCCACAAATATATATTGAGCACTGCTATGTGGGAACATGCTTGAAGGGCATAGTGAAGGATTTTTTTAAAGAAAACGTGGTCAAAAGTTATTTTGTCTAAGGAGGCTGCCATTGTAGAAGGGAAGCATGAAAGTGGGGGTTTGTATGTATGAATTTATAGTAGAGGACTTAAAATAATAGGGTATTACTTAGATTACTTAATGTCCAAGTCAAATTCAAGTGTGTGTGTGTGTGTGTGTGTGTGTTTTTTAATAGCTATGGGGATCTTGCTATGTTGTTCAGACTGGTCTCAATCTCTTGGTCTCAAGGGAGCCTCCCACCTCAGCCTCCCAAAGTGCTGCTATTACAAGTGTGAGCCACTGTGCCCAGCCTAAATCCAAGCTTTTTGATATACATTTCTGTTTAGTAAGTAGGTCTTGCTTTCAGCTCTTAACACCTTCTACTTTGTACAATCGGTACTTTTAGACCTACCTATCTCTCCCACACTAATACAGTATCTCTTTGAGGGCAAGGAATATGCTTTTCTTTTCTTGTCTTTTTAATTTTTTTGAGGCAGGGTCTCATTCTGTCACCCAGGCTGGAGTGCAGTGGTACAATGACAGCTCACTACAGCCTCGACTTCCTGGGCTCAGGTGATTCTCCCACCTCAGTCTCCCATGTAACTGGGACTACAAGCGTGCACCACCACACCCGGCTAGTTTTTTGTATTTTCTGTAGAGACGTGGTTTTGTCATGTTGCCCAGGCTGGTCTTGAACTCCTGGGATCAAGCAGTCCACCCACTTCAGCCTCCCAAAATGCTAGGATTACAAGGCGTGAGCCACCATGTCTGGCCAGGGCTATGCTTTTCGTATTTTTGATCTCTATAGTGCCTAGAGTAGTACACTGCACAGATATATCATTAAGCCTATGTTAAGTGCACATAAACTAACATGATACCTGGCTCTGAAAACAAACAAACCCAAAGAAACAAAAAAAACCTTAACACTGTTTATTGCTCCCTCTGTACAGATTTCTTAGGAAACTGAATTGAGATTAAAGAGCACTTGGCTTTATTTTTAACTCTCTAGCTGTTATTGTTTGAACATGTTGGTCCTCTCCCGGAGCAGAGATTTTGAGCTCCATAAGGTGAAATTTGTTGTTGAGTATAAAGAACAACAACATGTCATGGAGCAAGAAGTTTAAGTGGAAGAACATCTTCACTCTAAGCTGTGCATGCTTCGGGTTGTTCCTCCCTGTTCTTTTCTCTAGGCTTTGTATGTAAAACTTGTTACAGCAGTTTGCTACACTGAGCTAGAATCAATTTAGAGCAGATTTTACATATTTATTTAAAAATGGCCTGTAATGTATTTTAGAGTCAGTATTGATTCCACTTGTCTTTGTGATTGCATCTGTGACTGGTGTTTTTGTTATGTTGCAATTGCAAGGTAAAGTAATAGGCGCTGAGATTCTATCAGTGCCTACTCTTTTTATGTCGCAATTGCTTGATAATAATTCGATTGTATCTCTGCCTGATGTTTTAATACTCCTGTCTTCCAGATTGCTCTTGCTGGGGAGGTATTTACCCCAGTAGGTTGTTATACCCTAATAAGAATAAACAAAGCAGGAAAACATGTGGTTGCACACACTTCTTTGTGTTTGTCTGGGCTAACACTGTGGCTTAGGCTGACTTTTACAGATACCATATGCTCTAGTTATCTACTGCTGCGTAAGCACTCCCAAAATTTAGTGGCATAAAACAACAGCCACTTTATTATATTCATGGATATTATGGGTCAGGGGTTTATACAGGGCAGAGAAAGGATTGCTTGTCTCTGCTTTATGGGATTGAGACCTCTGCTAGGAAGACTCAAACAATAGGGGTGTGGGGGGTGATGTTAATAGCTGAGAGCTAGAATCATCTAGAGGCTTCTTCAATCATGTGTCTGGTTTTAGGGCTGGGATGACCTGAAAACCAGGCTCCAATGGAACTGTCCACTGGAGTGCCTGGCATGTGGCCTCCTTCTGCGGCTTGGGCTTCCTCATAGCATGGTGGGTTAGGATAGTTGCACTTCTTATATTTGGGCTCCAAGAGTGAGTGTTCCAGTGAACAAGGTGGCAGCTGCAGGACTCTTTCTGACCTAGTCTCAGAAATCATGCAACATCACTTTCGTTGCATTTTCTTGCCTATAAGTGAGTCACTAAGGTCGGCCCAAATTCGACAAGAGGGGAATTAGATCCCACCTCTTAATAGGAATATCAAATAAATTTGTTGCCATCTTTAAAATCTTTACAATTAATGTTTTATTTTTTTGTCAAAAATGTTTTCTGTTTTTTTTTTTTTTTTTGAGACGGACTTTCAATCTTGTTGCCGAGGCTGGAGTGCAGTGACATGATCTTGGCTCACCGCAACCTCCTACTCCCGAGTTCAAGCGATTCTCCTGCCTCAGCCTCCCGAGCAGCTGGGGTTACAGGCATGCGCCACCAAGCCTGCCTAATTTTGTATTTTTAGTAGAGACAGGGTTTCTCCATGTTGGTCAGGCTGATCTCGAACCCCCGACCTCAGGTGATCCACCCGCCTCAGCCTCCCAAAGTGCTGGGATTACAGGCATGAGCCACTGTGTCTGGCCTGTTTTCTAATTTTTAATTAAAAGATTGATTGGTTAAGAGGCACATTAATTAAGCACCTATTAAAACATGCTAAGGCATGGTAAGAAATAAGGTAAAAGAAAGAAAAAACCTTTTTCTTACAAAGGATCCTTCAATTTAATCAGAAATATGGTATGCAAATATATTAAAAATCTGAGTAACATATTTAAAAGTAAAGTATCAAACAGTGCAAATCAGTATGCTCTAGAACTTTGCTGTAATAGTTGTGGAATTTTTTATAATATGCAAATATTTCTGATCTTGTCCAAAAGAATATATCTAATATAACTACTACTAACAGTAGCACATGTTACCCAAGCAATTTTTGCAAAGCTATGGTCTATGAAAGGAGGAATCAGATGAACATAGAGTGTTAGGGGTGGAAGGAACTTTAGAGATAATTTATCTCAACTCTTTCAATATGTAGATGAGGAAATGAAAGCCCAAAAGGTAACACCACAGACAGTCCAGGAAGGGGGAAAGAATATCAGCTTATTTTTTTGGGTTCCCTTAAGCATGGAAAGCATAACTTCTTTGAGTATCAGTTAAGAATTAAGTTCTATCAGTCTGATTCTAACCATCAGCTTAGGCTGTTATTCTGAAGTTTATTTCATGCTTATGCTACAGGCCCATAGTGGATCAGCTATGTCTGTCCTTGATGATCTCTTTAGGACCAGGCTGACCTAGCAGCTCCTATCTGGGACATTGCTGGCTGATGCCTGGGTAAAGAGATTATCGTGAAGCAAATACTGGCTCTTAAGGCTTCAGCTTGAAGTCACTGGCTAATCCTGACTGACATCAAAGGAGTGGAAAGTAGGATCTTTCCTGGAGGAATGGGTTCCCTCCAGGGAGGAGCAGCAAGTATTTTGAACAAGAGTACAATCCATCATGGTAATGCATATAGAAGCACTTACTGAACAGTGGCCAGGCACAGTGGCTCACACCTGTAATCCCAGCACTTTGGGAGGCCGGGGTGGGCAGATCACGAGGTCGGGAGATTAAGACTATCCTGGCTAACATGGTGAAACCCGGTCTCTACTAAAAATACAAAAACAAAATTAGCTGGGCATGGTGGCAGACGCCTGTAGTCCAAGCTACTTGGGAGGCTGAGGCGGGTGAATGGCGTGAACCCAGGAGAGGGAGCTTGTAGTGAGGCGAGGTCAGGCCACTGCACTCCAGCCTGGGTGATAGAGTGAGAATCCATCTCAAAAAAAAAAAAAAAAAGAAGCACTTACTGAACAGTAGAATTCCATGTGAATGCAAGTTGTTCTTCTTCTACCCAAAGTCTACCAGCTAACCAATGTTGAACCTGAGACTACAACTCCATGTGCCTTTAAACCCAGTGCAGTCTCCTTCCCTGGAGTGATTCACTGACACCTTTTCTTCCACGTTTTACTGCTCAACAAAACATTCATTTTAGAATTACCAATCAACATACTCCCTTTGTCATATATAGGGACAATCTTTCTGAGAATAAACCTCTCTTGCCGTCTCCCTCCTCCTTTCCACTCTCTCTATATATTTGGTAAGAATTGTTTTAAAGAGTCATTGCAGCTTTCAGTTTGATTGATAATTTTATACTACATGCGAGAAAGTCTTGTCACATGTGTCTTAAATCAGCCATTTCAACCTTATGTGTGTTTGTGGAGAGAAGACTTCCATCATGAACATTTTTTTTTTCTAAATATGTCCTTAAAAATATGTAAATTCCATTACTAGCTTTATAGCTCTCCCATAATTTCCTTATTCACCTCTGAATTATGCTTAGAAGAGGCAAGATGGATGATGAAACCTTTCCAATGTTTTATGAAAGATTTAGATGCAGACATTTTGTAAACCATTACTCCCAAGAACTTCTTTTTCCACTAATACAGGCATCAGAACCCAGGAAACTCACTTGCTGTAGAAGCTGATATGCAGAATCAGTTGGCTTGCTTGCCAGACTAAAAGAGCTATGATGTTTTGATCCCCACAGCTTTCTTTTTCTTTTTTTTTTTTTTTTGGTAGCCTTTTATGTAGTGGCACCAGTTGCTTCCAGACTTAATGTACTTTTTCCAATGGGGTTTTGTTGCAGACCTCTTCTATGCTCTTATTTTAGTCTTCGTAGAACTGGAGGAATAGAACTGACATGTACTTTCAGGGGGATGGAAAATTGAGTTCTGTCTTTTTAGCTAAGGGTTGTTGAATAGGTTGCAATACAGATGTTATACTACTAGCCCAATGATGACTTTGTGCAGTAATTTTTTGTATATTTTACAAAGCAAACATAAATCCAATGAACCTTAGTCAAGGCCAAAAGCCAAACTGAAAAAAAACCTTTAAGGTGTAGATTAAAAAACCATTGTAGCATTCATTTCATACAGGTCAATGAATTATAACAGTGAGGAGTATTAATTTCAAATAGCCCAACCCCCAACTTCCTGCCTCCAAGGGCAAGTCCTGTGTAATTTGCCATTATCTTTACAAGGTGAAAAAGCAATGGCTAAAGTAAGAGGATATTTCCTGGTCGAAAAATAGTAACAAGGTCTATACTGAGCCATTCTATCATTAGCATCTACCTCAGTTCAAACTTCAAAATGTTTTCCCAAATGGTTATTTATTTGACATGTGGGAATAAATTTGAAGTGATAGCCTAAGCTTTTACAGTAAGTAAAATCCTTTGTAGTTGACATACAATAACATTCATAAAAGCTATTAATTGGCTAATTATCTATGCACTGTAGTAGTCTAGACCCAAATTTACATACATCCAGATGAATAGTTTGCAGGAGCCTAGGAAACCATTACTGTAACCATTTTCCTATATCCTTGCAGGAAAATGTAGACAAAAATGTTTTACAATTCTGTGATATGAGCGAGGGTACATATTTATTTTTGAAAATTCCAGGAGATATAAAGTCAATATTTGAATATTACAGCAAACATTAATCTCATTGAAAATTAGTGGGCATTTTTAGACTATCACTAGCATGTGTGAGAATTAATTTTAGATTTGGTCTAAGATGTCTATGGTTATTTAGTTTCTGTTTTATATTGTCTAGGAGGAAAGAAACAGAAATGATAACAATTTTAATTTTTCCTTTTATGCTTATAAAAGAATGGTCTCCTGGTATGGTTTCTTATATTCTTCACTCAGCTTATAAATATCAGCCTGAGTTTACAGTACTTAGATGATGGAAAATTAGGGGACTACTTCTAAATTCTGTGCCTTTGGATTGATTTTATATAGGTCTCCAACAGGAAAGCACTTTACTTCTACCTGTATGTATAATTATACACTATTTATATGTGTATAATTATATGTGTGCATACAGGTAGAAGTAAAGTGCTCAAAGCATAAAAGGAGTTTCCTGAGATTTTCAAATCATGGAATGGGCTAGCAGCCATACATAGGCAGTTTTTCTAGTGTGCTAATTCTCCAGAATATACCACAGCATATATAAGCAGGGAAGAATTAAAAATAAAAAAGAACAGAGGTGGGATACTGTGAACAGTTAGCTTTTGCTGTGTAACAAAACAAAACAAAACAAAACGAACCCACAAAATTTCAGTGACACAGTGACTGGCCAGGGCTGATCTGCTGAGCTCAGCTGGGGCTGCCTGGGCTTGGCTGCTGGCTGCAGGCTCCATTCAGGTGTGATCCATGCTGCTGTCAATATTCTGGAGCCAGGGGGCTGCCTACAGGACTTGTTCTTCTCAGGGTGGTGGCAGAAGCCCAACTGCACCAGCCTCTGCATACATCATGCTTGCTGATTTCCCATTGGCTAAATAAATCACATGACCAAGTGTAAAGTCTCCCATGGAGGTAGAGACAAGGGAGTGAATATTTGCTGAACAATGATCTGATCTATCACAAACGGTCTTTAATGTATTGCTCTTTTATTGTGTGGTAGGAGCTGGTTTGCCACCTTGTTGTTTAGATGAGGCAGTAGAGATAGGGAGTGACTTGTAGGTTGTAACATTTACAAAGGTAGGATGTTAAAGGCCATGCTAATAATAAATAACAGTAGAAGCAGCATACATGCTTAGTATGTATTAGACATTGTTCTAATCACTTTACAGAAATTTATGTGTTTAATCCTTACAGTAGCCCTGTGAAGTAAATGCTGTTATCTCAGTTTTTAGGTGAGGAATCTGGGGCACATAGCTATTTGGTGGCTTGCCCAGGGTCACACAACTCTAGTAAGTTGTGGAGCAGAGATTTAAGTCCTGCTGGCTCCAGAGTTCAGTCCAGAGTTTATGTTACTAATATCCCTCTGTTCTTCAGTTATTTTATAGGCTGAGGGCTGACATAATTTAATTTACGTTTTAAAAGATCATTCTAGATGTTTTTAATAGGAAGAATAGGGGACAGGGTAGAAGTGATGATATCTATTAGAACAGCATTATTCAGTGTGATCCATAGACGGCTACTGGACCACAGACTATTTATTACCGGCCCATGATGAAGTAAGTACAGAAATTGAGAAAAAGCCTTTTCAAACTTTTGTGGCAAGTTTGACATTGTTGTACAATCAAATGTATGATTAGTTTCCTAATAACATGTTTTCATTGTATGTTACAAAAGTGCTCATTCATAATGGATTGAAAATTAGACACAAAACAATAGCAAAAATGAAAACCAACTGTCCATTATAGATAGCTTGGAAAAGTATGGTAAAAGGTGGCTGAGGCCGGGCGCGGTGGCTCACGCCTGTAATCCCACCACTTTGGGAGGCCGAGGCGGGCGGATCACAAGGTCAGGAGATGGAGACCATCCTGGCTAACACAGTGAAACCCCGTCTCTACTAAAAAATACAAAAAGTTAGCCAGGCATGGTGGTGGGCGCCTGTAGTCCCAGCTACACGGGAGGCTGAGGCAGGAGAATGGCGTGAACTGGAGAGGCAGAGATTGCAGTGAGCTGAGATCACGCCACTGCACTCCAACCTGGGCGACAGAGCGAGACTCTGTCTCAAAAAAAAAAAAAAAAAGTGGCTGAAATAAATCCAGGCAAGTGTTTATTGATCATGGCTTGAACTAGGGTGGTGATTGTGGAGATAGAAAGAAGTAGATGGATTTGATAAAAAAATTTTAAGGGTCACTCAGTCTTAATACCTATATCTCACAGAGATTAAGAAGGAGGGGGGGAGGAAGATTATTAGGTAAGTTTAAAATGAGTATTCGAAGATACTCCTTTCCCATCCTTTAGTCAGGGACTATATGCTGTTTCCTATGGTGGTTTAAGGCAAAATCACAGAGAAATACATTCTGTGTGAAACTCAGGAAATAGAAATTTAGAGAAAACTTTTAGTGATTTTCAGGGTAGATACCACATTTGTCTACTATTTTATTTTATTATTATTGTTTCTGAGACAGTCTCACTTTGTTGCTCAGGCTGGCATGCAGTGGTGTGATCTTGGTTCACTGCAACCTCTGTCTCCCAGGTTCAAGTGATTCTTCTGCCTCAGCATCCCGAGTAGCTGGGATTACAGACATGCGCCATCATACCCGGCTAATTTTTGTGTTTTTGGTAGAGACGGGGTTTCGCCATGTTGGCCAGGCTTGTCTCGAACTCCTCACCTCAGATGATCCACCCACCTTGGCCTCCCAAAATGCTGGGATTACAGGATGTTTACTATTTTAAAGTGACCAACTCATCTGAATTTGTGTAGGTCTTTCCCACTTTTAGCACTGGAAGTCCTATATCCTAAAAGTCCCTGCAAGTCCCAGGCAAACCAAGATGGTTGGTCGTTCTCTATTTTATATTATACTAGAGCTGCTCATAATTGTGAATGTCTTCTTCCATTTTGCTACCACCCATCTGGTGAGGTTCTGCATTCCTGGAATAATGAGATGTAGGAGTATAATATAGAGATGCCCAGAAGAAATAGAGAATTTGAGTGAGGCCTTATTGGAAGAGATTTCCAAAGTGATAAATAAGAAATATGAGTAAAATGAGATGCCAATTATTCAGACATCTCCTAAATGTTTTTTTCTATAACCTGTAACTTCTCACAATTTTTTTGCTTAGCTTTGCTGACTATTTTTCCATGGGGTAGAGGAAGCAATAAGGGAATCTGCTATATCCTGGCCAGTAGGGAAGAACTGGTTGAAAGCATGAGAATGTCAAAAACTTTAAGAGCATGTCACTGATTCATCTTAGGGTAGATAAAAGTGAAGGGATGGAACATTATGTCAGAGACCCATTAGCCTCCCTACCCCCAGTAATGTAGATTTCAACCTTTTAGCGGATTCATAGTAATAATTCCACAACCAGATGAGGTAAACAGAAATCCAGATCAAGGAAGACAATAGGTTTTTAAAAAATGAAATTCATACTTTGTAATGAAAAAAATGGGCAAAGCACCTGTTGATGCAAACATCGGTTTTTGATTAGGAAGCTGAGTCTTGAGTCTTCCTATATACAGCAGAAAGTGTATTTGGAGCTTCCATCCCACTAGTGGGTAGTGTCTAGTGTGGATGGTGCAGTTGGTGGCTCATTAGCAAGTAGGCTTCAGTTGACTCTTTGATGCCAGGTGCTAGGGTATTATCTGAATTGTTAATTGTGTCATACCCATTTAACAGTTTTGTCTTTAACTTTGGAGACTTAGGATGTAATAAAGTTATCATATTCAGAGAGATAAGTAATATGCAACATTGAAGAATCAGGAATTCAAGGGCATCTCAATGGAATCTACTAATGGACCAAAACAAATAAGATAAAGCCTACCAAGGATCAATTTAAAGTCCAGCATTTGGAGGTAAATAAAACCAATTGTTCAAGTGCAGAATGAGGTAAATCAGGCTTGAAAGCAAATTATGTGAAAAAGACTTGAGGGTTTTAGTTGATTAAAGATCGACATGAGCCAACAGTGCAATGTTCCTTCTAAAAACGAAAAAAATCTCAAATGCAGTCTTTGATTATGTTTAGAAAACAGTCATAGATGTACAGTAAGGATGGTAGGCACACGGTGCTTTACACCATGAGGAGAATGTATGCAGTATTTTTTTTTTTTTGTCTCAAGTATTTTAGTTGAGGTTGTCACATTTTAAGATAAGCTTTGACAAATAAGCAAAATGTGGAGGATATCAGAAAATATTTGATATGGTTTTGATCTGTGTCCTGCTCAAATCTCATGTCAAATTATAATCCCCAGTGTTGGAGGTGGGGCCTGGTGGGGTGTGATTGGATCATGTGGTGGTCCTTCATGCATGACTTAGCACTACCCCCTTGGTGCTGTTCTGGTGATAGTGAGTGAATGTGGTATTGTGAGATCTGATTATTTAAAAGTGTGTGGCACCTCTCCCCTCTCTCTCAGTCCTGCTCCCACCACGTAAGATGCCTGATCTCACTTTGCATTCCGCCATGAGTAAAAGCTCCCTGAGGCCTCTCCTGAAGCAGAAGCCAGTATGCTTCCTATACAGCCTGCAGAACCGTGAGCCAACTAAACCTCTTTTCTTTATAATTGCCCAGTCTCAGGTATTTCTTTATAGCAGTGTGAGCACGAACTAATACACTATTTATTCTTTCTTACTACATTTATTGAATGCTGAGAGCATTGCCAGCCCTTCTAGAATTATTAAAAGAAAGTAGGAATAATTTTACTTTTAGAAAGTTAACATTTTTGCTTGTTTAAATATATTAACTTACTAGATCATAAAACAAAAACATTTTTTAATGTTTGCTTATTATAAAAATTTAGAGAAGTAGAAGAAGTTAAAAGGAAGTGAAAAATATTAAAAATATTCTTAGTGTTTGCTTATTACAAAAATGTAAAGGAGTACAGGAAATTGAAGGGAAGTGAACAAAGAGTTGCTCATAGTTCCCCCGTTCATGGGTGACCATATTTTTTGTGCACTGCTTTTGTTCTATGCATTGTTTTCAGAAACCAGTTTCCTTGTCCTCCAACTTGTCTGCAGGTCCTCAAAATTTTCTCCAACCATTAAGCTTGTGGAAGATGAAAGAAAAACTGTGGAGGTGTGCATGAATGGTTTGTGTGGGTCAGATCTGAAGTGAGGATTATTATTTTCATCCACAGTTGATTGGTCAGAGCCCAGTCACTTGGCCCACAGTACCTCAAAGGGTGCTGGGAAATATAGTCAAGCTGCGTCCCAGAAGAAAAGAAAATGGTGTTTTCAACTATTGTCATGACCGTTTGTTGACTCCTGGGCACTCTTAGTTGTCTTTGTTTTGGTCGTGATTCAGTAAATCTGCTATTAGAAATATCATTGTTTGTTTACAATTATTCTTGATCAGAACTAGTTTAGTGTACATCTCTCTTTTTTATAGCTGCCATTTTCTCTTTCTAGCTTTTACACTGTTGTTTGAGAGTTTTGTTTGGGCTATTTTTTGACTCCTGGGCTAGCTGAGTACTTACCTTCATACATTTCTTTCACATGATCCTGACTTTGATTTTTTTAAAAAACAGTTTCAGTAGGTGCAGCCTAGTGGAATGTAGTACTACTGTCTAAGTGCTCGAGATTGCTTTGATATCAGAGCAGGAAGATAGAAATCTATCTCTGCCCAAATGCCTTCCTTTTCAATCTCACTCATCATGTTTTTCTGCTTCTCAAATTGTGCTGTACAAATGTCTTTTTCTCTCACACACATTCAAACTCGTCATTTTAAAAGAACAACAACTTTATCTTCCATATCTCTATCTGTTTTCATCACAATTTTTCCATGCTCTGAACTTTGATCTTTTTTAGTCTCTCTAGAAAACCTTTTAAAAACTACATCCCTTCATGCTTCGTAAAGGGGATGACAGTCTCTCCCTGCTGGATTTGATTCCTTTAGAACTTCATGGCAGTTTGGGGATTTCCCAAAGCTTGCAAAATGCCATTTAGTAGAGGGAAAATGCAGTACCCAAACTCAAAAATAAAGTTTTCTTTGAATTCCTTCCAATGATAAGTGTAAGAGATTTTTTTTTTTTGGCTCAAAAATAGTTTGTCATATTAAACACCTAATAGATTTTTTTTTATTGAAGTAGTGATAATTGAGTGTCTGGTTTGTAATTCTATTTTTTTTTTTTTTTTTTTTTTTTTTTTTTGAGATGGAGTTTTTGCTCTGTTTCCCAGGCTGGAGTGCAATGGCAGGATCTCGGCTCACTGCAATCTCCACCTCCCAGGTTCAAGTGATTCTCCTGCCTCAGTCTCCTGAGTACCTGGGATTACAGGAGCCCACCACCATGACCAGCTAATTTTTGTATTTTTAGTAGAGATAAGGTTTCACCATATTGGCGAGGCTGGTCTTGAACGTTTCACCTCAGGTGATCCACCTGCCTCAGCCTCCCAAAGTGTTAGGATTACAGGCGTGAGCCCCTGCATCTGGCTGGTTTGTAATTCTTTAGAAAAACTTTTAGTATAGTTTGTGTGATATATATTTGCATTTGTATTCATTTTAATCCATATGCAAAATATAGTTGTTGGACTATACCCTTCAGAAGTAATTAACCAGAATTTAATCAAGAGGCCACACTTCAGAAATGGTTACTATAAACGAGTATTTTACTTATGTTGATTTCTGATAAATACTACAGGCTTTGTTAATGAGTACATGATAGGTTGGAAATGGACTTTCATTGGTGAAATTTAGTGGTCAAGATATGGGGATGCCCTAGAAGATACTCCCACCCTTACATGAATAAGACAAGTTTGAAATTTGGCTAGGACATACTATCATGACTATGTCACAGTCATGCGTTGCTTAATGACAGGGATACATTCTGTGAAATCTGTCATTAGGTAATTTTGTCTTTTGCAAACATTTGTCTTTTGCAAATCATTGTTTTTTTTTGCCAGCATTGAGTGTACTTATACAAACCTGGATGGGATAGCCTACTGCACCCTTGGCTTTATAGTATAACCTATTGTTCTTAGATTACAAACCTATACAGCATGCTACTATAACTGAATGTTGTAGGCAATTAAAATACAGTGATAAGTATTTGTGCATCTAAATATATGTAAACATAGGTACAGTAAAAGGATGGTATAAAAGATTAAAAATGGCACACTAGAATTGGGCACTTACCATAAATGGAGCTTGCAGGACTAAAAGTTGCTCTGGGTGAGTCCGTGAATGAGTGGTGAGTGAATGTGAAGGTCTAGGACATTACTGCATGCTACTGTGGACTTTTTAAACACTTAGGCTATACTAAATTGATAAAAAATATTTTTCATTTTTCAATAATAAACCTTAGCTTACTGTAACAGTTTTACTTTTCACAACTTTTTAATTTTTTAAAGTTTTTGACTCTTTTGTAATTACACTTGGCTTAAAACACAAGCACATCGTACAGCTTTACAAAAGTATTTTTTTCATATCCTTATGCTATAAGCATTTTTCCATAAAAATTCTTTTTATGTTTTAAACTTTTTAAATTAAAAACGAAGAAACACACACATTAGCCTAGGTCTGCACAGGATTGGGATCATCGATATCACTGTCTTCCATCTCCCATCTTGTCCCACCGGAAGGTCTTCAGGGACAATAATATGCACGGAACTGTTATTTCCTATGAAAACAAACAATGCCTTCTTCTGGAATTCCTCCTGAAATATATGCCTAAGGCTGTTTTACAGTTAATTTTTAAAAATACATAGAAGGTAGCCGGGTGCAGTGGCTCACGCCTGTAATCCCAGCACTTTGGGAGGCCGAGGCGGGCAGATCACCTGAAGTCAGGAGTTTGAGACCAGCCTGGCCAATATGGTGAAACCTCGTCTCTAATAAAAATATAGAAAATTAGCCAGGTGTGGTGGCAGGCTCCTGTAATTCCAGCTACTCAGGAGACTGAGGTAGGAGAATCGCTTGACCCCGGGAGGCAGAGGTTGCAGTGAGCCGAGATCACACCATTGCACTCCAGCCTCGGCAACGAGAGTGAAAAAAAATACATATATATATGTACACACACACACACACATATATGTGTATATATAATATATAATATACTTTATACTCCTGTATATTATATATCTATATATTTTACATTATATATAAAATATACTTTATGCTCCTTCTAGATATATTCTATATATAGAATATATAGAATATTATATAATATATATAGAAGTATAAAATATATTATGGTAAATACATAAACCAGTGACATAGTTGTTTATTATCAAGTATTATGTGCTGTTTATAATTGTATTAGCTAGACCTTTATATGACTGGCAGCACAGTAGGTTTGTTATACCAGCATCACCACAAACATGTGAGTAATGTGTTGTGCTATGATGGTCCCATATAATCTTATGGGACCACTGTCATATATGTGGTCCATTGTTGAGCAAAATGGCATTATGCAGTACATGAGTGCAGTTGTTTATAGTCAGCATCCATTCTGATTGGGTGGTCTGTACTATTTGTGATGTTAAATATTTTGAGCATTGTCTCTTAGAACAAGGTAGAAGGATGAGAGCCCAGCTATACCCTGAGAATGTCTACAGCCTTAGGAATGTCTACCCTTAGGAATGACAACAGGGGTTACGCAATGCTCAACAAACACAACTGTGTGCAGCAGCCCTGAAGAGTGCCTGCATGTGATTCCTGAGATGTTCGATCCTCAGTCACTAATTTGAAGAATTCTTGGATGTCTGACTCTACTTGACTATTAAATTGTGGTATTAGAATTTTGTCACATTTGGCTTGGGTAAGCCTTTCCTGCAAGGTGCTATCAGGCTTTAAAAAGACAGCGGGCTCAGATTTCATCAGGTTTAAAGAACACGATGCATATTGTTTTGGACCTGCCTGTTACTTAAATGACAGGATTCTGTCAGACATGTACCTCTTTTGTTACCTGGTAGTGAGGTTGTAGAGAGATTTAGAGCCATCTCCTGCCTCTAATCTGGGTTCTTCATCTGCAGTCTATGGACCCTTTGCATATGTAGAATCCAAAGAGTTCATGTTCTTGGATATGACAAATGATTACATTTTTATTTTCACTAACTCTAGCTGAAATGTAGAATTTCTTTCAATTATTAGTGTAGACAAAACACTCTGGTATTAATTAGCTTTCCTCTGTAATTAACAGATATTACATTTATTTTCATGACACATACAGATAACTTGTCATTTAATGTCATCGTTATTTGAAATTATAATTGTAGTAGACCCATTAGTAGGTCTATTTTTAATTTATTTGTAATAAATTAAATTTTTATGTAAAAATTCTGTGCACTTTTATATCACAAATATTTAAAACTTTTTGAATAATTATATTTCAAACTGTTTGCCTTCCTTTTTATTCCCTAGGCATCTTATTTCTTTGCATTTAAAAATATTATTTTGAGAGGACACACAAATGAAGAACATCTGGTTTTTAGAGGCAATTGATATCTCCCAAAAAGTCTACTAGTTGTTCTTGGCTAGATTGGCTTATAGCCACTTAGTTTGTAATAGTGGATGATTCACAAGGTAAACAAGTGGTATGAGAGTAAGACTGACGGGAAAAATGTGGTCATGGTGTACAGCCATTATTCTTCACCCGTTAGGTGACTGTGGGCTGGGTTAGAGACTTGCAGGGCTCTAAAATCAGAGGTAGTTTCCCTGGAGTGAGAGCATAGTGGTTATGTCTACAGCGTTGGGCAAGACCTGTCGCATTGGTTGGTGGGGAGGAATACTGCACCATTTGTCTACTCTGTCTTCCTGCTATGCAATCTTTTTCACATCTCCCTCTATCTTTCTTCATAGTAGTTCCAAACACCATTTTGTAAACATATTAATTTAGAAATTATTGAGAAGGTGTCCCTTTTTGAAAATGTGTTTAGAGGCAGACCCTTGCCTGCTTCCTTCTCCATCTATTCCACTTCTGGGTTGGTCATTCTGGGAAATACCATATATAGGACTGTAGGAAATGAACTTCTAAATGTTTTCTATTTTACAGAACGTTTTTTCATTTTCTTAAAAACCAAATTTATCTATATGCATGTTTTTATAGTAATCATTGTAAATACTAGATAAGAAGTTAGGTATTTGAGGATAATAATGAAAACAGAAAATTTCCCTTTTTAAATTTAAAACCATGTATAGGTCAGTGGCTTTCAAGAATTTTTGACTGTGACTTACAGTCAGAAATGCATTTTACATCCTGATCCAGTGTATAGGTGCACACACACAGGCACACACACATTCACAATTGAAACAGAATTTTTTTCATTTATCTCATCCCATCCATCCCGTCTCATCCCGTTCCACCCTATCCCGTCCCACCCAACCCCACCCCATCCCATCCCACCCCACTCCACCCCATTCCATCCCATCCCACCCCATCCCACCCCACCCCATCGCATCCCACCCCATCCCACCCCACCCCATCCCATCCCACCCCACCCCACCCCATCCCATCCCACCCCACTCCACCCCATTCCATCCCATCCCACCCCATCGCATCCCACCCCATCCCACCCCACCCCACCCCACAGCATCCCATCCCACCCCATTCCATCCCATCCCACCCCAC